>NC_091635.1:46957679-47260710 GCF_027580195.1 Bos mutus
CGCAGCACGGCAAACTGGCTCTTGTACGCAGCTCCAGGGAGGTAGGAGGAGCAACGGGAAAGAGCCTCTGAAGCTCACTGCTTTTAAAGCCTTACTTTATGCATCCTGAGCTTTTGTGAAGCACCTGCCAGGCAAGCATATGGCCCAAACCTGTTCCTCAACCTCACATCAAGATTTATCTCCAAGGTATGGAGAGGAGCCAGATTCAGGCCCACAGGCTATTTGTCCAACAAGACACTTGGCTCCATCCTGGCCCAGGCAATGAGTAGACACAGGGCTATGCCAGCTGACTCTTGGACTAAGCAACTGAGAAATGCTGAGAAAGTCCCAGAAGGAATGAGACTGCGGTCATTGTTCACTGTGATTTGTCATCAGCTCAGTTCTGTACTGTCAAGGACTCTGCTGAGCATGGAAAAGGTGGCAAGTCAGGTCATGAGAAAACAATTCTGACCATCTGTGGGCTCTAGGAAAATACCAGCACCCTGGTACTTCCCTTCCCTCTCTGTCCTCTAACAAAATGCCCTCCAGTAAAGGCTCCAATTCAGGTCCCAGCGTCTCCTTTCTAAAGAAAGGCTAATATTCATGAAATAACTCAAGAGCAGCATAGTTAAGAATCCACAATCAAGTTCATATTGCAAGGCAACCTGTATAAATAGCTTCGGAGCATATGTTTGTTTTTCACTAAAGCACTAAATCAGTGATTTTCTAAACACAACAACGCTGATCTTCCAGTTTCCCATCTCGGTCCCTTTCCTATGTGGCCTAAGCATCTGACCAGGTAAAATATGATTGAAGATTACATCTAATTCATGAGACACTTGGTCTCCAGGTTGATAAGCTTAAAGCCCTCAATCTAGAATAGGATAAGGAAAGCAACAGCTATTTACAGAATCACTGGGATGTCCCTAATGATTATACCCTTGTTCCCCTAGATCTCGTTGACAATTATATGGGCAGCCGTAAAGGAAGAGTGAATGGATTGTTACAAGGCCTTAATACTTGGCGATATTAAACTGAATTATGTTCAAGAGCCAAAACCCTGGGATGACAGTGGTATTGTGGGAGGGCAGTAATGGATGACTATCAGACAGGATCAAAACATGAAGCAATAATGATGGCACCAATAAAGTGATCTCAAAGAAACAGTGCTGTCCTGGAAAGGACAGTAAAAATATATAGGTAGGAAACAAACTGTTAGTGGGAGAATGGCAGGCAGAGGATAACAGTGCTTGGCTCATGATTCTTTAAGTGAAAGTCAGAGATTTATGAAACAAACTTAGGATAAAGTCTTTTTTATTTTTAATGGAAGTGTTATGAATTTTTTATGTACTTGAAAGTTGGCTACTCTCCAAAAGAGAAAATTAGTTAAACAATCTGCATTTAAAATAGCTAGGCCTGGCAGTTGTAACACAAAGCAGATTTAGCCAGGGTGGACAACCCTCCACCTCACCCTCAACTCACAGACACAGAAAAATGCCATATAAAATGCAGCACATTTAAAGCTACATGGCTTATTATGAGAGACCACTTCATACTTATCGTGGGTGCTCAGTTGCTCGGTCGCATTCGACTCTTTGCGAGCCCCTGGACTACAGCCCTCCAGGCTCCTCTTGCCTATGGAATTTTTCAAGCAAGAACACTGGAGTGGGTTGCCATTTTCCTCCTCCAAGCAATCTTCTCAACTCAGGGATCAAACCCACATCTCTTTTACCTCCTGCATTCACAGGAGGAGTCTTTACCACTAGTGCCACCTGGGAAGACTTCATACTCATTAGGATGGTTATTATTTTTCAAAATCAACAAAAAATGGTAAGTGTTGGGGAGGATGTAGAAAAATTAAAACTGTTGTAGACTGTTTTTTAAAAAAATCAACTCTACTTCAATTAATAATTTTTTAAAAAAGGAAAATATATGGTAGTTCCTCAAAAAATTAAACACAGATTATCAAATGATCTAAAATTTTCACTTCTAGGTATACATCAAAAGATGAAAATAAGGACACAGATAGTTACATACACATGTTTATAGAAGCATGATTCACAATAATCAAAAGGTAGAAGCTGGACTTCCCTCATGGTGCGGTGGAAAAGAATCCGCCTGCCGATACAGGGGACACAGTTTCCATCCCTGGTCTGGGAAGATTCCACCTACCCTGGAGCAACTAAGCCCACGCGCCACAACTACTGAGCCCACGCGCTAAAGCCCCCGAGTGACAACTCCTGAGCCCTGGTGCTGCAGCCACTGAAGCCTGTGAGCCTAGCGCCTGTGCTCTGCACCAAGAGAGGACAGCGCGTCGAGAAGCCTGCAGACCACAACTAGAGAGAAGCCCTGCACGCCTCAACCAAGACCCGCACAGTCAAACACGTGACTACTCAGTAGCTCAGGGCAATGAAGACCTTTAGAGGGAAGAAACACTGAGAGATTACTAGCAGATTTGCACTAAGACTAGGACATACATCAGAAAGAAAGAAAGCGAACCCCGCGGGAAGGGTACAGTTACAAGGAAGAATGGTAAACAAAGAAATGAATTGAAAACAAATGGAAAATATAAACAGAAACTGTTTTATTGTTGTATAAAACAATAATTATTATTATGACTAATTCAGGGGATTTAAAAGACAAAATGGAACTAAAATATTGAATAAGAACACATGGTAAACAAGAGGGGATGACTATATTTAAAATGTTTTAAAGATTTTATATTGTTGGGGGGAGCAGTTATTAACTATATTAACAAGTTAAAAATTTTAAAGTAATAAATAAGATATATCATTTCCAAACTAGCAGAGGGAAAAGAAGGATTAATAAACTAAATTTAAAAATGTATACCTGTATGGATTCATTTTGATATTTGGCAAAACTAATACAATTATGTAAAGTTTAAAAATAAAATAAAATTAGAAAAAAAAAAAGAAAAAAATAAAATAAAAATAAAAATGTGGTCAATCCAATAGAAGGTAGTAAAGGAGAAAAAGTATTAAAAAGGACAAACAGAAAGTATTAAAATTGTATGGTAGAAGTAAATTCAGTACATCAGTAATCATAAAATATTAACTAAACTTGCCAGTTAAAAGAAATGTCAGACTGAACTGATTAAAATAATAAAAATCTAGCTACAGGCTGTTTTTTGAGACATTGTTCTCAAAACAAAGTACTTCAATTAAAATAAACAATTTTTAAAAATCAACTATACTTCAATTAATATTTTTTTAAAAATAAATAAAAACAAAGAAAGTAAACAGACACTAGAAAAATCTTACCCTCTCTCAACCCCAACCCACCAGCCCACCCTACCAAAAAGGGACAGCATTTCTAGAGTAATACACAAAGGGTAAAAGCATCATTTTATAGAAGATTTCCTTTAAAATATAAATTATGAAAACAGACTCAAAAGGAAATAGAAAACTCAAGACCTAAAGCAATGAAGAAAATTTTATCAAGAGTCAAAAATCTATCCCTCCCATTTAAAAAACTACTGGGCTAAGACCAAGCTGTCAAGAAAGAGATAACCCTCCATCTTACTGACTCAGACTGTTTCAAAGAAAAGAAAAAGAAGAATAATTCTCCATCTCATTTTATGAGGCTAGTATGTCACTGATAACAAAATTGGACAAGGATAGTGAGCAAGGAAAATTATAGACCAATCTTACTTATGAATACATACAAAAACCTAAATAAATATTAGTATCAAGTCCAGCAATATATAAAACGTTAATACTATATTTCACCACATCAGAAATGTCACTGATTGTAAGATATACCATTACTTTTATACTAAGAAAGAAAAATCCTGTCACTTCAACCATAACATAATACTTTCTTATCACCCACATTTTATTTTCTACTCACTGAGTTTTTTAGACTTATTTACACTTACTTTTATTATCTATCACTCTTATACATTCATAATGAGGAAAATATAAGCAAAGTAAATAACGTTAAGATCTTCACAGTGTAGTCCAACTCTTCTAAATCACTTTTCAACTCAAAGGCTTTCATATTTATTCTTGCCATCAAGAGTGGGTGGTATGTAATATTTCATAACATAGTTTCTGCATTTTCTTCTAAGCCCCTGATGCATATTCAGAAAGTTTTGCTGCTGAAATTTTCTTTACCAGAAGTTAACAACAGAAAGTTTTCAGGCAACAATTAAGACTCCTATTCCTTCCTCAAATGGTTGTTAACTAAAACTACTCAAAGTATCACCAGCTCGATAGACATGAGTTTGAGCAAGCTCCGGGAGTTAGTGATGGACAGGCAAGGCTGGTGTGCTGCAGTTCATAGGATCACAGAGTTGGATACAACTGACCAACTGAACTGAACTGGTAACCAAGTTCAAGCAAGAATAATTAGAAGATGCCACTGACTGTAAAACATGTTCTAATTACAGAAATGTTAAAATGTAAGAAGTCTGCATCTTAGAATCAACAAACATGATCAAACATCACAATCAAAAAGGATTTATCTCAGGAATACAATGGAGAAGGCAATGGCACCCCACTCCAGTACTCTTGCCTGGAAAATCCCATGGGCAGAGGAGCCTGGTAGGCTGCAGTCCATGCGGGTCGCTAAGAGTCAGACACAACTGAGCAACTTCACTTTCACTTTTCACTTTCCTGCATTGGAGAAGGAAATGGCAACCCACTCCAGTGTTCTTGCCTGGAGAACCCCAAGGACGGCGGAGCCTGGTGGGCTGCCGTCTAGGGGTCGCACAGAGTCAGACACGACTGAAGTGACTTAGCAGCAGCAGTAGCAGGAATACAAGAATAGTTTAACATTAGGAAATTTATTAAACAAGCAGGCTTGCTTAGCAACAAAACCATGCAACAGAAGCATGGGACATGCCCCAAAACAATAAAACAATGGTGGCATGAGACCCACACATCCTGCCCTGTGAGCTCAGTAAGTTCATGATCCCTAGGACATGCTCTCTGCACACATGAAAAGCAGTGATTTGTGGACCTAGTTTGACAATGTAGGAACAAAAAAACATCCCTACTTAACCTGGAGGAGGAACTGATGATGGAAGCATGACATCTACTCATGAAAGACAAAGAAGTTCTTCTCCCCCTCCCCACTTTTCCTTTGATTATAAAACTGTAGCCCAGTGAGTTCCCGGGTGTGGCATTTCTCACCTGCCTGCTTGTAAGCCTCACAAGTGTCCTAATAAATCACTCACTCATCTATCAAAAAAAAAAAAAAAGAAAAACTTATTAAAGAAAACAACTCAAAGCATGAAGAAAATCATTCAATAAAACTCAACAATCACAACGTTTTAAAAAAAACTCTTATCAAAACAGAAATACAAAGGAATAGTCTTAACTTTACACAGCTGACTACCTGCCAAGATTTCACAGCAAAAACAAAACGAACAAAAAGCAGTAAAATGCTAGAAACATGCCCTTTAAATGCAGAACAGGATAAACATAATTGCCATCATTGCCTCTATTCAATATTATACAAAGGTCTTAGGCAGCTCAATAAAACAGGAAAATAGTAGAGATAATATAAGAAGTGAAAAGAAAAAAGAACTAACCTGTTATGATCAACCCAGGTAATCCAAAATAAACTACAGGCAAACTATTGCACTAATAAGACAGTTCAGCAAGGTTATGAAATACAAAAGCCAATATATTAAAGCCCACAGAAGGCCCATAGTACAGCAATGTACAATTAAAAATGTAATTTTTATAAAAGATGGTATTTATAATAGTTTTTAAAAATACATAGGAATAAATGTAACCAGAGATGTAATGCATTTTTATAGGAAACACTTACAGCTTCATGAAAACATTTACTAAAATTAAAAAAAAAAAATGAAGCAGTTAGTAAGATACAAAGTGATATAAAATATTTATGAGTGGGAAGAATACATATATTTCTACCTGATATAAACTATAAAGTCATTGAAATTCTAAAATTCTAATCAAAACATACAACATATAAAAAGCTGATCCTAAAAGAGGGAAAACAGATCTCAGTTCAGCTCAGTTCAGTCGCTCAGTCGTGTCCGACTCTTTGCTACCCCATGAATCGCAGCACGCCAGGCCTCCCTGTCCATCACCAACTCCCAGAGTTCACTCAGACTCACGCCCATCGAGTCAGTGATGCCATCCAGCCATCTCATCCTCTGTCCTCTGTCGTCCCCTTCTCCTCTTGCCCCCAATCCCTCCCAGCATCAGAGTCTTTTCCAATGAGTCAACTCTTTCGCATGAGGTGGCCAAAGTACTGGAGTTTCAGCTTTAGCATCATTCCTTCCAAAGAAATCCCAGGGCTGATCTCCTTCAGAATGGACTGGATGGATCTCCTTGCAGTCCAAGGGACTCTCAAGAGTCTTCCCCAACACCACAGTTCAAAAGCATCAATTCTTCGGCGCTCAGCTTTCTTCACAGTCCAACTCTCACATCCATACATGACCACTGGAAAAACCACAGCCTTGACTTTTGACAGACCTTTGTTGGCAAAGTAATGTCTCTGCTTTTGAATATGCTATCTAGGTTGGTTGTAACTTTCCTTCCAAGGAGTAAGCGTCTTTTAATTTCATGTCTGCAGTCACCATCTGCAATGATTTTGGAGACCAAAAAAATAAAGTCTGACACTGTTTCCACTGTTTCCCCATCTATTTCCCATGAAGTGATGGGACCAGATGCCATGATCTTCGTTTTCTGAATGTTGAGCTTTAAGCCAACTTTTTCACTTTCCTCTACCTAGGAATAGCCAAAACAATTTTGAAGAAAATAAAGGAGGGATTGGTAAACTCACCCTACCACACATCAAGACTTTTTATAAAGTTTTAAGAATTAAAACAATGTAGTATTGATATAATAACAATTACTAGACCAACGGAACAAAATATTTAAATGAGAAACAAAAACCCAAGTAAAGATAATTCAGTCAAATGGGATGCAAAGGACACTGGTATATATTCACAAATCAGCAGGTGTAAGAACACTTGGTTAACAATATGGGGGGAGGGGGCAGGGGCGGAGAAATGAATCCATAACATATACCATAGAATACAAAAATAAATTCCAGATCAATTAAAAGCTTAAATGTGATTAAACTTTTAAAACTGATGAAATATAAGAAAACATTATGAAGCAGTAAAGAATTTTTTGTAGAAGCACAAAAAATATAAACTAAAAAGAAAAAATGATAAATTTCAGTATATAAAAGTATGTGTACCAAATTCTTTTGTATACTTTTCAAAAGTGAAAAAGTTTCAGTCTGGGAGAAAATATTGTGAAATATAGATAGATAATCTAATTCCAGAAAAAAAATCCAAAAAAATAAAATAGGCAACAATATGAATAGATAACATTATAGAACTGAAAATGGTCAAAATATTCATGAAAATATGTTCAATTTCACTAGTAATCAAGGCAATTGCTGTTACAAGGGGATATAATTTTATATTCTTCAGATTGGCAAAAATTTGAAGTTTAAAAATACCAAGACTTGGCAAGGTTGTAGGGACATGGAACTAAACAGGGGAGAATGTAAACTGGTATAACTACTTAGTAAATATAAGATGAAGAGCTCTAAACCCCAGCTCCATTTCTAGGTATAATCTCTACAAACACTCTCACATGTGTGTCCAAGGAGACATGTACATAAAAATTCAATGCTATGATGTTTAAATGATGTAAAATTGCTGCTGTTGCTTAGTCACTAAGTCGTGTCCAACTCTTTTGCAACCCCAAGGACTCTAGACCACCAGGCCCCTCAAATCCATGGGATTTCTCAGGCAAGAATACTGGAGGGGGTTGCCATTTCCTCCTCCAGGGAATCTTCAGGACCCAGAGATAGAACTTTTGTCTCCTTCATTTCAGGCAGGATTCTTTATCACTGAGCCACCGGGGAAGCCCTGACGTAAAATTAGCGATAATCAAAGGCCCATTGATGCATAAATACATTATAGCACATACACACACTGGAACGCTCAGAAATAGCTAAAAATGAGGGGAATGGATGAATGGACACATGGATTTCAAAAGTGCAGCTATTAACTTGGAAAGATACTGACAATACACTAAGTGGGGGAGAAAAACAGACTATAGGACTACATGCTTTCAAGTAAGGCATCGAATGGTTAAGTGAACTTTGCCCTACATGCACTAATAGGCCAAAGTTCCATTAATGCACCTGCCATATTTTAATCTCATCAACTTGCATCCATGGATAGACATTAACCAAAATAATAAAAACTACGATATATTAATTCTAGTATTTTGAATAAGAAAGAGATTGCAATAATACTGATACAGAATAGCTATATTCAAAGCCAAGAAAAAATTTCCCAGCATTGGTGCCAACAATCCCAATCTTTCCAGATGAGACTTGTTCTATCTAATCATCCAGTCAGAGAGCTACCAGAGCTATTAATAGAACAGTGGTGTAAGTTGCTGGTCATACACACCAAAGAACAAGGTAAAATCTAATAAAACTATACTTAGAATAAACTTTCAGGGATCAGTAAAGCAAAGCTATACTCACAAAGTGATGTCATATTTATCAGCAGAAAGAGTGGCAGCAGGAAGTTACTGGAGGAATTTTGAGAGAAAAAACATTTTTCTCTGAGACTCTCTGACAAATTGGAAATTGACTTGAGTGCTCTAAAACCTGTGCTCCATATTTTCTTCATTAAAAGTTGCTCAAAAGGTACAGGAATCAGAATAGATTATATTTTATGGCAACTGCAATAGCATATTAAAGGAAAATTGTTTCCTCTACTCACAACATTTGAAACCAAATGTGTGGGGGTTTTCCCACACCAACTAATTCTCTAGCTCTCCAGACACAACTGAGTATCCTACAATTCAATTCTGACACTAACTACCAAGACTTGGCAGACACTCCACAGGTTAAGGGCTCAGTTCCACAATATCACCCCCTACCTCAGACGCCAATCAACAAGCAGTGGGTCCACATGTTACTCACACCTCTGTCCAACTTCTGTTCCCATAATCCCCTCCATCTCAGGGTTGATAATTTGCTATGGCGGCTCACAAAACTCGGGGAAACACTTGCTTACACTTACCAGTTTATTATAAAGGATATTATAAAGAATATAAACAGCCAGATGCAGAGGTATATATGACATGGTCCGTAAGCGTCCTGAGTACAGCAGCTTGGTCTTCACAGAGTTGGCGTGCACCACCCTTCCAGCACATGGATATTTTCACCAACCTCTACAAAAGCTCTTTATGAGGCTCTCCAAACCCCACAGTTTAGGGATTAGTCTATAAAACCTTCATCATGTAGGTATAATTGATTAGTAACTCAATCTCTAGCCCCTTTCCCTTCCCTCTCAGGGTAATGAGGCTTAAAGTCCTAACCCTCTGATCACATGGCTGGTTCTTCTGGTAACCAGCCCCCAACCTGAAGCCATCTAGAGTCCCATCAAGACTCACCTCATTAGCGCACAAAAAGCACTCATGAATTCCAGAAATTTCAAGGGTCTTAGAAGATCTTAGGAACCAGGGACCAAGACTAAATATTATAATAAAAAATGTTCCTATCACCCCCATTACTCAGGAAATTACAAAGGTTTTAGCAGATCTTGTGCCAGGAACTAGGGATAAAGAAAGACCAAATATGTTTTTCTTGTTATATCAAAATATCATACATACAATAAAGAGTAGGGAGTTAGAACTTCTAAGGGAAAACTATTTTCGTCAATATTTCTTTCCTATAAAAATATTTATGTTCTTTATACCTTGATGAAATACTTTTGAGACTTCTAAGACCAACAAATATAAACTGCATTTATTGTGTAAAAATTAAGAATGGCTCAGGCTCCATAATGGGAATTGGATGTAAGATGTGTTAAGTCTCAGCTTCTAGAAGAGTTGATTTTGAACTCAGTCACCCTTTGAGAGAAGACATACCAGCTCGCATAATTTCGTCAACCAGGAGAATGTTGGTGGCAATCACAGTGCTGAGGGAAAAGACGACAGGGTGAGTAAAGCTCACCAACCCACTCTTACCTTTCCCCCCAGAAATCTCCAGCTACTAAAGGCACTTTGTTCCGCAATGATGTTGGTGTGAAATAAGACAAAGACATTATAAATAAAGACTCTTGTATTAAAATTCCATCTTCTTTGTTGATAAAGTAGAAGCCTAATTTTATATTCCAGCAAAACTGAGCTCATTTTTAGCACATCATTTGATTTTTTTCCCACTATGCATGTGGTACTATTTCAGTAAACTTCCTTCCTTTCTCTCTCAAATAAACAGTAATATTAACATTTCCTATAACTGACACAGTTAGACTTAAATGTAAAAGGGACTGGAAAATGACAGAAGCCAGTTTTAATAACTGGATACCATGCCTTTTCACCACTTTCCACTGTAGCGTGGCAAAAATAATAGAAAAATCTTAATATTAACAATTATGTCCCTAAAAGTCTTTCTCTTCTTATTAACTTACCAAGAGTGAAGAAGTTGTTTTTTCACGCAATAATTATCCCACACTCCTGCATCTGCTGCTACCATTGGCTCACCTGCAAAGCAAAAACAATTTCAATACTACAGTCTTGACATATTCTGTTAATATTGACTATATATTCTAATATCTCATATACCACCAAAACTACTACTGTCAAGGTCACCAATGGCCTCCATGGTGTCGAATCCAAAGGTCGAGTCTCAGGCCTCATCTATCAGCAGCACTTAGCACAGCTGACTGCAGCCTCCTCACTGCTCTTTCTTCACTTGCCTTTCAGGATAGCACACTTGCCTGGTTTTTCTCCTCTGCACTAGTGGCTCCTTTACTGTCTGTTTTGCTGGTTCTTCCTCTTCCTCCTGAGCTCTTAATGTTGGAGTACCCAAAGGCTCAGTCCTAGATTCTTCTCTTCTCTCTCTATACTCACTCCCTAGGTGATCTCATCCAATCTACTGGATTTAAAACACATACACTCTGGGACTTCCCTGGTGGTCCAGTGGATAGGAATCTGCCTTGCAGGTGACAGGGATCTGATCCCTGGTCACAGAACTAAGATCCCACATGGCACGGAGCAACTAAGACCGAGTGCCGCAATGAAAGATCTCACGTGGTGCAACAAGACCCAAATTAAACAAAAGATCTAATGTTAAATACACACACACACTCTGACGACTCCCAAGTTTTCTCCTATCTGGGCCACCTTCCTGAGCGTCAAACTTGTACATCCAACTGTCTATTTTAAAGTCAACAGATACCTCAAACTTAGCCTTGTCGGAACTCAATGCTCACCTCTAGCCACAGCCTGCTCTACACAGTCTTCTCCAAAGCAGCCAATGCCAATGGCAATTCCTTTCAGTTGTTCAGTTGACTCTTCACCACAGAATAGCAAGAGTGATCCTTTTAAATACATTCACACCATGTCACACCTCTGCTCAAAACTGCTCCCTGTTCCACCACAGAAAGTCAGACTCCGCACACTGGTCCACACATCCTCCTGTGATCTGACCTTCTATCACCTCTCTCATCTCCCGTCTCCTCCTCAAAAAACACCAGACACTGGCTTTCCCGCCAGCTATTCCCTCTGCCTAGGACATTCTTTCCCTAGTTCCCACGTAGCTAATTTCCTAATTTTCTTTGACTTTGTTCAATAGGCATTCTCACTGAGGCTACTCTGATCACTCTCTTTAAATTAAAACACCCTCCCCATGGTCTTGTTCTAGCATCCACAATCATCCTTATACTGCTCCTTTATTTTTATCATATAATTTATTGCCTTTAAAAATGTTAAAGGTACTTACTTATTAAGGTTATCATTTACTGCCTATCTTTTCCTGCTGCAACATAAGCTCACAAGGGCAGGGACTTTTGTCTATTTCGTTCTGTGTGAATCCCTGGTCAAATAACAAGCACTCAATAACTATTGCTTAAATAAATGAATATCTGCTTTTAAGAGGTTCAAAAGTAAACTAAAGGCACCCATTCTTTAAATACAAAAGTCAGGGCTTCCCTGGTGGCTCAGTGGTAAATAATCTGCCTGCCATTGCAGGAGACCTGGGTTCCCTGCATCCGGGAAGATTCCACATGCCTCAGAGGAGCTAAGCTTGTGAGCCGTAACTATTGAGTCTGTGGTCTCAAGCCTAGAAGCCGCAACTACTGAGCCCATGTGTTGCAACTACTGAAGACTGAAAGCCCCAGGGCCTGTGCTCTGCAACAAGAGAAGCCACGACAATAAGAAGACCAGGCACCGCCAGAAGCGAGCAGCCCCTGGTCTTCACAACTATAGGGAAAAAAAAGCCCTCGCAGCAATGAAGACCCAGTACAGCCAAAGATAAATAAATAGATATAATTTTTTAAAAATATACAAAAGTCATCCACCTCCACATCCCCCCTTACTATAAATTCTGGGTCACTGTAGCATAACCTCTTTTTTATGAAGCAGCTAAGTTTTCCTCACTGTCTTACCTGTGTTCAGATCTATGCCAACAGGTTGTTTTGAATTTGAATGCTCAGCCTGAACTTTTACTAGTGTTTCCTGCAGGTCATAACCAGAATTCTGAGCAAGAACCTATACGAATAAAAATAATAATAAATATTTGGAATAGAATGTCTTCATATATATTAGAATATCAGATAAAAATAAGGCACTGCTTTCCAGTCTTGTGAAAACACACCCATAATGTAGTAATCATCATCTTTTGAAGAATTTCATTCTTAATGTAAATTTAATTATTTTGTGTACCTAGTAATTATTATATTCACTTCAACATTTCCCCTATGTATATCACACTAAATTCTGAAGACATTAGAGTTTCCCCAACCCCAGCCTGCTAAATTAATTTCCCTCTGTTAAGGACTAAACCACCCACCCTGGCCAGGCATAAAAATAACCACTCGCATAAGTTGTTTCACAAAAGGACGTCCTGACAGAGAACAGGCAACTGACAAGGTGCCTCCAAGACCAATCAGAAGACTCTGGGAGGGGCTAAAAACAGGGACCATACCAGCCCACCATATGTCCTGACAATCTCCCAGAAACTCTCGGGCTAGAATCCATCTTGACTGAGACATGTGCACGCCCACCAGGAAAGGGCCCTGGGCTGGACCAAATAGGAGCACAAGCAAGATGACTGGCCGCAGACAACCTGGAAACTAACCCCGGCACCAGAGACCTGAGACTATCAAGAGGAAGAGCAGTTCTCCTGGGTTCCCATACTCTGCTTTCTGCTTGATCACTCCTTCCCAAGATAGTCTTTTGCTTTGTCAGTACATGTGTCTCCTCGGACAATTCATTTCCTAGTATTAGACAAGCGCCCTTGAAGGAGTCCATCTCCATAACAACTCCTTGCAAAAGATTTTTTTTAATGGAAAGAAGTAGAAAGGTATTGTTGTTTGCTTGGTCCCTCTAGCCACATGGTTTCTGGTTTTTCCTGAGCATTTTCTAAAGGAAATCTGCTTATTTGTAACATATCTGTGCCCTTTGTTCACATGAGGAGTCATGACTTATAGCAAGAGAGATGGAGACACCTGCACTGCAAGCCAAGTTCATTTCCAAGTGGTCCTAAACCAACAGCAGGTGAGTAGAAAGGTACCAATGTATACTCAAATTTACCAATGTGTAGCAACTACTACTGACTGCCTCTTCAGAGAAAGAAAACTACGGATATCTAATTCACAAAAATTCAACAAATTATGAATAATTTTAAAGCAGTTATCAAAGAGATTTTGCTAGTATTTTAGTAAGATGTTTTAAGTCATGGTAATAGTATATTTGAAATAGTTTTCTGTGTTTCCAAGTGGTTCACAAACAGATTAAGGGAAAGGGGGAAAAAAAGGTAGTTCTCCATCCTTCCATTGACACAGGAAAAAAAAAAAACTGGTTTCTCTCCTTTTCTAGTACTGTATTTGGAAGTGCTAAACAGCCAAAAGTTCTCACTTCCCATAATTTAAAGTGCTCGTACTTTGGATACCACCAAAAAAATAAAGATCTACTCAAAATCTAGTTAAATTTTACATTCTAAACTTCTTCATTATGATTAATCATGAAGTATTTTTGAAAGAAATTTTTGGAGTTAACTTCAAATTTTGGAGCTCAGAGATGGAAGCAAAGTAGTAATTTGGCCATTTCATGAAACTCCTACAAGTATTCAGAGCTGTTATACTAAAAACTTCCCTGCTTCAGCTAAAACTATGTGGGGAAATAAAAGTAAACAACTGTCTTCCTACTCTACTGTGATACCTAATATTGGCAATTTAATTAGACATCTTATGTTCAACCAATTGTTCTTTGGCCATTAGGATAGTTGTACCTTAGGGATAATGAGTAAAGCATCAGCAAAAGCTTGGACTCCAAGACGAGCTCTTCCTTGTATCGTGTGCTTGTATGTAACTAGAGCTTCAGCTATTGCCACTTCAACAGCACCTGCTCCTGGAACAACACAACCTATTGGGGGAAAAAATGATTGGCAAGACATACCACACAGAAGAAACAGAGGAAAATGCAACTAGATATTCATGTTCTGTTATCTTGCCTGCATCTAAAATGTATTTAAATACAGAGAGCAATAAAATAAGTCACACAGCTCAGTGATTACTCAGATGTCTTATGAAACATCCTAAAGTTATACATCATTAAATAATTAAGCACAGTACAGATGTGCTATGCCAAAGCCTTTGACTGTGTGGATCACAACAAACTATGGAAAATTCTGAAAGAGACTGGAATACCAGACCGCTTGACCTGACTCCTGAGAAATCTGTATGCAGGCCAGGAAGCAACAGTTAGAACTGGACATTGGAACAACAGACTGGTTCCAAATTGGGAAAGGAGTACATCAAGGCTGTATATCGTCACCTTGCTTATTTAACTTATATGCAGAGTACACCATGAGAAATGCCAGGCTGGATGAAGCAGAAGCTGGAATCAAGACTGCTAGGAGAAATATCAGTAACCTCAGATAGGCAGATGACACCACTCTTGTGGCAGAAAGTGATGAAGAACTAAAGAGCCTCTTGATGAAAGTGAAAGAGGAGAGTGAAAAAGTTGGCTTAAAACTCAACATTCAGAAAACGAAGATCATGGCATCTGGTCCCATCACTTCATGGCAAATAGATGGGGAAACAGTGGAAACAGTGGCTGACTTTATTTTCTTGGGCTCCAAAATCACTGCAGATAATGACTGCAGCCATGAAATTAAAAGACACTTACTCCTTGGAAGGAAAGTTATGACCAACCTAGACAGCATATTAAAAAGCAGAGACATTACTTTGCCAACAAACATCCATCTAGTCAAAGCTATGGTTTTTCCATTAGTCAAGTATGGATGTGAGAGTTGGACTATAAAGAAAACTGAGGGCCAAAGACTTGATGCTTTTGAACTATGGTATTGGAGAAGACTCTTGAGAGTCCCTGGGACTGCAAGGAGATTCAGTCAGTCAATCCTAAAGGAAGTCAGTCCTGAATATTCATTGGAAGGACTGATGCTGAAGCTGAAGCTCCACTACTCTGGCCACCTGATTCAAAGAACTGACTCATTTGAAAAGACCCTGATGCTGGAAAAGATTGAAGGCAGGAGGAGAAGGGGACGACAGAGGATGAGATGGTTAGATGGCATCACCGACTCAATGGATGTGAGTCTGAATAAACTCCAGGAGTCGTGGCGTGCTGCAGTCCATGGGGTCGCAAAGAGTTGGACATGACTGAGTGACTGGACTAAACAGGTAACAGCTGGCTACAAACAGCTTATTTCATTGTTTATAATAACAGACATACCTTCATCCTTCTCCTTTATGACTACACTTAAAATGTAGTTACTTAAAATTTACTGTTGCAGACAACTAATAACAGCATTTGATTTGAAAAAAAATGCTAGGCCAACATAAACTGGCCATAGTTTTTGGTATGAAATTCTCAGAACTCAAGGAAGTATTTGCTTCCTTGTATAAGCAGACCCAAACTGTTTGAGAAAAAAATTAGGTGTTATTATTCTAAGGCAAAAGTTCTGGTTAAACACATCAATTTTCAGTTGAGGATATAACTCTTACACCTGCTGGTATGGTTTTATAAAGTTTATTTACTCTTCTTTGAATTAGTAAACTTGCTTTGGAATCATCCATGTTTAAAATAAACAACACAAAGACAATCTCTCCTTTTATCCTACATCATTCTTTAATTACAACCCCCTTTCTCTGCTTCATTGTACAACATAACTGCTCAAGAGAATTATCTACCCACAAGGTAATTACAGCCTCACCTCCCATTCACACTTCTAAAAGCTCCTTGTTAAATACTGAATAAACACAAAAGAGTATTTACATGCATAAGATATAAAGAATAAACAAATAAATGTACCCATGTACCTACCACCCAGTTTAAGAAATAGAACATTACCAGTAGCTTTGAAAACTTCCCAGATCCCATTCTCCTATAAAAATACAACATACCAATATGTGTGGGAAGTTACTAAAGCAGTAACTGAAGAGAAATTTACATCACTAAAGACCCATATTAGAAAAGCACAAAGGTCTCAAACCAATGAAGAACAAATGAAAACTAATGTAAGCAGAAGAAGGAAAATAGTAAAGACCAAAGTGGAAATCAATGAAATAAAAATGATCCATGAAATGAAATGAGAACAGTGTAGAAATCTATCACTACAGATTCTATAGATATTAAAGGGATAATAAAGTAATATTACAAACAACTTAATGCCAGTAAATTTGAAAACAAAGATCAGGGGTTAGCAAACTTTCTGCAAAAGGCCAGGTAATATTTTAGGCTCTGTAGGCCATGCCATCTCTTCTGCAACTATTCGATTCTGCTGGCGTACCACAAAGTCACAGACAATACATAAACAAGCAGGGGCATCTATATTCCAATATAACTTTACCTACCAAAAATGGGCAGCAAATCAGATTTAGTTCATGGCAGTATGATCTTAACTTAGATGAAGTGGACAGATTTCTTGAAAGACACAAAGTACTAAAGCTCACTCAAGAAAAACAGACAACCTGAATAGTCCTGTATCTATAAAAGAGACTGAATTTGTGGTTAAAATCTTCCCATGAAGAAAACTCCAGGGCTTTCCTGGTGGCTCAGTGGTGAAGAGCCTGCCTGCCAATGCAGATGAGGGGATAGGGAATTCCCTGGCAGTCCAGTGGTTAGGACTTCGGTCACATGTTCAATCCCTGTTGGGGAACTAAGATCCCTCAAGCCACAAGCTGTGGCCAAGAAAAAAACAAAGAATGGATAAATAAAATGTGGTATATATCTACAATGGAATATTATTCAGCCTTAAAAGGAAGGAAATTTTGAAACATGCTATTAATATAACATGGATGAGCCCTGAAGACATTATACTCAGCCAAGTAGCCATTGACAAGAGGACAGATACTGTATGATTCCATTCATATGAAGTACATAGAACAGTCAGATTCATAAAGACAGAATGTAGAATGGTGGTCTCCAGGAGCTTGGGAGAGAAGAGAATGGAAAGTTACTGCTTCATGGGTACAGAGTTTCAGTTTTGCAAGATGAAAGATGTTCTGTGATAGATGGTGGTAGAGACTGCACAAACCTAAGACTGACAGTTATAAAAGAAAAATTTTGTGACCTTGGGTAGATAAAGATTTTTTAGATATCACCCAAAAGCATATTCCATGAAAGAAAAATTGATAAATTATACATCATCAAAATTAAGATTTCTTCTTTGAAATACACTGTTCAGAGAATAACAGAACAAACTATAGAGTAGCAGAAAATATTTACAGATCATATATCTGAAAAGGTATTTGTATCCAGAATATACAAAGAACTCTCAAGCTCAACAATAAGAAAACAAACAACCCAATTTTTAAAAGGGCAAAAGATTTGAACAGAAACTTCACCAAAGATATGGATAGCAAGTAAGCACATGAAAAGATGCTTAACATCAATGATCATTAAGAAAATGCAAATTACAATTACAGTTTGGTTTTTTAAATTTTAGAATGGCTAAAGTTAACATGACTGACCATACCCAGGACTGTTGGTAAGGATGCAGAACAACCAATAGGAATGTAAAACAGTACATGACAAAACAGTTGAGCAATTTTAAAAAGTTAAACATAGCGTTGCTTTCCTAGCTATTTACCCAGGGCAAATGAAAGCATATGTCCATACAAAGACTTGTATACAAATGTTCATAACAACTTTATTTGCTATAGCCAAGAACTGTAAACAACCAAATGTTCATCAATAGGTGAATCTGATGAAATAAACTGTAGTATATTCATATAATGGAATACTATCTAGCAATAAAATGAATGAACTCTGATCAACATAATAATAGTAATTAATTTACAATAATTATGTTGAGTAAAAGAAGCCAAGCAAAAAAAAAAAAAAAGAATACATTGTGTATTATTCCACTCATACAAGATTCTAAAAATGCAAACTAATCTATAGCAACAGAAAGCTGACTTCCTGTTGCACCCAGGAGGTTGCCTACGGGCAGGGTGACACAGGGAGAGGAGGAAGGAAGGATGACCAAGGGGCAATGAGGTAACTTTTCAGGGTGATAAATATATTCATTGTCTTGACTGAGGGGACTGTTTCATGGCTGTATACTTTAAACATGTGTAGTTCATAATATGTCAATTACCTAGATAAATTATTTCTTAAAAAACTAAGAAGTTGAAGTGATTTTTTAAAATAGTTCATTTTTCTTTGTATTCTAAAGCCTAAGAACCAGGTTGAACTACCAAAGCCTTCATGCTGAATCATATGTTTATCTTCTTTAAAAAATACTACTGCTGCTGCTACTGCTGCTAAGTCACCTCAGTCGTGTCCGACTCTGTGTGACCCCATAGATGGCAGCCCACCAGGCTCCCCGTCCCTGGGATTCTCCAGGCAAGAACACTGGAGTGGGTTGCCATTTCCTTCTCCAGTGCATGAAAGTGAAAAGTGAAAGTGAAGTCGCTCAGTCGTGTCCGACTCTTAGCGGCCCCGTGGACTGCAGCCTACCAGGCTCCTCCATCCATGCGATTTTCCAGGCAAGAGTACTAGAGTGGGGTGCCATTACCTTCTCCAAATACTACTACTAGCTTTCATCAAAAGTGACTATAAGAAGTAGGCTCTCATACCAACTCCCATATTTTTTCAATTTAGGAACTGCTGTGATTTCTCCTTTTCAATAATGAAAACTATATATCTGATTGTATCTCTATGTTCTGGCAGATTAAATATTACAGTGACTATTATGTTTGCTATATCCATATTCTATTTTCCTAGGTTCTAATTTTCCATCTCAGCTTCTGTTTCACCATTATTTCACATTTATGCTTTTGCTTATCAGACAAATCTGATGTGTTGTTTACAGAGTTACTCTATTTTTTGAGATACAATTCACACACCATAAAATTCAGCCCTTTACACTGGTGCAGTGGTTACGACTCTACACTTCCGCCACAGGGGGCGTGGGCCCAATCCCTGGTTAGGGAATCCCAGATTCCGTGCTATGCAGCCAAAAAAAAAAGTGTACTTCCCAGTAGTTTCCAGTATATTCACATGACTATGCAGCCATCACCATTCTAATCCCCAAATACTTTCCTAAAAATACCCTGTACCCACTAGCAATCATTCCCTATTTCCTCTCCCCCCAGCCCCTGACAATCACAACTGCTAATCTACTTTTATGGCTTTGCCTTTTCTGGAATCATATAACACACAGACTTTTGTGCCTAGATTCTTTTACATTATAGAATGTTTTCAAGGTCATCAATATTGTGCATATATCAGTATTTATTCCTTTATAATACTCCATTGTACAGACATACCACATTTTATTTATCTATTCATCAGCTAATGGATATTTGGATTTTTCCACTGGCTGGCTACTGTAAACATTCATGTGTGTTTTTGGTGTGCACATACATTTTTACCTCACTTGTATGCACATCTAAGAGCTGATGTGCTGGTCATAGTGTAACTCTACATTTAATCTTTGAGGAACTGCCTGTTTTCCAACCGTTTCCACCAGCAACGTATAAAGGTTCCAATTTCTCCACATTTTCATCAATGTTCATTATTGTCCAGGTTTTTGATTACTGCCATCCTAATCACCATGAAACCGTATCTCTTGGTGGTCTTGATTTTCATTTCCCTAATGAATAATGATGTTGAGCATTTTTTCATGATGTGTTTACTATTCTCACACAGTATGTTATTGAAAATCTAACCCTAACTCTTTTTAGAAGGAAGCTGGTAATAAATTATCAATAAATATTCTTTCCTAATCTTTCTTAAAATTATACTGCACTGAGGAAATGGAATGGGTCCTAAGCTGTAAAAGCATTTTTATAGTTTTAAAAATAAATTTCTAAAAATAAAAAATGATACTACAATATTAAATCAGTTCTTTCACTTAATAAATAGAAGTTAATTAAAAAGGCAGCATACTATTAAGAATATTTCAGTACGTCCCTGGTGGTACAGTGGATAAGATCTGCCTGCCATTGCAGGGGACATGGGTTCCAACCCTGGCCCGGAAAGATTCCACATGCTCCGAAGCAACTAAACCCATACGCCACTGAGTCCGTGCTCTAGAGCCTGGCAGCCGCAACTGCGGAGCCACAACTACTGGAGCTGCAAGCTCCAGGGTCCATGTGCCACAACTACTGAACCTGTGCGCCTGCAGCCTGTGTTCCACAACAGGAGAGGCCAACACCCGAGAAGCCCCGTGCACCGCAGGGAAGAGTAGCCCCTGCTCGCTACAAACAGACAAAGACCCAGCACAGTCAAAAAATTTTTTTAAATTAAATGAACTATAGAAAAGACTATCCTGAAGGAGAAAACTTCACTATAAACAGTCTGAAGTGAAATAAGAGAATTCAAAAGCAGAGACATTACTTTGCCAACAAACATCCATCTAGTCAAGGCTATGGTTTTTCCAGTGGTCATGTATGGATGTGAGAGTTGGACTGTCAAGAAAGCTGAGCACCGAAGAATTGATGCTTTTGAACTGTGGTGTTGGAGAAGACTCTTGAGAGTCCCTTGGACTGCAAGGAGATCCAACCAGTCCATTCTGAAGGAGATCAGCCCTGGGATTTCTTTGGAAGGAATGATGCTAAAGCTGAAACTCCAGTACTTTGGCCACCTCATGCTAAGAGTTGACTCATTGGAAAAGACTCTGATTCTGGGAGGGATTGGGGGCAGGAGGAGAAGGGGACAACAGAGGATGAGATGGCTGGATGGCATCACTGACTCAATGGACGTGAGTCTGAGTGAACTCTGGGAGCTGATGATGGACAGGGAGGCCTGGCGTGCTGCAATTCATGGGGTCGCAAAGAGTCGGACACGACTGAGTGACTGAACTGAACTGAACTGAATCATTCATATCTTTTAAAATACTATGCATCCCATAATAGATTATTACTACTCTAAAAATATGCGAATTTTGTATCTATCACAAAAAAGAGCTTACCATCTTCAATGGCATTTTTGATGGCACGAAGTCCATCCCTTACAGCATCCTTGATTTGTGTGAGAGTATGCTTATTTGGTCCCTTAACCAACAAGGTGACAGAGCGAGGGTTAATGCAGTCCTCAATAAAAGTGTACTTTTCCTCACCCTAAAGGGTAATACAAGGAGATATAACTTTAATACATAAAGCCATTATGAAATCAAGACCTAGCTGATACTATCAGAATCCAAACTTTATATGAATTTTTCTTATCAAGTATAACTAAATGTGGACTTCCCTGATGGCTTAGCAGGTAAAGAATCTGCCTGCGATGCAAGAGTCACAGGAAACATGGGTCCGATCCCTGAGTTGGGACGATCCCCTGGAGGAAGGCATGGCAACCCACTCCAGTATTCCTGGAAAATCCCATGGACATTGGAGCCTGGCGGGCTGAGGTCCACAGGGTCACAAAGAGTCGAATACAACTGAAGCAACTGAGCACATCACAGAGCACTGACCAAATATGTGCTGAAACAGTTAAGTTACATTTGAACTATTAACAAACATTTAGAAAGATAAACTGCAAGATGTATCCTGTGGATTCTCATAACATAAAATGTGAATTTAAAAGTTTAGTTTTTTTTTTAAAGTTTGCTGTTCACATTATAACCACTGCCCACAGAAATACTCACTAATGTGTACTCATATACAAGACCAGCATGTCCCAAGCAATCTACACTGAGGTCTTCAACAGAATTCACAGCCACTCCACCACAAGCAAGAGAGAGTCTGAAATTACATATATGACATCATAGCTTTGGTTATGAAAAGTATACAGACTAATTTGCTAAAAGTGAAAAAGATAATCTAACACAGAAGACTGCATTGTCATTATATTGTATTATTTTCAAATCTGTTTTAAGAAGATGAAAACCTTCTGAGGAGCTCATGAGAAAAAGTTGAGATGTATTAACAATCTTGATTTTTAACACTTCCATTATTTACTGAAACTATGAACAAAATTTGAAATGTGTATGCTACTATTTGATGGTTGGATGGCATCACCGACTCAATGGACATGAGTTTGGGTAAACTCCAGGAGTTGGTGATGGACAGGGAGGCCTGGCATGCTGCAGTCCATGGGATCAAAAAGAGTCAGAGGCAACTGAACTGAACTGAATGTTACTTTTTGTTCAACAACACTGACATAAAAGCTAAAAGAACACACAGGATAGTTTCAATTTAATCTATAAAAAAACTTAAGATACATAATTATCAGCAAGCTTACCTTTCCATGTTTCTTCTTTTTGCTCTACGAAGAGCTAAAATGCCATGTTTTGCAAGAGCATCTAAGGAAAATGGATCAATTCCCTATAATCAAATTAGCATAAAAGTTATAAGCATGTTTTAAGCCAATAGTTCTCAAACTTTTTGTTCTCAACACTGCTTCACAATCTTAAAATTATTAAGAACCCAAAGAGCTTTCGTTTATGTGATCTGTATCTATAATACTTATCATAAGTTAAAATTATAACATGGAAAAAAAGGAAAAAAAAGATGGTGGAGTAGAAGGACGTGCACTCATCTTCTCCTGCGAGAACTCCAAAATTACAACTCGCTGCTGAACAACCATCAACAGCAGAATGTAAGATCCCACCAAAAGAAGATACCCCACATCCAAGGGCAAAGGCGAAGCCCCAGCAAGATGGTAGGAGGGGCGAAATCACATTTAGAATCAAACCCCATACACACCAGATATGCTCTGAGGGCTCAAATAAAACCTCTGTGCATCCCAGGAGACCCCACAGAGACTGAGCCTGCCTTTGAGTGTTTGAGTGTCTCCTGCAGGGGTACAGGTCAGCAGTGGCCTGCCGCAGGGGCAGGAGCTCTGGGTGCAGCCTGGGTATTGCATAAGCCCTCTTGGAAGAGATCACCATTAACCCCACCATAGAGTTGCCAGAACTTACACAAGACTGGGATGAAGACTCTAGGAGGGCACAAACAAAACCTTGTGTGCACCAGGACCCAGGAGAAAGGAGCAGTGACCCCACAAGAGACTGACTCAGACTTGCCCTGAGTGTCCAGGAGTCACCAGCAGAGGGATGGTCTAGCGGTGGTCTACTGCAGGGGCGGGGGCGGGGAGTGCAGCAGAGCCTCCACCAGATCTTTTGAAGGAGATTTGCCTTCATTATCATTATCTTTATTACCTCCACCATAGTTTGGCCTCCGGGAGGTAACACAGCCCCGCCCATCAATAGAAATTGGATTAAAGATTTACTGAGCACAGCCTCGCATCACAATAAGACCATTTCCCCTTCAGTCTCTCCCATCAGGAAGCTTCCATCCTTCTCCATCAGAGAGCAGAAAGAATGAAAACCACAATCACAGAAAATTAACCAAACTGATCACATGGACCACAGCCTTGTCTAACTCAATGAAACTATGAGCCATGCCATGTAGCGCCAACCAAGATGGATGGGTCATAGTGGAGTGTTCTGACAAAAAGTGGTCCACTGGAGAAGGGAATGGCAAACCACTTCAGTATTCTTGCCTTGAGAACCACATGAACAGTATGAAAAGGCAAAAAGATAAGACACTGAAAGATGAACCCCCCAGATCGGTAGGTATCCAATAGGCTACTGGAGATCAGTGGAGAAATAACTCGAGAAAGAATGAAATGACGAAGCCAAAGCAAAAACAACACCCAGCTGAGGATGTGACTGGTGATGGAAATAAAGTCTGATGCTGTAAAGAGCAGTGTTGCATAGGAACCTGGAATGTTAGGTCCATGAATCAAGATAAATTAGAAGTAGTCAAACAGGAGATGGCAAGAGTGAACACTGACATTTTAGGAATCAATGAATTAAAATGGACTGAAATGAGTGAATGTAACTCAGATGACCATGATATCTACTACCGTGGGCAAGACTCCCATAGAAGAAATGGAGTAGCCCTAATAGTTAACAAAAGAGTCCGAAATGCAGTACTTGGATGCAATCTCAAAAACAACAGGATGATCTCTGTTCGTTTCCAAGGCAAACCATTCAATATCACAGTAATCCAAGTCTATGCCCTGACCAGTAATGCTGAAGAAGCTGAAGTTGAATGGTTCTGTTAGTTCTAGTTCTGTTAGTTCTAGTTCTGTTAGTTCTAGACCTTCTAGAACTAACACCCAAAAAAGATGTCCTTTTCATTATAGGGGACTGGAATGCAAAAGTAGGAAGTCAAGAAACACCTGGACTAACAGGCAAATTTGCCCTTGGAGTACAAACTGAAGCAGGGCAAAGGCAGACAGGGTTTTGCCAAGAGAACTCACTGGTCATAGCAAACACCCTCTTCCAACAACATAAGAGAAGACTCTGCACATGGACATCACCAGAGGGTCACTACCGAAATCAGACTGATTTTATTCTTTGCAGCCAAAGATGGAGAAGCTCTGTACAGTCAGCAAAACAAGACCGGGAGCTTGTGGCTCAGATCATGAACTCCTTATTGCCACATTCAGACTTTAATTGAAGAAAGTAGGGAAAACCACTAGGACCATTCAGGTATGGCCTAAATCAAATCCCTTATGATTATACAGTGGAAGTGACAGACAAATTCAAGGAATTAGATCTGATAGACAGAGTGCCTGAAGAACTATGGACAGAGGTTCATGATATTGTACAGGAGGCAGTGATCAAGATCATCCCCCAGAAAAACAAATGCAAAAAGGCAAAATGGTTGTCTAAGGAGGTCTTACAAATAGCTGAAAAAAGAAGAGAAGTGAAAAGCAAAGGAGAAAAGGAAAGATACACCCATTTGAATGCAGAGTTCCAAGGAACAGCAAGGAGAGATAAGAAAGCCTTCCTCAGCGATCAATGCAAAGAAATAGAGGAAAACAATAGAATGGGGAAGAGATCTCTTCAAGAAAATTAGAGCTACCAAGGGAACATTTCATGCAAAGATGGGCACAATAAAGGACAGAAATGGTATGTATCTAACTGAAGCAGAAGATATTAAGAAGAGGTGGCAAGAACACACAGAAGAAATATACAAAAAAGATCTCATGACCCAGATAACCACGATGGTGTGATCACTCACCTAGAACCAGACGTCCTGGAATGCAAAGTCAAGTGGGCCTTAGGAAGCATCACTACGAACAAAGCTAGTGGAGGGGATGGAATTCCAGTTGAGCTATTTCAAATCCTGAAAGATGATTCTGTGAAAGTGCTACACTCAATACGCCAGCAAATCTGGAAAACTCAGCAGTGGCCACAGGATGGGAAAAGGTCAGTTTTCATTCCAATCCCAAAGAAAGGCAATGCCAAAGAATGTTCAAACTCCCACACAGTTGCACTCATCTCACACGCTAGCAAAGTAATGCTCAAAACTCTCCAAACCAAGCTTCAGCAATACATGAACCGTGAACTTCCAGATGTTCAAGCTGGTTTTAGAAAAGGCAGAGGAACCAGAGATCAAATTGCCAACATCCGCTGGATCATCAAAAAAGCAAGAGAGCTCCAGAAAAACATCTACTTCTGTTTTATTGACTACACCAAAGCCTTTGTGTGGATCACAACAAACTGTGGAAAATTCTTCAAGAGATGGGAATACCAGACCACCTGACCTGCCTCCTGAGAAATCTGTATGCAGGTCAAGAAGCAACAGTCAGAACTGGACATGGAACAACAGACTGGTTCCAAATCAGGAAAGGAGTACGTCAAGGTTGTATATTGTCGTCCTGCTTATTTAACTTATATGCAGAGTACATCATGCGAAATGCCAGGCTGGATGAAGCACGAGCTGGAATTAAGACTGCCGGGAGGAATATCAATAACCTCAGATATGCAGATGACACCACTCTTACGGCACAGAGTGAAGAAGAACTAAAGAGCCTCTTGATGAAAGTGAAAGGACAGTGAAAAACTTGGCTTAAAATTCAACATTCATAAAACTAAGATCATGACATCCGGTCCCATCACGTCATGGCAAACAGATGGGGAAACAATGGTAACAGTAACAGACTTTATTTTTTTGGGCTCCAAAATCACTGTGGATGGTGACTGCAGCCATGAAATTAAAAGACACTGCTCCTTGGAAGACAAGTTATGACCAACCTAGACAGCATATCAAAAAGCAGAGATTACTTTGCCAACAAAGGTCCATCTAGTCAAGGCTATGGTTTTTCCAGTAGTCATGTACGGATGTGAGAGTTGGACTATAAAGAAAGCTGAGCACCGAAGAATTGATGCTTTTGAACTGTGGCATTGGACAACTCTCTTTAGAGTCCCTTGGACTGCAAAGAGATCCAAGCAGTCAATCCTAAAGGAGATCAGTTCTGAATATTCATTGGAAGTACTGATGCTAAAGCTGAAGCTCCAATATTTTGGCCACCTGATGGGAAGAACTGACTCATTGGAAAAGACCCTGATGCTGGGAAAGATTGAAGGTGGGAGGGGAAGGGGACGACAGGATGAGATGGTTGGATGGCATCAGTTACTCGACGGACATGAGTTTGTGTAAGCTTCAGGAGTTGGTGATGGACAGAGAAGCCTGCAGTCCATGGGGTTGCAAACAGTCCTACATGACTGAGAGACTGAACTTAACTCACTAAAGTTAAAATTGACATTTTTGCAATATTTATTAATCCCTTTAAAATAAAATCATTCAGTTCAGGTCAGTCACTAGAAGCCTCTCAAGAGTCTTCTCTAGCACCACAGTTCAAAGGCACCAATTTTCAGGGCTCAGCCTTCTTCATGGTCCAACTCTCACACCCATACATGACTATTGGAAAAGCCATAGCTTTGACTACATGGACCTTTGTTAGCAAAGTGATGTCTCTACTTTTCAAGATGCTTTCTAGGTTGGTCAGAGCTTTCCTTTCAAGGAGTAAGCATCTTTTAATTTCATGGCTGCAGTCACCATCCACAGTGACTTTTGGAGTCCAAGAAAATAAAATCTGTCACTGCTTCCATTGTTTCCCCATCTATTTGCCATGAAGTGATGGAACTGGATGTCATGATCTTAGTTTTCTGAATGTTGAGTTTTAAGCCAGCTTTTTCACTCTCCTCTTTCACCCTCGTCAAGAGGGTCTTTATGCCCTCTTCACTTTCTGCCATTAGAGAGATATCATCTGCATATCTGAGGTTGTCGATATTTTTCCTGGAAATCTTGATTCCAGCTGGTGATTCATCCAGCCTGGTATTTTGCATGATGTACTCTGCATATAAGTTAAATAAACAGGGTGATATTACACAGCTATGTCGTACTCGCCAAATTTGAACCAGTCTGTTGTTCCATGTAAGGTTCTAACTGTCGCTTCTTGAATCACATATAGGTTTCTCAGGAGACAGGTAAGGTGGTCTGGTGTTCCCATCTCTTTAAGAATTTTCATGGTTATACAACATCAAAAATATCACATTTGCTAATGTCATCACTAATATTATCAGAAAAGTCTTTCAAGTATTGGAAAACTGTCAAGCTCAAAGTGACAGATACAAATTTTCCAAAATTCTAACTTTTGTTTGAAAGCTCAAATGTTATTATTGCCAATACATACTGTCTATTGTTTCCTTGAAGTGGCAAGACTGTTTCAGTCATTTTTGAGAAAAACCTACCAAATACCCATGTCTAAATAACCATCCTGTCAGTCATTCTTTCAAGTAAAAACGGCATTCCATGAAAAAAGTGGCTATGTTAGCTTGCAACTCAATTACACAAGAGCTTCAAGACCCTTATTTTGATACGTAGCAGAAGTATTTTGTCCATACCTCAAATTTTGTGACAGAATTATAAAAGGATACATCCACTTTGGGTATATTTCCAGAAAACAGTAATTCAAAAAAAAACATGCACGTCAATGTTCACAGCAGCACTATTTACAACAGCCAAGACATGGTGGCAACCCTAATGCCCATCAACAGATGAATGGAGAAAATTGCTATATATATATACAATGAAATATTACTCAGCCATAAAAAAGAATGAAATACTGCCATCTGTAGCAACATGGATGGATCAAAAGAATATTACATTCAGTGAAATAAGTTAGAGAAAGACAAACAGTATATGATACCACTTATATGTGGAAGCTAAAAAGTAATACAAATGAATGTATGTGCAAAACAGAAACAGATTCACAGATGTAGAAAACAAACCTGTAGTTCCCAAAGGGGAAAGAGAAAGCAGGGGGGGAACACATCAGGGTATGGGATGGGCACATACAAGCTGCTGTACATAAAACAGATAGGGTTTCCCCAGTGGTTCAGCAGTAAAGAATCTGCCTGCCAGTGCAGGAGACAGGAGTTCGACCTCTGATCCAGGAAGATCCCGCAGGCCATGGGCTAACTCCCATATACCAGAACATCTAAGCCTGTGTGCCACAACTACTGAGCCTGTGCTCTAGAGCCCCTGCGCCACAACAAGAGAAGCCACCAGTGAGAAACGTGTGCACTGCAACTGAAAAAAGAAAAGCCCAACGAAGACCCAGCACGGCCAAAAATAAAAATAATTCTTTAAGTTTTTAAAAAATAGATAAGCCTTCTTTTATATTTTTTATCTTTTATATATATCAACAAGGATACACTGTATAGCACAGGGATGTACCTATTATCTTATAATAAACTATAATGGAGTATAATCTGCAAAAATCAGGCAGGTTCTTTACCATCTGAGCTATCAGGGAAGCCCATTATGCTGTACACCTGAAATTAATACAGTGTTGTAAACCAACTATACTTCAATTAAAAAATAAAAGGTGCAATTTC
This sequence comes from Bos mutus, assembly GCF_027580195.1. Classification (NCBI taxonomy): domain Eukaryota; kingdom Metazoa; phylum Chordata; class Mammalia; order Artiodactyla; family Bovidae; genus Bos; species Bos mutus. The sequence goes on from NC_091635.1 coordinate 46,986,813, forward strand.
AAGGATCAAAATTTGATACAATTATTAAGTTTTCCCATTTCATCAAAACATTCTTAAATGAAACTGCCCTTTTTGTATGTCGGGTGATGTGGCAATAGAGAATACGATGACTAGTACAGTTTGGTGCTACAGCTATGATTTGTTCTCAGGTGCCAGTGGTTTTACCTATCGCTGCTTTGCATCATCCTTGTACACATCAACACAATGTAAAAGGCATTATTATTACTATTATGAAAACAGTTTTGACCTCACAGATACGCCCTAACATGGGGCCCACAAACCACACTTGGCAAAACACTGAGGAACATTTACAAACAGTGAAAAATCTAAACTTTTTTCTTACCTTTTGATTAATGACAACAAATCCTTTATTAGACTGAGCACAGACTTTGTCTTTCAAGTCTATTATTTTTTGTACTCTGTCTTCAATAAATTTTCTTTCTGCTTTTACCAATTTCTCTTTCTCTTCTGCAGTCTTATAAAAGAAACCAGAGCTCACCTCACTAGAAGATTAATAAAGACAAGCTAGTAAAGGTAAGGCAGGGAAAAACAGGAAAGTAGAAAGGGTTTATATTAAACATTTGGTAGGTAAAAATAGGGGCTAAAAAACACTTTTAGAAAAAAACAATTTCAAAGGATACAAAGAGTAACTGGGACACTTACGTTTTTTCATATTCTAGCGATACATTACAGGTAAGGATAAATGCATCATCTACTCGTTTCTTCATATCTGGATGGCGGGCGCCATGATCCAGAACTAACCCTTTGATCAACCTAGTAAAAATATGCACTGTTTCTTATTTTGAATATACACTGTAAATTTAGTATAAAATTAAATTATACTTTTAAAGTGGTAACAGAACTGCCATAGCAATTGTTACACAGTATTGCCTTACACCAGCTTTAAACCCAACACATAATTCATAAAATTAGAAAAAAGAACCTATTTTAACACAGTGTGACTGTGAAGTGACAATGAAAAGTCAATCCAGAATTATTCTTTAAATTATGTGCCTCAAACATGTGACACAGCTGATCAAGTAATGAAAGGGAGACACACAATGAGTTTCTAAAGAACATTTGTTCAAACTAATTATATGGAATAACTAAAAACTGTTAACCTAAATGTCCAACAATAGGACATTGTTCAGCACACAAGGACTTGACTATTGGCTAGTCATGAAAACCATGTAATAACACGGAAAAAATATTTACAGGGGTAGCTATATTTATAAGCAGAGAATGACAAATTACCTATAAAGTATGATTATCACTATTCTTAATAAGCTTCTTGGCATTGAAAAGGAAAAACAGAAAAAAACTAAGAGTAGGGTTATGCTTGGGTGGTAGGAACAGAGATAATTGGCGGGGGGAGGGAGCGGGGGGCTTTTTTCCTGTTTTCCAAATGACCTTTCAAGAGGAAATATTTCTATAACTTTCAAAAATTCATTTACATCCAACTAGGAAATGCATTTCTACTTATGAATCTCTTATAACCAATATTTGTTATTCATTAATGTAAAGACGTGATTTTTTTAAATAGTTGAACATAATTATAGGGAAGTTTACAAAATTTTCTTCTAACTGGATCACTCCAACTCCTAACTGAACGTGAAGACATTTTACTTAGGAAGAAAGGAAGAAACCACACGTTCAGTGTTCTTCACTCTTCAAGTCTCCTTCACTCTTCCACTGCTTCTCACTCTCAGCGAGTGACTTTGCTGGAGAAAATAAACACTCTGTCCCATCACGACCTCTACCAGCACTTGAACCTCACGCTCCTATGAACAGAAATGAACTGCCCATGCTCCCTCCTCTCTAAGGTCGACCCCCCAACCTGTGGACTGAATTCCATTTCCGCTCTCAGCTTCTGCAACTGTCCCCTCTTCCCTCCCATCAACTGTTCCTGCCTCCACAAGCATCCTCATCAGGGTAATTCTCATCTTTAAAACAAACAATGATTCCCCTTCGACCCCATTCCCACGTTCCGTTCCAGCTACTGTGCCACTTCTCTGCTCCCGTTAGAGCTAACTCCTCTGAGTTGTCAGTATTTGCATCCTCACTTCTTTCCAAACCATTCTCTCTTGAGCCCGCCTTCAATCTGACTCTCACACTCACCCCTTAAACATTCTCCAAATCTAATGGCCAATTAGTTCGTAACTTGCTCAAACTGTCAACAGCAGGTTATTTGCTCCTTCTTGAAACACTTTATTCTCTTAGCTCCTGCAATACTGCTCTTTCTTGGCTCTCCTCCTTTCTCACTGACCACCCTTTTTCAGTCTCCTTTGTTCAGTCCTCCTCATCTTCTCAGTTTCTAAACACTGCAGTTCTCAGGGCTCAATCTTTAAACTTCCTCTTTTCTCTATCTTTATCACTTTCCAGATGATCTAATTAACTCTCAGAGCTTTCAGTCATCCATACACCAATGACTCCCAAATAAATATTTCCAGTCCAGACCTCTATCCTGAATGCCTGACACCTCCCTCCAAATCCCTACTCAGCATCTCCACATGGACATCTAATAGGCACCTAAAACATAACAGTCCCCAAACTAAGCTCTTGATTTATTGCCTCACACCTGCTCCTTCCCAAGAAATGGCATCTCTGCTTTTCCAGCTGCTCATTCAGAACCCAAGAGACATCTTGAATCCTCTGCTTCTGTCACATTCTGTGTGGAACCATCAACAAATCCCGGGGCTCCTTTTTTCTAAGTGTACCCTGATGCAAGCCTTTTTTCATCTCTCCCCTGTATTACAGCAGATTCCTAACAGATCTCCTGCCTCTGCCTTTGCACTGCACTCCCTGCTCCACAGTGTCCTTGCCACAGAACAACCACGGAGATTCTTCTCAAACAGAAACCAAGAACTTCTTGCCCTCAGCAATTGTACTTTGGACCAATTTTACTACCAAAAACAACTAAAAATGCTGGATTAAAAACAACAACAACCCTTAAAAACACTGGAGAGCCACAAAACAGTACAGAGCCACAAAAGTTTTCTTTTCAAAACTGAAAACAAAATAGAAACTCCAGAGGGTAACTAGAAAACTGCAGGTACTCACCCTAAAGTCATCTCACAATTCAAGCATATCTGAACTTTGATCTTATAATGAGAGGGAGAAAGAATTAAAAGCTCAAGGATTATCCAAAGTAAAGAGTTTCGTAGAAGACTCTTTTCACATTAACTGAACTTCAAAGGCTACATACTCAGGGTATAAACCAGCAGCCCTCATGTGAACTTGTAGTTAGAATTTGCAACAACTGGATATTCAATAAAAACCTCAAGCTGTGGCTTTAGTTTAAAGTAGTCTCTGGGCTTCTTGCAGCAGCAAACTCAAATCCTCTTTGTACAAAGGCGCTTCAGCCTAGGTCTCAAATTATTTCTACAAATACTTTTTTCAACACAATCAATGGCACACACTGGAAACAACGCACAATGAGTGAGGACCAACAAAATACAGTAAACAACAGAAACAGAAAAGACAAAACTTTAAATATTGTAATACTAAACGTGAGCTGTATGTTTAAAGAAGTGAAAAGTAAGTTTGAAAAGATCTGCGGGGAACAGGAAACCATACAAAATGAGAAGAAGGACAAACCAAACAAAACTTCTATAAATATGTAAAAACACCCACACGTATATTGAAAATAAAGTACTTACAGATAAAATACAACATCTGAATTGGCTTCAAAATAATCCAAATTTGGGGCAAAAGAAAGGAAAGAGAAGTACAGAAAGAAAGGGAAGGGGGCATATAAGGTAAAAATAAGACGAACCATATATTAAAAATTGATAAAGATGAGTGACAGATATGTGGGAGTTCATTCACTATTCTATTCTACTTTTGTATGTGTTTAGACTATTCCATAATAGAATGTTTAAAATGAGTTAAGTCCAAAATCAACAAGGTGCTATTCACTCTGAGTACATACTACATACATACTCAGACAATGTTGACCGTCTTACCTCTCTGACCTCATCTTCTCCTTTTTTCTCTTCCTATGACCCAGGCACGCTAGAACACCTCAAAACACACCTACATTGGGACATTTTCTTCTGTTATTCCCTCTGCTTAGAACACTCTTCTTCTAGATGTTCACACGGCTATCACTCTAATTTCTTCAAAGACCGCTTTAGCTATTTAGTTTACTTTCTCATCACAATGTTCTTCCTTGACTATCCTAAAATCACACACATGCTCACACACACAACTGCTCTAGCCTCTTTACAGCACTTATTAGCATAATGTGTTATCTCTTTCAATTGGAAATGTAAGATTCTTAAAGAAACTGTTTTGGTTACTCTTCATTCCTAGCACCTAAAACAAGTGAATGGTTGCTGATAAGTATCCAATTAATATATGCTAAACAAATAGAAAGATGTTGAATAAAAGTAACTAATGAAATTAATGACAGAATATCTGCAGATAATCAAGTATTCTAGATTCTATGCACTGTCAAAGTTTATGTCACTTACTTTGTATCTGTTTCCGATTTATGCTTCATCTCCATGATTTCTACCATGAAGAGATCGATAGGATAATTCGGTCTCCTAATTGCCAAAACAGAATCCACAACAGCCTGAAAGAGAAATGAATTAGAACAGTAAACTATTTGGTCTACTGAAAGAAACCACTGGCCCTAGTAGCTGATCACTAGACTAAGCAGATAAAGTGCTTCAGGCTCCAAAACATAGGGCAAGACAAAAAATACCACTTTCTCAGGGACACTAATGATAACCAAGGCCAGTGGATATTTTAGAGCCTACATGAACTTCAGAGATTATCAGGTCCAAACCCTTCATTTAACAGGGAAGACTTTAAGAATTATGGTCTTAAAACAAAGTCTAACAGGTAGTAGTGGAGTCAGGACTAGAAATCAGAGGTGTCTTTAACTGCCAAGCCTACTATACCAACACTACTCAGACTTTTCCACCAAAGGACACCTTAATGGAAAAGAAGGAAATGTAATCTAAGGAAAGAGGTCAAATATGCTCGCTCTAACAACATGAAATTTTTAAGTCTGTTTTACTGTGAAATTTTTCCATGTCATGCCACAATATATACATTTGTTTTTTAATTTTTACTGGAGTATAGTTGATTTACAGCATTGTTTTGCACATTTGTTTTAATGTGAAAATAATGCTTTTCCTCAAAATTGTAAAGTAAATTGACACTTCAGAAAGATATGTCTCATTTAGTCTGCCAAATATCCCCAGGGATATGAAATTTGAGAAGCACAACACAACACAGCCTATAGCTTAACTCAGAAAGTAATACTAAAATAACTGACTACAGAAATTAAGTGCTGTAGTATAACCATCCTAAAATATAAATAAAGGGAAAAAAATCTGTATCTTGGAAAAGTTTACTGAGGGAATATGATTTAGGGGTTTGATGCCTAAGGGGAATAATGATAAACCACTGGAAAGTGAGAGTATACAGTGTTTCTGTAGCTCCAAAAGAGAATGGGGACCCTAATTAGATAGCCCTAATGGGGGCCAGGTGATATATGTATTCTGCTGCTGCTAAATCGCTTCAGTCGTGTCCAACTCTGTGCGACCCCATAGACGGCAGCCCACCAGGCTCCCCCATCCCTGGGATTCTCCAGGCAAGAACACTGGAGTGGATTGCCATTTCCTTCTCCAATGCATGAAAGTGGAAAGTGAAAGCAAAGTCGTTCAGTTGTGTCTGACTCGTAGCGACCCCACAGCCTACCAGGCTCCTCTGTCCATGAGATTTTCCAGGCAAGAGTACTGCAGTAGGGTGCCATCACCTTCTCCAATATGTACTCTAACAGCAGAAAATATAGCAGTCTTTATATAGACTCTGCTTAGCAAGAAAATGCCTTAATTTCTTAGTTTGATTTCCCCAGTCAGTTTTATTATTGGTAAGCAACAGGGAGGGAACACAGCCCTGCCCATCAAAAGAACACTGGATTAAAGATTTACTGAGCACAGCCCTGCCCATAAGAACAAGTTCCAGTTTCCCGCTCAGTAGGTCTCTTCCACCAAGAAGCCTCCATAAGCCTCTTACCCTTCTCCATCAGAGGACAGACAGAATGAAAACCACAATCACAGAAAACTAACCAAACTGATCACATGGACTACAGCCTTGTCTAACTCAATGAAACTATGAGCCATGCCATGTAGGGCCAACCAAGATGCATGGGTCATGGTGGAGAGTTCTGACAAAACGTGGTCCACTGGAGAAGGGAATGGCAAATCACTTCAGTATTCTTGCCTTGAGAACCACATGAACAGTATGAAAAGGCAAAAAGGTATGACACTGAAAGATGAACTCCCCAGGTAGATAGGCGTCCAATATGCTACTGGAGATTAGTAGAAAAATAACTCCAGGAAGAATGAAGAGACAGAGCCAAAGTGAAAACAATACTCACTTGTGGATGTGACTGGCGATGGAAGTAAAATCCGATGCTGTAAGAACGATATTGCATAGGAACCTGGAATGTTAGCTCCATGAATCAAAGCAAATTGGAACTGGTCAAACAGGAGATGGCAAGAGGGAACATCAACATTTTAGGAATGAGTGAACTAAAATGAACTGGAATGGGTGAATTTAACTCAGATGACCATTATATCTACTACTATGGGGAAGAATCCCGTAGAAGAAAGGGAGTAGCCCCCATAGTCAACAAAAGAGTCCAAAATGCAGTACTGGGATGCAATCTCAAAAACAACAGGATGATCTCTGTTCGCTTCCAGGCAAACCATTCAGTAGCACAGTAATACAAGTCTATGCCCCAACCAGTAACGCTGAAGAAGCTGAATGGTTCTATGAAGACCTACAAGACCTTCTAGAACTGTTAGGTAGGTAGAATAGGGAAAAGGAGTCCAAAATGGTGGTGGCTAAAAGACAAGGAAGGTCCGAGGACCAGAGTGAAGACTTCAGGCAGAACAAACAGAACAAACAGCACTCCTGGCTAAGCCCAATTTGCATAGGGCAGGCGCAGGTGGAGGAAAAAACATACACAAGGAGGAGCCAAAGCGCTTTCTCTCGGACTCTCTCCCGCGTGCGTGCGCTCTTTTCTCTCTCTCTTTCTCTCTCTCTCACTCTCCTGCTATCTTCTAAATAAAATAGAGTATTTTATTTAGTGTATCAGTAACACTGATTTGCCTAAGAGCTGTAACACGGTTTGTCCAAGACCCGAGAGCTGTGATGCGCCGAGGGCTTTAAGGTCCGCTGCTCCAAATCTTTGTTGTGACGAGACAAAGAACCGAGGAACATACACTCGCATGACAGAACTAACACCCAAAAAAGATGTCCTTTTCATTATAGGGGACTGGAATGCAAAAGTAGCAAGTCAAGAGCTACCTAGAGTAACAGGCAAATTTGCCCTTGGAGTACAAAATGAAACAGGGCAAAGGCTGACAGGGTTTCACTAAGAGAACGCACTGGTCATAGCAAACACTCTCTTCCAACAACACAAGAGAAGACTCTACACATGGACATCATCAGAGGGTCAATACTGAAATCAGATTCATTATATTCTTGGCAGCCAAAGAGGGAGAAGCTCTGTACAGTCAGCAAAAATAAGATCGGAAACTGACTGTGGCTCAGGTGAACTTCTTATTGTCAAATTCAGACTTAAATTGAAGAAAGTAGGGAAAACCACTAGACCATTCAGGTATGACCTAAATCAAATCCCTTAAAATTATACAGTGGAAGTGACAAATACATTCAAGAGATTACATCTGATAGACAAGGTGCCTGAAGAACTATGGACAGAGGTTCGTGACACTGTATAGGAGGCAGTGATAAAGACCATCCCCAAGAAGAACAAATGCAATAAGGCAAAATGGTTGTCTGAAGGGGCCTTACAAAGAGCTGAGACATAAAGAGAAGCAAAAGGCAAGGGAGAAAAGGAAAGATACACCCATTTGAATGCAGAGTTCCAAGGAATAGCAAGGAGAGATAAGAAAGCCTTCCTCAGCGATCAATGCAAAGAAATAGAGGAAAACAACAGAATGGGAAAGACTAGAGATCTCTTCAAGAAAATTAGAGATACCAAGGGAACATTTCATGCAAAGATGGGCACAATAAAGGACAGAAATGATATGGATCTAACAGAAGCAGAAGATATTAAGAAGAGGTGGCAAGAATACACAGAAGAAATATACAAAAAAGATCTTCATGACCCAGATAACCATGATGGTGTGATCACTCACCTAGAACCAGACATCCTGGAATGCAAAGTCAAGTGGGCCTTAGGAAGCATCACTACGAACAAAGCTAGTGGAGGGGATGGAATTCCAGTTGAGCTATTTCAAATCCTAAAAGATGATACCCTGAAAGTGCTGCACTCAATATGCCAGCAAATCTGGAAAACTCAGCAGTGGCCACAGGACTGGAAAAGGTCAGTTTTCATTCCAATCCCAAAGAAAGGCAATGCCAAAGAATGTTCAAACTACCACACAGTTGCACTCATCTCACACGCTAGTAAAGTAATGCTCAAAATTCTCCAAGCCAGGCTTCAGCAATACGTGAACCATGAACTTTCAGATGTTCAAGTTGGATTTAGAAAAGGCAGAGGAACCAGAGATCAAATTGCCAACATCTGCTGGATCATCAAAAAGCAAGAGAGCTCCAGAAAAACATCTACTTCTGCTTTATTGACTACACCAAAGCCTTTGTGTGGATCACAACAAACTGTGGAAAATTCTTCCAGAGATGGGAATACCAGACCACCTGACCTGCCTCCTGAGAAATCTGTATGCAGGTCAAGAAGCAACAGTCAGAACTGGACATGGAACAACAGACTGGTTCCAAATCAGAAAAGGACAATGTCAAGGTTGTATATTGTCATCCTGCTTATTTAACTTATACGCAAAGTACATCATGTGAAATGCCAGGCTGGATGAAGAACAAGCTGGAATCAAGGCTGCCAAGAGGAGTATCAGTAACCTCAGATATGCAGATGGCACCACCCTTATGGCAGAAAAGTGAAGAAGAACTAAAAATTCTCTTGATGAAAGTGAAAGAGGAAAGTGAAAAGGTAGGCTTAAAATTCAACATTCAGAAAACTAGTATCATGGCATCTGGCCCCTCACTTCATGGCAAATAGATGGGGAAACAGTGGAAACAGTGACAGACCTTATTTTGGGGGGCTCCAAAATCATTGCAGATGGTGACTGCAGCCATGAAATTAAAAGACACTTGCTCCTTGGATGAAAAGCTATGACCAACCTAGACAGCATATTAAAAAGCAGAGACATTACTTTGCCAACAAAGGTCCGTCTAGTCAAGGCTATGGTTTTTCCAGTAGTCATGTATGGATGTGAGAGTTGGACTATAAAGGAAAGCTGAGCACCGAAGAATTGATGCTTCTGAACTATGGTGTTGGAGAAGACTCTTGAGAGTCCCTTAGACTGCAAGGAGATCCAACTAGTCCATCCTAAAGGAAATCAGTCCTGAATATGCATTGGAAGGACCGATGCTGAAGCTGAAACTCCAATCCTTTGGTCACCTGAGGCAAAGAATTGACTCATCGGAAAAGACCCTAAGGCTGGGAGAGATTGAAAATGAGAGGAGAAGGGGACGATAGAATGAGACAGTTGGATGGCATCACTCGCTTGATGGACATAAGTTTGAGTAAGCTTCAGGAGTTGGTGATGGACAGAGAAGCCTATTGTGCTGCAGTGCATGGGGTTGCAAAGAGTAGGACATGACTGAGCGACTGAACTGAACTGAAGAACTGAGTAGAAAGAACTCAGGTGTTTCGGTCCATCTGGTATTTGTATTTCTCAAAGTAAATTCAGTTCAGTTTCTAATTTCCAACGTAAATTAGTAAGATACAATTCTGATTTATATGTCAATGTCTTATGATCTCTTCATTCCTGATACACTAACACACTCGTTTCAAAAACAGTAAAGCGGAGGAACAATGATGACATCATCAAACTATAGGTATCTGATAAAAAAAAAAACTTTCCCAGAATTCCCAACCTTATATATTTATATATTCTACCTTTATAAGTAAACATGTATACATTTCCCAGATTTGAATATTATCTATCAACTCCCTCATGTTCATTAAAGTGGTAATCTCAATTACAAGGTACACTGTCAAAACTATGTCCCCAACCTCGCATAATAAATATGGACCTCTAGCTTTAGGAGACCAGTATATAATTCCAGTGGTGTCCAGAGGGGGTGATCCACAGGTAGCCAAGCCCAACTTAATAACAAAAGGTTTAACATGACACTTTTGAAAAATTACACATACTGTTCTGACCAATCAAATCTATTCTATAAGTAAGCCTATAAATAAATGTCTGTCTTCTATATTTTATTGTATGTTCAAAAGGACCACATGTCATAGCTGACTGGGGGCTTCCCAGGTGGCACAGTGGTAAAGAATCTACCTACCAATGCAGGGGACATAAGAGATGCAGGTTCCATCCCCGGGTTGGGAAGATCCCCTGGAGAAGGAAATGGCAACCCACTCCACTATTCTTGCCTGGAAAATTCCATGGGCAGAGAAGCAAAGAGTCCATGGTGTTGCAAAGAGTAGGACACAACTGAGCGTGCGCGCACGTGCACACACACAGACACACACAAGCACACACGAATAGTTGATTATCTTATAAGAAAAAGAAAAATGTCACTATGTGTTAGTCTGTACTCATTCTGCAAAAGTTTAACTACATACCTCTGTTAACACATCAGCCAGTTGAGGATGAACCTTAGTTTGTAGAGATGTTCTAGCCACATCTAAAAGGATTTCTCTTTTCATCTCTTTTTTAATTTTAACTTGTTCCAAAACTTCAAGTGCCTTTATTTTTGCAATTTCAAAGCCTTCAGCTATTATTCTAGGGTGCAGGCCCTAACACAACAACATAAAACTATAAAGTAAGTTATACAAAGTAAAAGTAACGATCCTTTCCTATTAATAGGATTGTCCAAAAAAAGTAATTACCCACATCAATGCCACTAAATATAAGTGTAGATATGTAATTTATAAAAGTACTCTTTCAGTGCTTCATATTTAAAACAATCTCAAACTTACGGAAAAAGTGTTTACATTTTATGACAGTATAAAAAAGTACAAAAGTTATTCTTATTTTTGAAAACTATAACACATTGTTGTGTAGTACTCTTCCAAATGAGCACAAAACTCCTTGTAATGCAGAGGAAAAGAACCAGCACAGTTTGGAGAAAAATGACAGATAGGCAGCACCTTCACAAAATGTTCAAAGTTAACATCATAGAATGGAACAAACACACACTATGTGCCTCTTGATAAACTGCATTAAGACCTCAACAGCACTCCATGCCATTTCTGCTGAAAGTTCATAACCTCAATCTGATCGTGAGGAAATAGACAAATCCAAACTGAGGGACTTTCTTTAAAAAAAAAAAAAAAAAACAGCCTATACTCTAAAAGTAGCTATGTCAGCAATGTCATGAAACACAACAGATGGCTTAGGAACTATTCCAGCTTAAAGAAGACTAAAGGGATATACAACTGAATATGATGCATGAGCCTAAATTTTCTTCTGCTGTAAAGGACAGTATTGGGATAAGTGATGAAATTTGAACAAAACCCGCAGATCAGATAATAGTACTGTAGCAATGTGTTTATAGTAATGTCCTATTTTGATCACTATACTGTGGTTATATATGAGAATTCCATGATTTTAAGAAAGATGCACTGAAATATTTAGATCACCATGTCTGGAACTTATTCTTATACCATTAGAAAAAATATGTATATTACTATATAAATATATGGTATATATGGTACATATACATATATATATATATATAACATATACATATATTTATGAACAAGAGAGAAATGTTACCCTTTGGAGTATTCTTGCAAATTTTCTATAGGTCTGACATTATAACAAAATATTTTTTGAAAAAACACTGTTGCTTATTCTGGAAAGTAATACATAAAATTATGGAAGGCTGGAACTAGTTCTAATTTATTCCCATCCTCCATTCATTTACATCAGTCCTACAGTAACTTCAAAAATTGACATTTATTGAGCATTTGTACCAGGCACTGTTCTAAGGACTTTACATGTATTATTTCAGTCCCCTCAACACTATGAAGTGGGTGCTGATACTATTCCTGTTTCACAGATGAGGAAATTTAGGCTTAAAGGCTTAGATCACCAGCCTAGTAAGAGCCAGAGTCAGGATTTAAACCCATAAGACCTGATGCCAGAGCCTGTGTTACTAACCATGTTCAAAACATTTCTTCAGCCTAGGACCTCACAACTTCTCACCTGGACTACTAGGAAAAACATCAGTCTTGACTCTCTTAAACTGTCCCCTAAATATCTGAAATGCCCATCTGACCATTAATTAACTCATTTCACTACTGTCTGCATCACTTTAAACTCCACCAACGCCAAACTGCTTGCAGCTGTGCACACACACCGGCTGTTCCTCTTTTCTGCGCCTCTGCTCATGCTGTCCCTTCTGCCTGGAACGTCATTCTCCTCACCTGTCACTCTTTGATCAGGCTCACTCCTCCTTATCCTAAAGATTCAGCCCAGGCCTCTTTCCTGCAGAGTTCTTCCTGATTACCTTTAGATTAGGTCAGTTTCCCAAAAACTGTCATTGGTTTAGGATGGACATACGACCAATGTTGGCCCAATCATATAAAGGAAGAACTTTTAGTCCATGACTGACTGAATTGTTTTCTCTTGTCCTCTCCTGCTGAGGATTAATAAGGGAAGCAGGGAGCCTCATCTCTTCTGACAGTCTTTCATTCAGGATGGAAATAAGCCCATGATGAAACAGCTTCATAAGTGCAAGAGCTAAGAGACAGAAAGGACCTGGGCAATTGATGACTTGGTAAATTTTTAATCAATGAATCCTAGAAGCCTGCTTTATTGCTCTATTTTTTGCTATGGGAGAAAATTTTTTATTGTTTAAGTGACTGCTTACAGCCAAAAGCATCCTAAAATAAGTTGCATGCACTGAATTAATAGACAATTCCCAATACTAAATGAAACACAAAGAAGTGATCCTTTGAGCACTTTGACCAGATTATGCTTTGCTAAAATGGTCCTTGAAAGAGCAGAAATTCAACTACTTAATTAGAAAAGACAGATAAATAATGCAGAGAAAACAATACAAATTGAACAAAGGCACGGAGGTAGAAATTATGTAATTATTTCACAGGCCAGTGAATGAAGGAGTCTGGCTACAGTAGACCGTTTACAAAGGAAACTAAAATTAGAAAGGTAGGTAAATTCACAATGTGGATAAGCTTCAATAATTTTCCTCTAGTTATTTTTTTTAAAGGTCCATAATTTGGTTTCAGCTTTATCAGTGGTATTTTCTTTCTTAGGCCATTAGTCATGGGTACATGGCTAATTTTTTAACTTTTATGTATCTCAAATATTTTTTAGGGTTAAGGTTAGGTATATCATTTCAATAAAAAGGCATTATTTTGGCAAAAAGATTCATTGTTATTTCCATTTATAACTGTCCAAAAATATCTTGATAAAAATTAATTATTGCAGTCTAAAATTAAACCATTTTACTAACAAAAAATAACTTTCTATTCAAAAATAAAATACCACATGAATGTGCATTCTATGAAATTCTAATACCTCAGAAATGTAAAGATCAGCTTGTTTTAGTAACTCTCCAATGATTAGAACATTTGAAGTGGTACCATCTCCTGTAATGTCGTCCTGGGCTGTTGCTACTTTTGCTATCAAGGAAGCTGTTGGGTGTTGAATTTGCTGAAAAAAGTAAGCAGATTACAAAAGAGAGAGAATGAGAGAAAGAGTCCACCACAAGCAAGATAACCTAAGGGTCAAAAGTAAAATTAAGAAACTAAATAAGCTTCATTCTATTAGTTCACAAGTTCTGTATTATCATACACAATACATGTCAAAACCAAAAGTTAAAAACTGAGAACTAATGAGGTTTGAACACTTTATAAAAGCATCTCTGCTTCAGAATGCAATGACATTTCCAAAATAAGATTAAATCCTTCAATCTTGAAGATGAATATATTTACTAAAATTGCAAGGAATTTTTTTCCCCATGATTGCAAAGAACATACTGCAGTGCCTTTAAAAAATGTAACTAATTTGGAAGTATCCCTAAGCTATTATGTGTAAGATTTGAAAACAGTCAATAGACTTTTTTTTTCCCCTAAGGTTTAATCCAACAAACATATCTCATGACAGCAGTATTTAGCTTATGGCCTTGGTTTAAAGATATACAAATTGCACTACGTCCTCAGTTATGACTTATCAAGGTTTATTAAGTCAGCAACATCAGCTCACCATCTCATGGAGCAGCACATTGCCATCTTTGGTGAGTTTGACATCTCCTGCACCAGAAACAAGCCTGTTCAGAAAACAGTAGTTATTAACCTCATATGGCAAGAGCCAAACAAGATACTTCCAGTATTTGGCACTCCACTATCTTTAAGTAACTGGGCGTGGAAAACTTCCATTATATCATGGGGGATACCACAGTAATTACCACCATTTGCAACCCACAATATCACTTCTCCCCAGATGGACTGCAATGGTGATTTCATTTCCAAAGGAGGATTTACAAGTCTAAGGATAGAAGCAGTCAATGAGTTATGAACAGTGGTTTGGTACTTCGAAGAGTACCTGGAAGTCTACAAACCACATATTTGTGAATTTCCTGCAGGTTTATTTTTGTGAAATGTTACATTCACTCACTGAACTATTTTTTCCTTCATCTTTCATGTTTATAAGATCAAGTTCTGTCAACCCTACAATCTAAAGGTCTCTTGAATCTACCCTCTCCTGTCATTTCCAGTCATCATCATCTCTAATCTGGACTACTTAGCATCCTAATATTTCTGAATTGGAATCTACCCTCCACACTTCATTTATCTTTCTAAAAGACAATGTGATTCAGTAAGTTTCCTGAAAAAAAAAAATTCCATGATTTTCATGTTCTCCATCACCTTCAAGGTAAAAGCCAAGCTATTTAACAATGACATAGTTTACCTTTCCCAATTTGGGGAATGTCTATTCTTTTCTACTTCTTCTACCAAGTGAGATCTTGTGGGAAAATCGTGTGGTTCCCTTAATAAATCATGTTTGGTTTCGTTTCTGTTGGATTTATACCGTTGGGCTTTCTTGGTCCTGAAGTTATTCTACCTAGAAGGCCTTTACTCCCTTCTCTAACTGGTGAACTTTAATCCTCTTTCAAGATTGAGGAAAAATTCTATTATTTGAGAAGCTTTCCTTTCTCCCTTCTGTCATCAGTTACAATCCCTTTCCTCAGTACAATATATGCTATATATACATATATATATATATATAACCATTAGCACATTCATCTCTATCAGAATTCCTTAAGAACAGAAACTGTATCTTGGTCATCTCTGTATTCCCAGGATCCCAACTAGACATAATTAGTGCCCTCTTTTACTGTTAATATTAATTACTCTGCTCATTCTTCTGAGACTGCATCTCTCCTCTTACACTTCATCATTGCCCTCACTAGTCTCTTTCCCTCACTCTTTTTTTCTTGGTCACACCACACGGCATGAGGGATCTTTTAGTTCCCCCAAGAGGTATCTAACCGCTGCCCCTTCAGTGGAAGCCGGGAGTCTGAACCAGTAGACAGCCAGGGAAGTCTCTTTCCCATCCCCACTCTCTTCTAAAGCAAATGGTCCTAAATAAATACATGCTAAAGGATGAATAGATATGATGAACCCTATGCACAGAGCGTACAACTTGTCTAAGGACTTAAAATCTAAAGAACTTGGATTTGAACCCAAGCCTGCCAGGCTCCAGAGCCCGAGCCCTCTCCATTACAGCACACTGCCAAACAAAACCCAAACTCTTTAAAGGCAAGAGAGCTAGATAGCTTTTGTTTCATTCGAGACACTTAATGAACTTTTAATTACATATGAACCTAAACAAGAAGTTGGGGGGTGGGGGCGGGGGGTGGTCGCCTCTTCACTCGTGAGCCCTTTCTTCGGGGAGCATTTCTCCTCGATCAGGCAGGAGATGAACTCAGGGCAGGAATGAAAACGAGGGAAAGCAGGCCCACAAATGCGTCCACACCGCTCCAAACTCTGCGGAACCTCTACCTCACAGGGCGCCCCGATGCCCAACAAACCCCGACGCCCTAACCGCCGCTCCAACGGCCGTCTCACATTTTCATGGTGCCCTTGGGACCCAAGTTGGTCCGCAACACATCCTGCAGCCCTCGGGCGGCGCATATATTGACGGCCAAGGCCGCCTGGGCCCGTGCCACCTCAGCCTTGGAGTTTATGGCCTTTATCGCAGCCATGAACAGAATGTCGGAGAAGCGACCCTACAGGCAAAAATCGCCTGTTACTAAAGGAATATACGTTACTGAAAGAAATCTAGGCGCGACCTCTCACGTCCCGCAGCCTCAGCCAATCCGCATCCGGACAGGAAGTTACGTCATCAGGCGTCGCCGGGACGGAAGCCAGGATCGCCTCCGGTCGGATCGCAAAGATGGCGTCGTCGGCCTCAGCTCGGCCTCCCGCGGGTAAGCGAGTGGTGAATCAGGACGAACTGCGGCGGTTGATGAAGGAGAAGCAGCGTCTGAGCACCAACCGGAAACGGATAGAATCTCCATTCGCGAAGTACAACCGCTTGGGGCAGCTGAGTTGTGCCCTGTGTAACACTCCGGTTAAGAGCGAGCTCCTGTGGCAGACTCACGTCCTGGGAAAACAGCACCGAGAGAAAGTGGCCGAGCTGAAAGGCGCGAAGGAAGCAGCCCAGGGCCCGTCCGCCAGCGCAGTGCCTCAGTCCACCAAGAGGAAGGCGCCGGACTCTGAAAGCCAAGATGCCAAAAGAGCGAAGGCCTCCCTGGTTCCTCAGGTACAGCCCTCCACGTCCGCTTTGCCCACCAACTTTGACAAAGCTGGAAAGGAGTCCACTAGGGCGACCGTCGGTAAGGCTTCGGGACTCGGTTTACTCCCTGATTATGATGACGAGGAAGACGAGGAGGAGGAGAAGGGAGGAGGAGGAGGAGAAGGGAAGAAGGGGGATGCCTGTAAGCAGCCGTCCACTTCACAGAGCAAGGAACACTCACTTTCCTCTTCGCGGGAGGCAACTGGTAGCAGGCTGCCAAGCAATTTCTCGGATACAAATCCTCCCAAGGCCCCTTTAATCCCTCATTCCGGGTCAATTGAGAAAGCAGAAATACATGAAAAAGTAGTGGAAAGAAGAGAAAACACTGCGGAAGCATTACCGGAAGGGTTTTTTGACGACCCTGAGATAGATGCGAGGGTACGAAAGGTTGATGCCCCAAAGGACCAGATGGACAAAGAATGGGACGAATTTCAAAAAGCTATGAGACAGGTCAATACCATTTCCGAAGCCATAGTTGCAGAAGAGGATGAGGAGGGACGGTTGGACCGGCAGATTGGGGAGATCGATGAGCAAATAGAGTGTTACCGTCGAGTGGAAAAGCTGCGGAATCGCCAGGATGAAATAAAAAATAAGCTTAAAGAGGTTCTGACCATAAAAGAACTGCAGAAAAAGGAAGAGGAGAATGTTGACAGCGATGACGAGGGGGAACTACAGGATTTGTTGTCTCAGGATTGGAGAGTGAAGGGAGCTTTGTTATAGGGTTTCAGAGACCCACGATTTTGTACTGCTGTGTAGAAAGTGCTGTCTCAGTACAGTACCCTTTACTCCATGCCTAGAGATTTGGTAACCTAACTGGATTATTGAGATACAATGAGTCTGCGAAGAGACCACTTTGGAAAATTAGTGTAAAATATTTTTGAGGTAGAGGTGTTTTTGAATTATTTACATACTTAAATGCCAGTTTTTTCACACACTTATATAGCTAAAGTTTGGGTTGTAAAAACTGTAAATGTTGTACATACTAAATATATATTTACTTAAGAATTCTGGTTTGAAATTTATAAATTAATAGAAGTCAGACTAACAGACAAGCTTTTAAATGAAAACCAGTGTGGCATTTGCGGTATATATGACTTGTTCTTTTCCAACTCCCTAAATCAAATTCAAGGTTATTTTGTTGTTTTTAAGAACACTGCTCATGAACACATAAGTTATTCAGAGCTAATTAGTTCTCTCTTTTATAAAACTATGTTCCAGGAGAACATAGTGAAAAATACATGCCAAGCATAACCAACTTCCTTAATCCAGAGTTTCTGTATTAAACTAGTAATTCTTGGTTGTAGATGCACATGAAAATTTCATGCAGTTTTTTTAAAAGTGTACATGAATCATGTGTGAAACTTTTTTAAAAATTCATGTGCCCCTACCATTGAAGAGATTCAGTAAAGCTAGAGTGGGGCTCAGACACCTGTGTTAGTTTTGAAAGCTTCCCAGGTACTTCTGTGAGAATTCCCAGATGGTCCAGTGGTCAGGGGTCTGTATTTCCACTGCAACGGGCGTGGGTTCAGTCTCTGGTACCCTGGTCAGGAAACTAAGATCCCAGAAAGCTGTGAGGCTTGGCCAAAAAAAAAGCAAGCTTCCCATTATTCTAATAAGGCTAAAATTTGGGAACCATTGTGCTAAATCCAGAACACATTTACATTTTCCCAGGCTTTATTTTTTCTTTAAATGACACATCCCACAAGTTTACTGTCTGTCACATAAAAGAAATACTATCTTTTATTTATATTAATAACCCTAATCTTAGATTTTATTGTTAAACATTGTGGTAAATTAGGGTTCAGAGTTAACAGGTTCTATCAGTTGTAGGAAGGAGGTAATAGCTAAGACTTTCTTAGAATATAAGCCAGGCAGAGTTCTAAGTGATTTATTTACATAAGCTCTATCTGATTTCCCTGAAGCCCAGGTTTTAGGTCCAGGGTTAAGGTATGAAAAAACCTTGAATGTTGAACAAAAGAATTCTTCCTACAGACACTGGGCAAAAAGAAAGTTCTTGAGCCAAGAGTTATATCTGCAAAAAATATGGAAGATTATTTTAGTTGCAGTATATAGAATGGAATGAACATGGGTAGGGGAAACTACGTGGAAACTAGACTTTAAAAGCAAAGCAACTAAGACTAACTAGGTATGTACTGAAAGAAAGGCAATAGAATTGAAGAATTTCACAGGAAGAGCTAACAGTGACTACAAGTGAAGAACAATAGGAGAAATATAGATGGAATTCAGGGGTTTGGAGTTTTTCTAGTATGGGTGCCTGTAAGAAGTTATCTTAACACTTCCAGAGCATTTTAATTGTCCTATGGCCATTGGCAGAAAGGTTTTGCTTTCCTGATCTGTCCAGCTGATCTTCAGTTTGATAATGTAAAGGGTATGTCTGCATCAAATATATGAACCCAGACTTAGAATTTTTTTTATCATTTATCATATTATTTCAGGATGTGAGAAAGTACAAGGTGGGGCTTGAAGGGTAGGCTCACTTCTACACAGGCCTAAGAGAGTAGGCTAATGATCTAGAGGAGCACTGTATATTAAAACTGTAATTCAAGGGACTTCCCTGGGGGTCCAGGGGTTAAGACTTGGCCTTCCAATACAGGGGGTGCATGTTTGATCCCTGCTCAGGCAGCTAAGACCCCACATGCCTTGCAGACAATAAACCAAAACATAAAACAAGAAATCTTATAACAAATTCAATAAAAACTTTATTTTTTTTTAATAAAGACTTTAAAAATGGTCCATGTAAAAAAAAATCTTTTAAAAAAACGTATTCTTAATTAAAAATAAGTGGCTCAGCAGTAAAGAATCCACATGCAGTGCAGGCTACCTAGGTTCGATCCCCGGGTCAGGTAAATCTGGAGTAGGAAATGGCAACTCGCTCCAGTATTCTTGCCTAGAGAATTCCACAGACTGAGGAGCCGGGCAGGCTGCAGTCCTGGTGTCCCAAAGTCATATACAACAGCATCTGAGCATACACACATATAAAATGCAAGCCAGATACATATATTAAATTTTCTAGTACCTACATGAAAAAGTAAAAAGAATGTGAAATTAGTTTTCACATGGGGCATGGGCTGGATCCCTAGTTAGGGAACAAAGATTCCACATTTTGCACCAAACAGCCAAAAAAATAAAGGTATCCAAATGGAAAATAGAACATCCTCAGGAGGTAGTGAGCAGCTTAGTTTAACTGGAGCAGTGTTTATTCCTGACAACAGTGGGAGTGGCAATTGTAAAGGTAGGTTACAAACCAAGGAGGGCCTTGAATGCCATTCTCTAAGGAGTTGGCACTTTCACTCAGTTAACAGTTGAGTAGCCTTGAGGTTATTGAGTCCTTTACTGTAACAGTTGAAGAGCTTAAGGAGTGCCAAGCATAGAAGCCCCCCACTGGGTTTTTAGGAGGACCCAAAAGCTCTCAAAACTCAGAGCATGAGTAATGGGTCCTTGATCAAAAGCCAGTGAATTCTTGTTGAATCTGAGATTGATGTAGACAGCAACAGGAGTTGATGAATCCTTGATCCTCCATGCCTTGGACAGCTTCTTTAT
Organism: Bos mutus; assembly: GCF_027580195.1. Taxonomy (NCBI): domain Eukaryota; kingdom Metazoa; phylum Chordata; class Mammalia; order Artiodactyla; family Bovidae; genus Bos; species Bos mutus. The sequence continues at coordinate 47,007,251 of NC_091635.1, forward strand.
ACCTCTTAGAGCTATGTGAAACAGGTTTTGCATTAGACCACGAATACCAACCATGTTTCCAAATTCTAAGAACTGGTCCCAAAGATGTCTTCTTGTCATGTTGTCTTTTTAGAAACTCCCCGCTAAAGACTTCCCTGGTGGCTCAGATGGTAAAGTGTGTACCTACAATGCAGGAGACCTGGGTTCGATCCCTGGGTCGGGAAGATCCCCTGGAGAAGGAAATGGCAACCCACTCCAGTACTCTTGCCTGGAGAATCCCATGGATGGAGGAGCCTGGTGGGCTACAATCCATGGGGTTGCAAAGAGTTGGACATGACTGAGCGACTTCACTTTCACTTTCACTTTTCCCCTAATGCAGCCAGGGCTTCCCACTTGGCACAGTGGTAAAGAATCCACCTGTCAATGCAAGAGATACAAGAGACATTTCAATCCCTAGGTCAGGAAGATTCCCTGGAGGAGGATATGGCAATCCACTCCAGTATTCCTGCCTGGAAAATCCTATGGAGAGAGGAGCCTGGCAAGCCACAGTCCATGGGGTCACAAAAGAGATGGACACAACTGAGCATGCACATGCGGGCACACACACTAATGCATCCAACATTTACAGACATACCTCAGAGATGTTGAAAGTTCTATTCCAGACCACTATAATAATAAAGCAAGTCACACAAATTTTTTGAATTTCCAATACATAAAAAAGTTACTGTAGTCTATCAAGTGTATAATAGCATTTTGTCTTGAAAAAAAGTATTGATACATATCTTAATTTAAAAATTCTTGTAGAATATGCTAACCATCATCTGAGCCTTCAGTGACCACAGTAGTAACCTCAAAGATCACTGATTATAGATGACCATAACAATGGTCATGTATGGATGTGAGAGTTGGACTATAAAGAAAGCTGAGCGTCAAAGAATTGATGCTTTTGAACTGTGGTGTTGGAGAACACTCTTGAGAGTCCCTTGGACTGCAAGGAGATCCAACCAGTCCATCCTAAAGGAGATCAGTCCTGGGTGTTTATTGGAAGGACTGATGTTGAAGCTGAAACTCCAATACTTTGGCCACCTGATGTGAAGGGCTGACTCATTTGAAAAGACCCTGTACTGGGAAAGATTGAAGATGGGAGGAGAAGGGGACGACAGAGGATTAGATGGTTGGATGGCATCACCGACTCAATGGACATGGGTTTGGGTGAACTCCGGAGTTGGTGACGGACAGGGAAGCCTGGCGTGGTGCGGTTCATGGTGTCGCAAAGAGTCGGACACGACTGAGTGACTGAACTGAACAAATACAATATGGGAAAAGTTTGAAATATTATGGGAATTATCAAAATGTGACACAGGGACACAAAGTGAGCAAATGCTGTTAGAAAAATGGCACCAATAGACTAGTTCAATGCAAAGTTGCCACAAACCTTCAATTTGTAAAAACAAAAGCAGTACTACAAAGTGCAATAAAATGAGGTATGCCTGTGTTAGAATGATTGTAAGTACTACTTCGTACACCTCTCACCCATTTCACTTATCAACTGAATATATTTCCCCCAACTTGGAGGGAGAGAAAAAAATGCCAATCTCCAAACTAGGCTTCAAATGTTTATTAGTGCCTTACGATTTATAATATACTTTCACATATATCTCATTTAACGATAGGTAATGACTACTTTTTATACACCAGGGAACAAAATTAGATGCTATGGAATTAAAACTGTGTGAAAAAGTATAATTTAGGCCTAAAACTTTTAATGTAGCACTCAGTAGATTCGTATGGAGTAATATAAAGAACACAGGACTTATCAAGAGAAAACCAAAGACAAGTTCAAGTTCCCACTCTACTTTTTCTTTTATTGAACAATAGTGGATTTACAATGTTATGTTAATTTCTACTGTACAGCAAAGTGATTCAGTTACATATATTTATTCTCATATTCTGTTCCATTATGATCTACCACAGGATACTGAATAGAGTTACCCCCACCCTCTACTTTTTAACATCTAGTGATCTTGGGCAAGTGGCCTCTCTGACACTTAGTTTGCTGTACCAGAAAATGATGATGATACCTGGCAGAGTGTAGTGAGAGTCTAATGACACATGCATGTGAAAGAGGTTTATAAACTGAACTTTATAAATAAAGCAATGAAAGTATTTCTACTAGTAGCATCTGGTCTAACCCTGCTCCATGCTACTACTAATTTGCTAACGAGTTATGCTGATTTAAGTGATGCTAACTTGATCTTAGGCTAATAGTTTAATGCCCCTTAATTCCCTCTTCTGGGCTTTCCAGGTGGCTCAGTAGTAAAGAAGCTGCCTACCAATGCAGAGGATGCAGGTTCGATCTTGGGTTGGGAAGATGCCCTGGAGAAGGAAATGGCAACCCACTCCAGTATTTTTGCCTGGATAATCCCATGGACATACATGGATATAATTGTGTACATGTGGGGACTTTCTATAGAAAAGGTATATGGGTACATTACATATTCTAATGTATTATCTCTATATTATAAAGTCAAGCATGTATCTGCTGATACTTTTTAAGTTGACCTGTCTTTATACTTAGAAATGTCTCTTAAAAGTAGGCTTCCCTGATGGCTCAGATGGTAAAGAATCTGCCTGCAGTACAGGAGACCTCTGTTTGATCCCTGGGTCAGGAAGATCCCCTGGAAAAGGAAATGGCAAACCACTCCAGTATTCTTGCCTGGAGAATTCCATGGACAGAGAAGCCTGGTAGGCTATAGTCCATGGGGACGCAAAGAGTCAGATACAACTGAGCGACGCTCACTCACTTGCTCCAAAGTCATCCAGTTGCCAATCTAGAGACAGAGATGGCTAAGGTATTGTTACAAGATTTGTCCAGGAGAGTCCCAGGTGTCTTGGTATAATTATGATTAGTACGTTCTTTTACTCTCAACACTGTCCCTTTTTGGAGAGAGATATATATATTCACCTATGTAAGTTTCGGAGAAGGCAATGGCACCCCACTCCAGTACACTTGCCTGGAAAATCCCACGGATGGAGGAGCCTGGTAGGCTGCAGTCCATGGGGTCGCTAGGAGTCGGACACGACTGAGCGACTTCACTTTCACCTTTCACATTCATGCATTGGAGAAGGAAATGGCAACCCACTCCAGTGTTCTTGCCTGGAGAATCCCAGGGACGGGGGAGCCTGGTGGGCTGCCATCTATGGGGTCGCACAGAGTCGAACACGACTGAAGTGACTTAGCAGATGTAAAAGTTTGACAGGAGGAAAAGCCACTTTCTAATGAATGGAAGGTCTTAATGGAAATAGTATGCTTCTTGACAGTGATGTGCCAACTTGGTGGAACATTTTGTAGGGGGGGTTGAGTAAATACATATTTACTCATCTGGGTAGGAATGATGGCCAGATGACCTTAGATTGCTTGTTCAATGTTGAGATTCTAGTAGCCTGCATGATACCAGGAATTTAGATACTTTAAATTTGAACAGAAAAACAAAATTCCTCTAACTCTACATTTTATTTCCTACCTACATTTCCTCCCTCAGTGACCTCATTCATTCCCACGGGTTTGGTTTGTTTTTTAAAATTATTTATTTTTGGTTGCACTGGGTCGTCTTTGCCGTGCTGGGACTACTCGTTGTGGTGGTGGGCAGGCTTGTCATTGGGCTGGCTTCTCTTGTCGGGGAACACAGGCTCTAGGGCACACTGGCTTCAGTAGTTGTGGTGCATATGGGCTTAGTTGCTCCACAGCATGTAGAATCTTCCCGGACCAGGGGTCGAACCCATGTCCCCTACACTGGCAGGTGGATTCTGATCCACTGTACCACCAGGGAAGGCCCTCGTGTGTTTAAATATCATCCATATTGCAGCAACGTGCACAGACCTAGAGACTATCATACTAAGTAAAATAAGTCAGAGAATGATAAATACATGATATTGCTTATAGATGGAATCTTAAAAAAAGGATACAAATGAACTTATTTATGAAACAGAAACAGAGTGCCAGATATAGAAAACAAACTTATGGTTACCAGGGGGGAAAGAGAGAAAGAGGGATAAACTGGGAGACTGGGAGTGACACACACACGCCACTAAATATAAAATAGATAATAAGGAGCTACTGTATAGCACAGGGGACTCTATTCAACACGCCGTAATGACCTTACAGGAACAGAATCTTAAAAAGTGTGGATATATGTCCATGTATAACTGATTCACTTTGCTGTACAGCAGAAACTAGCACAACATTATAAACCAACTACACTTCAAATTTAAAAAAAAATAGTATCACCCATATACTGATGACTCCCAATTTATATACCCAGGCTTGACTTTTCTCCTGGGATGCATCCTTCATTACCTTTTCTTTTCCAAATCTAATGTATTAGTTAAGTCCTGGCAACTCTACCTCTAAAATATGCCCAGAATCTGTCTATTTCTGTCTCCACTGGTCCTAACCACCACCAACAGCCTTTGCATTAATTGTTGGCTGTCCCGCTCCCAGCCACAATCTGTTATCTACAAAGTAGAGTGAAATAGATCAAGTCACTCTGTCACTTAAAACCCTTCATTATATGCTTCCATCACACTTAGAGGGGAAAAAAGAATCTAGGCCCTTTCCAGCCTACAAGATGCTCTGAAGTTCAGTTCAGTTCAGTCGCTCAGTCGTGTCTAACTCTTTTTGACCCCATGGACTGCAGCATGCTGGGCCTCCCTGTCCAATACCAACTCCCAGAGCTTGTGTCAAACTCGTGTCCATTGAGTCAGTGATGCCATCCAACCATCTCATCCTCTGTCGTCCCCTTCTCCTCCCATCTTTAACTTTTTCCAGCATTAGGATCTTTTCCAGTGAGTCAGTTCTTCGAATCAGGTGGTGAAAGTTATTGGAGTTTCAGCTTCAGCATCAGTCCTTCCAATGAATATTCAGGACTGATTTCCTTTAGGATGGACTGGCTGGATCTCCTTGCTGTCCAAGGGACTCTCAAGAGTCTTCTCCAACTCCACAGTTCAAAAGCATCAATTCTTTGGTAGTCAGCTTTCTTTATAGTCCAATTAGTAGCTCTGAAGTTCCTAATTCAAATATTTACTATTTGACCTACTGCTGACCTTGAGCCTCATTAAAAGAGGTTGGGAGCAGACAAGTGAGCATATAACTGCTCTGTGTTGAAATCAAATGTTATTCAAGAATAGAGGCCTGGCATGACCAAGTTTTGTTTTGTTTTTTTTCCAAGAGAAATTGCAAGTCAAGATCATTTTTGTTTTTAGTGAAATCTCAAAAACAGCATGTGAGCTAAATATGATCCAGGGGACCCCCACTTTGTGAACTACTTTCTAACTTCATGTGCTTCATGCTCCCCTTTTATTCTCTGTGTCCCCGGGCTCAGCAGCTAACCTTCTCTTCCCCAAACATGCCATTTCAGGACCTGCGCCTGACCCTCTGCTCAGGACCTATCTGAACTAGTATGGCAGTCCTCTCATCCTTCAGTTCCCAGTCCTAATGTCTCTTTCTCAAATGATGTAAACAGCCACCCCACCCCCACCGCCTGTCATCTTATCACATCTTCCCTATGAATTCAGTAAACTTGCGTGCTCAGTCGCTTCAGTCATGTCTGACTCTTTGTGACCCTATGGACTGTAGCCTGCCAGGCTCCTCTCTCCATGGGATCCTCCAGGCAAGAATACTGGAGTGGGTTGCTATCACTATCTTAAATTAGCTTGTTTATTGATACATAAATTTTATGTCTCCTCACCGGAATGTAAACCCCACAAGGGCAGGGAGCTCATCTGTCTTATTCACAACCTAAAATAATGCCAGGCACATAATAAGGCTCAATAAATAATCTGTGGAGTGAATAATACCCATCAGGCAGGAAGTGGCTTGGAAAAGTGATCAAAAGAGCAAACTGACTGATGGACATCAGAACCCAAACAGAAGTCAGTTCAGTACTTAAACAAAGGGATAACAAGTCTGCTTTGGGACTTCCCTGGTGGTCTAGTGGCTAAGACTCCACGCTCCCAGTGCAGGGCACCAGGGTTTGATCCTCGGTCAGGAAACTGATCCCACAGGCTGCAACTAAGTCTGTAAGCTGGAACTGAAGATCACACGTGCCATGACCAAGACCCGGCACAGCCAAATAAATGCTTGAAAAAAAAGAAAGAAATCTGCCTCATAGGGAATCCCCTGGTGGTCCAGTGGTTAGGACTCTGCACTCTCACTAGCGAGGGCCAGGGTTCAATCCCTGGTCAAGGAACTAAGATCCCACAAGTCACCTGGCATGGTAAAAAAAAAAAAAAGCAAAATCTGTCCTGTGTCTCCTTTCTCAGACATATGAAAGCCCTTATCTATACTGAGAGCAGCTCCACAAGGAATGTATACACCATAGCCCCGATAGTATAATGTGCCATCTCTGCATTTAGCAACTAAAGCAAATTCTTCCTGGCACCAAACAAGCTAAGAGGGAAGAAGGATGTCCATATGTTAGCAGGAGCGGGTGGGCAGCCCTGATGGCCTGGAGGCCTCTCAAGTGGAGAAAAGGAGGAATAAAGTGATTCGGTAGCAGAGTTAAGACCATCGTCTCCCAGCTGCTCTCAGCCCCTCCCTGCTACCATCTCGTTTGGCTCACCCCTGTCACTTGGCAGTCAAAGCTATTTCCCAGTGAGTCTTTGCACCAAGCCATCATCCTGCATTGAAAGCACTCCCAGCCTCAAAGGAGGAACAGAATTCCATCTGGCTGCACCTCCAGTTTGCCACAGCCTTTGGTGGGCTTCAAGCACCCCTGGGGAGCCATCGGTCACCTTTAGGGGAGTTCAGCGGACCATGCTGGTTGGGTAGTGGATGGTGGTGGTTGATGCTTTTTGTGTGTGTAAGTACTGTTTGTTTGTTGTTCTGCCAAATGTGGTAATAAGAGAGTATCAAACCAGGTTGTCAGGTTATTATTAATAATAGTTACCATTCCCTAGATTCCTTCCACGTGTTTGGCATTGGGCTTAACATACACCATCTCTAACCCTCCCAACAACTCTGTAAGGTATACAGTATCTTCATCTTACAGATGGAAAACTGATGCTCAGAAGTAAAGTAATTCAACCCTGCATCATTTCCCTGGTGGCTCAGCGGTAAAAAAAAAATCCGCCTGCTAATGCCTGCCACTGCAGGAGATAACGGGTTCGATCCCTGACTCAGGAAGATCCCCTGAAGTAGGTTCTTGCTGGAAAATTCTATGGACAGAGGAACCTGGCAGGCTACAGTCCATGGGGTCGCTAAAGAGTCAGACACGACTTAGCGACTAAACGACAACAAATTATGAAATATTACCTTGTATTTACATAGTGAGAGATTTATTTACTTAGCAATCTTCAGACCATGGTAAGTCACTTCAGTCGTGTCCAGCTCTTTGCGACCCCATGGACTCCCCATGGACCTCCAGACTCCTTTGTCCATGGGATCCTCTAGGCAAGAACACAGGAGTGGGTGGCCATTCCTTCCTCCAGGGGATCGTCCCAGTCCAGGGACTGAACCCAAGTCTCTTATGTCTGCATTGGCAGGTTACCATTAGCACCGCCTGGGAAGCCCACTTTTCTTCCAGTCTCAACACCCCCTGGAGAAAACAACTATTTTCACCTCCATTTTAAATGTCTAATTGTTTGTCTAAGGTAACTCAGCAAGTTAATTGCTAAAGTGAGTGTAGGTGTAACTTGATTCCCAGTCCAGTGTTCTCTATTTAATAATAAAATGTGGGAAATGGGAGAGGATACCTGCAAATAGCAAGTTCAGATTTGGAAAGTTTACAGTCAAGGTTAAGGGAACCTGGTGCTGTTCAGAGACCTTGGTTGGGCTGGGAAGCCAAAATTTTTTTTTCTTTTTTTTCTTTTTTTGCTTTGCAGGCTCTTTGCTGCAGAGCATGGGCTTAGTTGCCCCGCAGCACGTGGGATCTTGGTTGCCTGACCAGGGATTGAATCCAAGTCCCCTTTAACCACTGGACCACCAGGGAAGTCTGGGGAAGTCAAATATTTTGAAGTTTGTTGTCACATTCTCTCCACATCGCCCTGCCTCACCTGCCTCCCCTTTCACCGGCAATAAATTATACTCCTTAGTGGTCTCTGATCAGAGCAAGAAGGATGACTTCAGTTCCCAGACATTCCAACTGGGAGACAATAGATACACCAGGCCCGAGTTCCACTATTTTTAAATTACTTGTAAATTATTTTTAAGTTACTTCAGCCTTACTTTCCTCAACTACAAAACACAGAGAATAACAGTTTCTATCTTCTGGGATTATGGAGAAGATTAATTGGGCTAAACGCATGTCAATGTTTTTAGTACCTACACGCAAATAATGTTAGTTGAATAAATAATCAAAGACATGGCTCTTGGACTTGCCTTGTGGTCCAGTGGTTAAGAATCTGCCTGCCAATGCCGGGTAAACAGATTTGATCCCTGGTTTGGGAAGACTCCAGATGCCACGGAGCAACTAAGCCCAGGCAATGCAACTTCTGAAGCCCACGCCTCAAGCCCGAGCTCCACAACAAGAGAAGCTAGCGCAATGAGAAGCCCGAGCACCACAAGGACAGAGCAGCCCCGCGTACCACAGCTAGAGAAAGTCCAGTCGCAGCAACAAAGACCCACCACAGCCAAAAATACATAAAGTAATAATAAAATTTTTAAAGTAAATAAATTTAAGACATGGCCCTTACCATCAAGAAAACTGCAACCTTGCTGTATTGTAAACAGTGTAAGAAATCCAGCAGTTACATGTGGAATCTAGAAAAAATGGTACAAATGAACTCGTTTGCAAAACAGAAATAGAGTCACAGATTAAAAAATAAACTTACAGTTACCAGGGGGGAAGCAGGAGGAGAGAGAAATTGGGACATCGGTATTGACATATACACCCTACTATATATGAAATAGATAACCAGTAATGACCTACTGTATAGCACAGGAAACTCTTCTCAGTACTCTGTAATGACCTATACAAGAAAAGAATCCAAAAAAAGATTAAATACATGTATAACTGATTCACTGTTGTACAGTAGACACTAGCACAACATTATAAATCAATTATACTTAAAAAAATTAAAGAAAAAAAAGAAAGATATCTGGCAGGACTTTGATCAAAAGTCTAGGGTCAGATCACTCCCACTCACTAGTTATGTGCATGCGTGCATGCTAAGTCGCTGCACTCGTGTCTGACTCTGTGTCTCTGTGCGACCCTATGGACTGGAACCCTCCAAGTTCCTCTGTCCATGGGATTCTCTAGGCAAGAATACTGGAGTGGGTTGCTATTTCCTTCTCCACATTAGTTATGTGGTATCTATTAATACCTAGTCAGTTTTCTCCCCCAGCCTTCCTTTTACTCTTTCTGGGTACTGGGCTTTACTGTCTGAGTACTGGGATTCTCTAGGCAAGAATACTGGAGTGGGTTGCTATTTCCTTCTCCACATTAGTTATGTGGTATCTATTAATACCTAGTCAGTTTTCTCCCCCAGCCTTCCTTTTACTCTTTCTGGGTATTGGGCTTTACTGTCTGAGTCTGAGTACTCCCTGAGGACAGTCTCGCCTTTATTATTGTGATACTGTGATTTATAATAAGATTTATTATAAGATTTATAATAAGAAATATGCATGCTGGCCTTCATCACCATTTCTGGCACAGAGTTCCTAAAACCCTTGGAATTTCGGTGATTAGAAAGAGGAGCGACAATGGTGTCCTTTGTTTTATATATATATATATATATATATATATCCCTTTCCCTTTCAACCACACCTGAGTTTATATCAATGAGGCCCTCAAGAATGGATTGGAAAAGAATGCACTGGAAAAAATTTGAGCAAACTCTGGGAGATAGTGAAGGACAGGGAAGCCTGGCACACCGTAGTCCATGGGGTTGCAGAGTCAGACATGACTCAGTGACTGAACAACAAGAATAGATGCTGTTTACATGGGAAGCCGACCCTGATTAGAGGGTTAGAATTTTCAGTCTTGCTACCTGACCTCCAGGGAGGGGAGGGGATGGGAGACTACGTTCAATCACCAATGGCCCCCGATTTAACCGATCATGCCTATATGACGAAGCCTCCATCAAAACCCAAGTATGGCATTAGACAGCTTCTGGGCTGGGGAACATAGGTGCTGGGAGGGAGGTGTTGGGAGGACTGTACGCCCAGAGAGGGCATAAAAGCTCTCCACCCCTTCCTACATGCTTCGCCCTGTGCATCTCTTTTGTCTGGCTGTTCCTAAGCTACATCCTTTCATAATAAACTGGGAATCTAGTAAGTAATTTGCTTTTCTGAGTTCTGTCAGCTGCCCTAGCAAATTAATTGAACCCCAAGGATGTGGTCTTGGGAAATTCCGATCTATAGACAGTCAGAAGCACAGGTAACAATCTGGATTTGTGATTGGCATCGACATGGTGGGAGGGGGCAGTCTCAGGTAACTGAGCCCTTAAATGTGAGGCCTGACTCTAGCTCCAGGTAGAGAGCACCAGAACTGAATTAAGTTACAGAACACTGGGAATTCCCTGCCAGTCCAGTGGTTAGGATGCTGGGCTTCACTGCAGAGGGCATGTGTTCAGGTTTGACCCCTGGTTGGAGAAGTAGAATCGCGCATGTTTTGGGACTTAGCCATGTTTTGGGACTTAGCCAAAGACAAAAAACAAACAAAAACAATAAACTTCAGAACATTGAACTGGTGTCACAGGATTGCTTGACATTTGCAAAACGCACACGTGTGCTGTCAGAGTTAAGTAGCACTCAGAGAGTATTGTGTATAAAGTAAGTGTAAACAATAGAGGTTTTTCCTTTACAATCTTACAAGGCAAGACTGAAGGCAGGAGAGAGAAAGCACAGTGGGCTGCTTGCTCAGAAGGCTTCGGTAGGAGAGCTTGGGGGGAACCTTCCAGAAAAGAAGAGAAGAGGGCCTGGGGCTCTCCTGGTATAAAGGAAATGACACAAGGAATAAGAGAGGAAGGAGCCCAGACTTCCACCTCTGCTGCACATCGGCCCCGGAAAACCAGTGGTCATCAGTGCTCATCGACCAGCCCACAGCCCAGCAGAGGAGAACTGACTTCCCAAATAGTCTCTCTTGGTAAAATCAATTTTCCCCTTGGAAATTGTTAATTTACCTCTTAAAAAACATAACCTCCATGACTTCATACTAGAAAACCCAACCAAAAGTTCAAGGAGGGTAGTAGTAACTTTGAGTCTTCCTTGTTCTGTATCTGTGACCCCAGTCCCACCTAGAAGCACTGACTCTGTGCAATGGATCAACTTCCACCAAAGGCACCCTTGACTCCTCTCAGCTGTCTGGCTTCAACCTGGCAGCTGCACCACAAAGATGTTCAAAGGAAAGGCGGGGGCGGGGGGGCGGGGAGGTGAGGGGGGAAACCCTCTGGTTAAGAACCAACCTCCAGACACTTCCCTGGTGGCCCAGTGGTTAAGACTCTATGCTTCCACTGCAGGGGCACAGGTTTGAGTCCTCCCTCGTCAGGGAACTAAGATCCTGAGTGCCCCATAGTGTGGCCAAAAAAAATAAAATGAAATAACCTCCACAGTCTTTATTGAGAATGAAGAGCCATGGGCCGCTATGAATTATTACATCTTTCTACAGCTGTTCCCTTTTAAATATTTATCCTGGCAAACACCACCACCGTTTTTTACAACTTATTTTAATTGTGTGACTATTAAGCAAACCAAACCGTAAAATCAGCTCTCAGTGCTGAGATTTATGTGATTCATAGACCAGAGCTTATTAAAAAGGGAATCCACAGAGTGCAAACTAGCTTCACGAGTCCCCCCACGCTGTCTCTAGGCAGGTGTGAAGCCTTTTCCCTATTACTGCCTATGGCTTCCAAGCTTCCACAGTGGGTGGCATAAAAAAGAACACAGTCTACACAGTTCCCTGACTTTTTTTTTTTTTTTTTTTCTCCTTTTGAACAATCCTGATGGGTGAAAACCGGAGGTCAGGGATGCTACAGTCTTAAAGGGGATGGGCAGAAGCTCTAAGAGACTCTCAAACAGGATCACTCCCCTGGAAGATTTAGGATCAAGGTCTCAGGGAAGGACTTAAGCATGGCATTTTGAATCACCAGCAAGCATCCTACATATCGGGGGTTCCCATGGGGCTCAGAGGTGAAGAATCCACCCGCAATGCAGGAGATGTAGGTTTGATCCCTGGGTCGAGAAGATTCCCTGGAGGAGGGCACAGCAACCCACCCCAGTATTCTTGCCCAGGAAATCCCAGGGAGAGAGGAGCCTGGCGGGCTCCAGTCCATGGGGTCGCAAAGTCAGACTTGACTTAGCAACCAAACAACAACAACAATCCTACATATTTGCTACCAAGGTCCTTCTTCTTCTTCTTTTTTTCTTTGACATGCTGCATAGCTTGCAGGATCTTAGTTCCCCCACCAGGTATTGAACCCACGCCCTCAGCAGTGAAGGCGGAGTCCTAATCACTGGACCTCCAGGGAATTCCCCCAAAGTCCTTCTTGATTTGGATCATGGAACTGCTTTGAGACTCCAGTAGAAGTTCTCCTTCCAAAAATGCACTACGCACAAATATTTATATAAAACTGCAAGGGGTTCAAGGACACCCCTGAGCCTATCCACAGATCCCATATGGGTCCACGAGCCTAGGTTATTACTGCTTTCACTGTTACCACCCAAGCTGCCCCCATTTCTCCCTTTCACGGTCATCAACTAACTCATTTTCCAGTTTCTCAACACAGCAGGCAGAGTGACAGCAATGTTGTTAAAACCTCATCAGATCATGTTACTTCCCTGCTCAATGTTACCCACTAGTTTCCCATTTCACCTGCAATAAAACAGCTTCTTTACTGGCGCAGAGGTTAAAGCATCTGCCTGCAATGTGGGAGACCTGGGCTAGATCCCTGGGTCAGGAAGATCCCCTGGAGAAGGAAATGGCAACCCACTCCAGTATTCTTGCCTGGAGAACCCCATGGTCAGAAGAGCTTGGTGGGCTACAGTCCACGGGTCACAAAGAGTCGGACATGACTGAGCGACTTCACTTTACAGTGGTTTACAGGCCAGGGTCTGTCTTCAGATCTCCTGCTGATCTCATCTCCAGTACTTCTCAGCCTTAACCCTTGCTGCTCTAGACACACCCATCTCCCTGTGATCTCTCAAAAGGACAGGCACAAGCTGGCTCTGGACCTTTACTTGCTACTCCCTCTCCACCTGGCTCCCTCCTTCATTCCTTCCGGTGTAGCCAACTGTCACTTCGTTGGCAAAGCTTTCCAGATTAAAACTCTGCAGTGCCATGAATGTATCCAGGCTGGGGAGTCAGGGGGAATGTACATCTTCTGAAATACCTCCAAGCACCAAACAGGTTGCTGTATCTGAAACACTGTATTTGAAACTGCGACCTACAGGAACTCCCTGGCAGTCTAGTGGTTAGGACTCTGTGCTTTTATTGCTGAGGGCCTTAGTTTGATCTCTGAGGCCCTAAGGTTGGAGAATGAAAATACCACAAGCCATACTTCCCTGGTGGTCCAGTGGTTAAGAATCTGCCTACCAATACAGGAGACACGAGTGCAATCCCTGGTCTGGGAAGATTCCATATCCTGTGGGGTAACTAAACCCATGGGCCACAACTACTGAGCCCACCCTCTAAAGCCTGTGCTCTGCAGTAAGAGAAGCCACCCCAGTGAGAAGCCCCACTGTCCACAGTTTGAGAAAGCCCACGAGCAGCAACGAATACCCACACAGCTGGGCGTATGATATTAATAACTGTTTATTAATTAAATATAATAATGATAATTTAATAATCATTGAATAATAAAATCTTGTTGAAACTAATAATAATTTCAAAAATAAAAAGTCCCACAAGCCTATGCACTGCACAGCCAAACCCAGGAATCAAACTGGGATCTCGTGCATTGCACGCGGATGTTTTACCAGCTGAGCCACTAGGGAAGCCCGATTTACAGTATTAATAATATTGTAAATCAAAATACAATAACTTATAATATTAATGATAATTTAATAATTATTGAATAACAAAATACTGCTAAAATTATAAAAAGTCCAACAACCCGACCCAGTGCAGCCAAAAAAAAAAAGAAAAAATAATAGTAATAATAAATGTGCAATCCCTATCCTGCCCTGCCTGACACCTCCTGTCCATCTCTTCTTTCTTTTTGTTCATAACACCCATCATCGTGTCCGACTCTTGTGACCCCAGCCCGCCAGGGTACTCTGTCCATGGGATTCTCCAGGCAAGAATACTGCAGTGGGTTGCCATTTCCTTCTCCAGGGGATCTTCCTGACCCAAGAACCGAACTCAGGTCTCCAGCATCTTTCCTGCTGAGCTACAAGCGACTATGAACGTGCCTTTTCCTTACTGTTTTCTATCTATCTCCCACACTAACCAGTTAGCTCCAGGAGGGCAGAGATTTTTGTCTGCTTTGTTTCAGTGCTATATTCCAGTGTTTGGAATAGTGTCTAAGCCAGAGTAGGCGCTCAATCAATACTTGACAGACTGATGACTAACTGAATGATTAAACTCTGCAGCACCATGAATGTATCCAGGCTGGGGAATCGGGGGGAATGCATATTTTCTGAAATACCTCCAAGTGCCAAACAATTTGCTAGTTAATATATGTCATCTCGTTTAATTGCCACACACAATCCTAAGGGATAGTTTTATCCCCATTTCACCACGAAAACTGAGCCCCTGAGAAGTTAAAATAAATGAAAGTTATACACAGCCAGCAGTGGAACATAATTCAAACCTAAGTCTGTATGACTCCAAAGTCCCCCTATTCCCATCACACATCACCTCCTTCTCCTTGGTGGCAGCTCCCACTTCTCCAAGGTCAGGCAACTGCCAGCTTTCACACTTCATTCAACTGTATCTGGCATCTGAGTCAAAGATCATTAAGGGGTTCCTTGGAGCTCTAATCAAGCTTAATATTTATTTTTTTTAACATGCACGTATTTGTTTTTGGCTGTGCTGGGTCTACATTGCTGCCAGGGGGCTTTCCCTAGCTGCAGTGAGCGGAGGCTGCTCTCCAGTTGCAGTGCATGGGATTCGCATTGTGATGGCTTTTCCTGTTGCAGAGCATGGGCTCTAAGCCTCTGCTGCTGCTGCTGCTGTCGCTTCAGCCGTGTCCAACTCTTAGCGACCCCATGGACTGTAGCCCACCAGGCTCCTCCATCCATGGGATTTTCCAGGCAAGAGTACTGGAGTGGGGTGCCATTGCCTTCTCCCGGGCTCTAAAGCTTGGGCTCAGTGATTGTGTAACATGGCCTTAGTTGCCCTGAGGCATGTAGGATCTTCCTGGACCAGGGATGGAACCCATGCCTCCTGCACTGGCAGGCAGATTCTTAACCACTGGACCACCAGGGAAGTGCAAGCAGGACATTTAGAGCCTAAGTCTTTTTGCACATTTACATCCAACATGGTCAAAGATACAACATAATGAACATCCTCCTGAGGGAGGTTTATTACTCTCAGACTCATTCACTCACAGGTTTCCTTCATGTACTCATAAATACTGGCACAGTACCTACCATGCACCAGCTACTGTTCTAGTCACTGAGGATAAAAAGATGCATAAGGTACTGATGTCACAAGTTTGTGTAGTCTGGGTCGTGTTCTGTTGGATAGCACCACAGAAGTGGTGCTGGGGCCACTTGTAATTTGTTTTTGGCCACCTCATGACATCTTAGTTCCCCAGCTAGGGATCCAACCTGTGCCCCCTGCATTGGAAGTGTGTAGTCTTAACTACTGGACCGACACAGGAGTCCCCCTCTCTTGCAGTTTTATATTCTCTCCTCACTGCATTTTCAAAAAACTAAACCGTTAAAATTAATGTGAATAATATATTCTTATTGAACCTAACATATCAAAAATATGAACACACAATTAACAATGTATCTTACAGTCTTTTTTTGATAATACGTCTTCAAAAATTACTGTGTTTTACACTTAACAGCACATCTTGATTTGGATTTTTTTTTTTTTTTTTTTTTGCCATGCTGCTTGCAGGATCTTAGTTCCCTGACCAGGAATTGAACCAAGGCACAGCAATAAAAGTGCCGAGTCCTAAGCCACTGGACTGCAGGGAACTCCCCATGCATTTTATTTTAATTGAAGTGCAATTGATTTATGTGTTTTGTTAGTTTCAGGTGTATAGCAAAGTGACTCAGTTACAGATACTTATTTTCTCAGATTCTTTTCCATTACAAGACATTGGGTATAGCTTCCTGTGCTATACAGCAGATCCTTCTTGTTTATCTATCTTATATACACTGTGGATACATTAATCCCAAACTCCTAATTTATCTCTCCCCTCGCCCAGCACATCTCAAAAAGGACTGGCCACATTTCAAGAGCTCAATAGTGATGACAGCATCTAACAGCACAGGGACAGGGAAAATGTCAGACGCAGTCTAGCGGACTTTCAAAACACTGTAGTAAATGCAGTGACAGAGTTCAGGACTGCTCAACCTCCAGAGTTGGCCTTGAACCTCCAGTGACCTTCCAGCCCCAGACCTGTTCATGCTGCCATACACAAGAGACTTTGCCCACTTCAAACAGTGACATCATGGCTGGCCTCAACCAACCAAACAATATAACCAAAACAAAATTCATCCTCTTACTCAAAATACCTCCTGCTCTCTCATATTCAATCTCAGTTAATGGCACCATTACCTATCTGTTCATTCAAGTCATCTTTAGACAAATGAGCACTTTACCTGGAAGGTAATTTAAAATTTAAATGCTTATCAAACAATGCATCCATCCCAACTAACTGAGCTTGTCCAGGGCACTTACTTTCATCTCTCACATGGGTCATTACAAGCACCTTTTTTCCTCCCCAGTTTTACTGTGAAGTAACTGACACATGTCACTGTGTAAGTCTAAAGTATACAGCATAGTGGTTTGATATGTTGTTGTTTAGCTACTAAGTAATGTCCAACTCTTTAGGGACCCCATGGACTGTAGCCCACCAGGCTCCTCTGTCCATGGGAATTAATCAAGAATACTGGAATGGGTTGCCATTTCCTTCTCCATGGTTTGATAGAGATACAATAAAAAACAAAAACAGAAAACTTTCCTTAAAAACGTGAACCTCTTCACGAATTTTTATGGGATCCTTGTATTGTTCAGTCACTAAGTCTTTCGACTCTTTGCAACCCCATGAACTGTAACATACCAGGCTTCCCTGTCCTTCACCACCTCCCAGAATTTGATCAAGCTCACGTCCACTGAGTCAGTGATGCACCCTTGTATGGTGCCATGCTGATCTGTGTCATTCCATTTTCATGATCTGCCCAAGCCAGCACTGGTGGACTAATTCCCTCACTGCTTCCTAAGGCCCTTAATGGCTCTCCATCCTCTACATAACAAAGGGCATGATCTTCCCATAAAATTTTTTGAAAGCACTCCAGGGCATGCGGGATCATACTTCCCCACCAGGGACCCAACCTGCGTCCTCTGCTGTGGAAGCCAGGAGTCTTAAGGACAGGATCTTTTTTACAGACCACAGAATTTTTCCCAGGGTCTGACCTTTGCTTACCTAACAATGCCCAGTTGCTCTACCTTTCCTAAACCGTGAACAAGTTCTCTCACCTCCTCTGAGTTTGCTATCCTTTTGTAAAAACAGCCGTTACAATCTCTCAAAAAGTTGACCTTAAAAAAAAAAAAGCTAATCTGAGGTTTAAAATAAATACACTTAAACAACACACCATCAAGGGTTTACTGTACCCATGACTCCTTAATACTGTATCTGTATCTATCCAGTGCCCCTTTTTAATTCAATACTTGCCAAATACTTACCATGTGCTAGCCACAAGACTGAGGGGGACACAAGACTGAGAGAATGCAGAAAAACAATATATCTTTGCTTTCCCCAAGCTCATTACAATATAGTCTCTCAACCAGTACCTTTAAGGACTAATCTCTAACATTAAGAGCCAATGGGGTAAATTGGAAGGGGGTGGGGTAAATTCCCAGAAGTTGAGAACAGGATGCGCCTCAGGGCGCCGCCACATTCTGGGACCTCCGCTTTCTCCCGCCGCAGTGGCACTTTGCGAACCAACCGCAAAGACCAACACCTAAGCCCTGGGCCTCACTCTGAGCACCCGCGCCACCTCCCACGTGGCAGGAAAGGGGCGGGGACGCGTGGCGCGGCTGCGGGAGGGCGGGGCCTGAGCCTCTGCGCCTGCGTGCTGCAGCCAGCTCGAGGACCCGGATTTAAAGAGACAGGCACTACAACCGTCTTGGCTGCGCGCGGCATGTGGGCGCCTGGTCCGAGGCCTGAGGTGGCGCCGGAGCCGGGAAGGCAGGTGAGGAGGCGGCGCGGCGGAGCCGGCTTGCGGGAAAGGGGGGCGGCCGGAGTGCGGGGCTCGGCGCGGCCCGGGAGCCAGCCCCCTGGTCTCCTCCCCCGCCCGCCGGCTCGCAGAGCCCCGGGGCACACCCTCCGTGACGTGGCGGCCCCCCGGGAGCCCGCGGGGGTTGGCTCCCGGGACCCCCGCGGCCCCACGCCGGGGAGGCAGGGCGCCCCAGCGGGGCTCCTCTGGCCGGGTCCGCCCAGCCGCCGCCCGAGTCGGTGCGCTGCGGGCGGAGCTCGGGAGTCTTTCTCTTCCCGCCGCGTCCCCTTGAGCCCAGCCCGGGGCTGTGCTCTGGACGCCCCTCCGGCTCGCGTCGAGGGCCTCGCCGCCTCCCGCCCTCCCCGCGGCCCCGGCGGGGAGCCGGTGCCCCCTCCCGAAAGGGGAGGCCCCTCCGGGAGCAGCGGCCGCGGGGCTCTCACTTCCCGGCCCGGCTGCGTTCGAGCCTCAACGGTTTCCCTTCTCGGCTCCCTTTGAGGAAATGCTGAGTGGCGGCCGCGGGGGGCCTGTGAGCCAGGCAGGGTTCCCCAAACGGCTCCGTGCCTCCTGGTGGCCCAGCGCCTCCCAGACCCTGCGGAGGGGAGGGCGCGGCTAGGTGCCCTCCCCCCGGCTCCTGGAGTCCTGGAGGCGGCTTTTCATAAATCGCTTTGCAGGAAGGTGGTGGACCCTAATGTTTTTTGTTTTTTTTTTCTTGAGCGCCTCTTACGGGCCTGCTCTACTTTCACATACTCTGTGGTTCAGCATCTAGGGGTTACAGAGCCCTTTGTGAAGTTTCTTGAAAATGTTGACTGTTTCTCCCCCAAAACGTACAAGGCTGAATGCGCACCTTTTGTATACATTTGCAAGGGAGTTCAGAGCCCTACCCCCCACTCCCATTCGCCCATCCACGGACCCAGTGTCATTTTCCCCCTTCCCTTGAGGTAGATGTTTTCCTTGTCTTAGGAATAAGGAAGCGGACTCGGGGAAGTTAAGGGAAATTCTCAAAAGATAACATAGTCCCAGAACTGCACGGTCACACTTGTGCTCGCGTCTCTGATTCCCATTTACCTGCTGTTCTCTGCATCACGTCTCACTTCAGCAAGTAAAGCCTGCTTTTCGTTATCACCCGCAAGCAATTTGACGACAAAGCCGGGTGCAGGCTGAAAATAACTCCTAGTCTGTTGAAAGTTGGAACTGGGAGGATACTTTAGAAAGTAAGGATAAAAGAAAGTGGGGGGATACTATGTGGATATGGTCCTTGTTTCCATGTGAATTGATTGAGCTCCTTTGATTCTTGCTGTCCAGTTACTTCAGCATTTCCAGATTGAAGTTGCAGAGTTATAACCCGGCTAATTGCACACAGGGAACCTTTGCTTAAAGGATAATCGCTTCATTGACTATATAAGGGTTTTATTCTTAGAATGACAACTCTCTGAGTTAGGTACTATTATTGTCCACATTTTACAGTTGAGGAAATTGAGGAACTGAGAGATTAAGGAAATTACCAAGGTCTTCTGGCCAGTGAGCTAGGATTTGAAACCATGGGGTTAGGTTTTAGGCTCCATTTAATTGCCTCTCAAGATAGGGCTTCTGATTAAATCCCAAATCTATATAGTGGCTTAATTATTTTCTGAGGATAACAGATATTTTATATTTCACATTAAAGACTTCTTGAAAATAATGTCTTTTTTTTTTTTTTTTTTTAAGCTGCACCACTTGGCTTTCGAGATCTCAGTTCCTCCTCCAGGGTTTGAACCCTGGCCATGGCAGTAAAAGGACTGAGTCCTAACCACTAGGCTACCAGGGAACTCCCAATGTAATTTTTCTTGATGATTAAAAAGAAACTTTAGAATCTTATTATGCTAAAGGGACACGACTGAGCGACTGAACTGAACTGAACTGAATGCTAAAGGGTCACCATCCATTTTAAGGCTTAGGGTTTACTGGTGGCCTGAGAAAGGGTTTTATGTTACTTGAATTTTTTCGATTGTGATTTACTAGGTGGGTCGCCGTCTATGGGGTCGCACAGAGTCGTGCACGACTGAAGCGACTTAGCGCAGCAGCAGCAGATATACATTAAATAATATCTAAATGTTCAATTAGGTAATTGAACATCCTGTTGCAGACTGAATTTTCCTGTACTGGAATTGTTCATCCTGTAGGCAATAAATCTTTCATACCTGGTCTTCCCTGGTGGTCCTGTGGTTAAGACTCCGAGCTTCCACTGCAGGAGGCGCCAGTACGATTTCTGTTCAGGGATCAGACAGCAGCCAAAAAAAAAAATCCTTCATACTTTAGGAAATGTTTGGTTGATCAGCATGGATTATTGTGTTAGGATGTCAGCCTTTGAGGAAATTAGAAGCTCCTCTGTAACTCACTTTTCTGCCTCTCCCCCTTCTGTGCAGCTGTATGACTTTGGCTTTTAAGATCCTCTTCCCACCAACTCTCCGTGTACTCAGGAAAAAAGAACTGTGCCTATTCCGAGAACATCGCCGGCCTGACATAAGACACTTTGGCCGGTGGTCAGAGACAGTTTTTTGTGGACACCACCTCCTCCAGAGAAGAAAGCCTGTTCCGTCCTTCCAGGAAAGCAACCTAAAACCACGTGCCACCTGCCTTGTTTACTTGCCAGGGTCGCATGTGGGACTCTGCAGTGGCCCCTGTGAGATGGCAGAGCAACGCTTCTGTGTGGACTACGCCAAGCGTGGCACGGCTGGCTGCAAAAAATGCAAGGAAAAGATTGTCAAGGGCGTATGCCGAATCGGCAAAGTGGTGCCCAATCCCT
Source organism: Bos mutus (assembly GCF_027580195.1). NCBI lineage: Eukaryota > Metazoa > Chordata > Mammalia > Artiodactyla > Bovidae > Bos > Bos mutus. The sequence continues at coordinate 47,028,346 of NC_091635.1, forward strand.
TTTCAGAGTCGGGGGGCGATATGAAAGAGTGGTACCACATTAAATGCATGTTTGAGAAACTGGAGCGGGCCCGGGCCACCACAAAAAAAATTGAGGACCTCACCGAGCTGGAAGGCTGGGAAGAGCTGGAAGAGAACGAGAAAGAGCAGATAAGTCAGCACATTGCAGGTGGGCTGGAGAATACTGCTTTCTCATCTTACTGGCTCTGAGAGGCCACGAGATGAGAGTAGAGCCCAATTTCTTTCATCCTATCTTTAAGTTTATTGTTCAGAAATAACTTCAAACTCAGGAATGTTGCAAGAATAAAAATAGTACATAGTACAAAGAATGCTCATGTTCACTTTTTTTTTTTTTTTTTTTTTTTGGCTGTGCTGTGAGGCTTGTGGGATTTTAGTTCTCTGACCAGGGATTAAACCCAGGTCCTCAGCAGTGAGAGTGCAGAGTCCTAACCCCTGCACCTCCAGGGAATTCCCTCAGATTTACCTGTTAACATTTTGCTCTCTGCTTGATCATTTGTGTTCATGTTTGTGCTCACTCTTTCGCTCTCTTTGTTACTCTCTCCTTCCACACAGGTGACTTTTTTTCCCCCAGAACCATTTGGGCATGCATCATGGTCCTTTGCCTTTAAATACTTCAATGTGTATATCTTAAGAATAGGATATCATGACTGTAATACAGCTATCAACCAGTAAATTTATCTTTGATATAATGCTTTAATCTACCGTCTGTATTCTAGTTTTGTCAGTTGATCAGATAATTTATAACTTTTCTCTCCCTTCAGTATGGAATCCTGATACAAGATCAGGTATTGCACTGAGTTGTCGAGTCTGGCCTCCTTTAATCTGGAACATCTCTGAGGTCTTTGTTTTCTTTTATGACATTGACATTTTTGAAGAAAAGAGTACCTACACTACTCCCTTTTCTCTCTCAACTTATTTTCTGTATGGACTCAGATTGCTACTTTTTCCTGGTGGCTTATCATTGTCCTGTACTTTATTAATTTGGTGCTAAATTGTCCCATATTTGGTCAGTTGGGAACCCCTTTGAGCTAGTTTTTGTCCTTGATGTCCAGATCACTTTTTAAAAATTGTTTTAAAGTACTCCCTTGCTTTCTGGCCTAACAGTATGCTCACTCTTAGGATTACCTATCTCAGTCGTGAAATCAGCCGTTTCTCTGAAGAGTCCTTGTTCCTGTTAGTGGGGGAAATGGCATTAGAGACAAAAATGTTGACGCTCTGTGCCCTGGGTGCATGAGATATCCTTGCTTCTGGGCCCTTTCAGCAGACAGAACTGGAAAATACGTGTTTGTATATACACAAAAACATATATGTGCACATATACGTGTATTCCAATGTATGCATATTTTAGAAATCTGACACTGATAAATCCAATTAGTCCTTTCTGACCTTCAGTGTCTTTGTAATATTCATGTCTTCAGTTTAGTTCTAGTCAGTATAGGGGGACTAAAATGGACCTCTGTCCTTTTTCTTTGAGAGGAAAATGACTTCAGGGAGAAAACTAATACATTTTTTTTTCCAGCCTCCCTCCCGCCCTGCCCAGCCTTAGCCATTGGCTTCACCCTTTATTACTTCCGGACCCAGCTCATTCAGAGGAAGAAAAATACGAGGGAGAGTTAAACTGTCACACAGCTCAAGTACTCAGCAGCTGCAAGTTTTCCTGCACGTACCAGATCAACATGCTCTGTTTATCCAACTTCATTTTACTTTCTTGTTTATCTTTAAATTGGGGCTAATTCCATAAGCTGAGGTCCTCACATTTTATCTGTTGACACATGATTTCTGACTTCCTCTGAATAATCTGAAGGTTATATGTGAGATAGGGGTGGAGAGTATTGATGAATATTTAAGTTACTAATAAAAGTAAAGAATAACTGGGTCTTTTGTCCCTAGAACACCTTCTCCCCAATACCCTAATACCTATTACTTCCAGTCAAGACGACCAGCCAGCCAGCAGTCACCTTTCAATTAATACCATGGTAGTAACTTACCTAGCCAGGCTGTAAGAGCAATTGATAGAGTCTTTGAAAGCTTTCTCAGGGATTTTTCACTGAAAGATATTTTCCCTTCTTTTTGGGGTCCTACAGATCTATCTTCCAAGGCAACAAGCACACCAAAGAAGAAAGCTGTTGTCCAGGCTAAGTTGACAGCCACTGGCCAGGTAGCATCTCCAGTGAAAGGTGCCTCATTTGTCACCAATTCCAATCCCCGGAAGTTTTCTGGCTTTTCAGGTAAGATAGGTTAGGGCTACGTGAGCTGTTGCAGTCCTTTTAATTAGGTATCCCGGGAGACCAAAATTTGGTACTCTGGTTAAGAGTGACCATTCTGTGCCATCTAGCCTGCTTAATACAGTTGACTATTAAACATCACAGGCGTTAGGGGCTCCAAATCCCCTGCGCAGTTGAAATTCTTTATCCGAGGTTCCACTTTCTGCATGGTTCCACCATACCCTCAGTTCTGCATCCCTGGATTCAATCAATTGCGGATTGTATAGTACTTATTTGCTATTGAAAAACTGTGTGTGTAAGTGGACCCATGCAGTTCAAACCCATGTTTTTCAAGAGTCAACTGTAATTTGCTTTCATCTGAGCAGAGAGGTAATGGCCAGCTAATTCTCAGCAACCCACAATGTATAGCATTTCTTTGTATATTTTAATCTCTGTTGCAGCAAAAAGATGTTTGTTCTTTCAAGACTTTTTTCCCCTTGAAGTAGCTTACATGGATCAGACATTATTACAACCTGCTGTTTACTTCCTTGTTTGGGTTTTGTTTTTGTTTTTTTTTTAACATTCTTTTACTTATTTGGCTGCGCCAGGTCTTAGTGTGGCACACGGGATCGTTCCTCTTTGCTGTGGAAGGCAGCATCTTTAGTTTTGGCCTTTGAACTCTTGGTTGTAGCCTGTGGGACCCAGTTCCCTGACCAGGGATCAAACCTCAGCCCCCTGCATTGGCAGCATGGAGTCTTGGCCACTGGACCACCAGGGAAGTCCCATCTTTGCTTTTTGATAATGGAAGACTCGTGAGGAATTGCATGCCTCCACTCGCCCAAATTGGAGGTGAAAGTAGAGGAGCGAGATGTCCTGCATGTCCTTGTGTAGCAGACGGTGTTGGGCTGGGGCTTTTGCCTGTGTGGTTCCATTTGTTCTTCATTTAACGTTGGGGAGTACTTTTATTAGGCCCATTTTATGAATGAGGAGACCAGTGCTCGGCATCATTATGGAGTTTCTAATAGTTACACTGAAGTCTGTTTAACTTCAATACCTGTGCTTTTTTACCCTCCACCTTGTTACCTGTTTTATTTGGACACATTCTTTTGACTGCCTCAGCTAAAGAAAATAAAGTCAAAACTCAGGAGCTCAGAAGTTGTTTGAGGAGATTGCTCTGTATGAGTCAAAAAAGCCCGGACTTGAGGTCAGAAGACCTGGGTCCTGGTCTGAGCCTCTGTGGCGTCATCTGTGAAGTGGGAATGGCAGCGCCTGCCTTGTGGACCCCACGGTGTCTCACAAGAATAAAGAAGAGAAAGTTGCAAAAACAGTGCCTGACTCTACGATTTTTTACATTTTTTTTTTTCTAATTTTATTTTATTTTTAATCTTTACATAATTGTATTAGTTTTGCCAAATATCAAAATGAATCTGCCACAGGTATACATGTGTTCCCCCCATCCCGAACCCTCCTCCTCCTCCCTCCCCATACCAACCCTCTGGGCCGTCCAGTGCACCAGCCCCAAGCATCCAGCATCGTGCATTGAACCTGGACTGGCATCTCGCTTCCCTACATGGTATTTTACATGTTTCAATGCCATTCTCCCAAATCTTCCCACCCTCTCCTCTCCCCACAGAGTCCATAAGACTGTTCTATACATCAGTGTCTCTTTTTGCTGTCTCATATACAGAGTTATTGTTACCATTAGATTTTTTACATTTTTAAACTCTGAGGTTTCCTTGGTTTTTGCCTAGTGGTCAGCCAAAGATAGAAATACGGAAGACTTCAGGTGTATTTCTGGAATAGCCTGGTTCTCAGGAGGGAATTTCAGGGAGGGCGGGTGTTCTGTTTCTTCCAAGCTGCCGAACAGTGACACTTTGGAGATTTTGTCCCTCAAAGTCCTCTTTAAATGCCAGGTCAGAGATGAGGATAGATTTCTAACTTACAAACCCCAGGCAAGAAGACACTTATATCAGCAGACAGCGTGGTAATGGCTGTCTGCTGCAAGCTTTCAGGGTGAAATTTACTTTGTAAATGGTCACAAGGAGGTAACAGGCTCACTTGTTTGGGTGTCTGGAGAGAAGTCCCCCTTGTTGCTTACCTTTTTTCAAGCTTTTATTTATGTATTTGTCCGTGTTGGTCTTAGTTGCAGCCTGTGGGATCTAGTTCCATGGCCAGGGATCACACCTGGGCCCCTGCACTGGGAACACGGAGTCTCGGCCACAGGACCACCAGGGAAGTTCCAAATCTAGAACTTTTCGTTATTGTTGTTGTTGTTAGTCACTCCATCGTGTCTTAACTCTTTGTGACCCCATGGACTGTAGCCTGCTGGGTTCCTCTGTCCACAGGGATTTCCAGATAAGAATGCTGAGCGGGTTGCCATTTCCTTCTCCAGGGAGTCCCTTCTGACCCAGGGATTGAACCCATGTCTCCTGCAAGTCTCCTGCATTGCAGGCAGATTCCTTACCACTGAGCCACGGGGGAAGCCTCCTTTTGTTTTTATAAGAAGAAAGAAGAAAAAGTGGTGATGGGGGTGATGGGGAGGGGCAGGGGGCTAGTGGCGAGCGACTGGGAATGCTTCTCTCCTCAGGCCTTGGTCTCCTCACCAATAAGAAGAGGTTGAACTAGATCATCTTTAAGGTTTCTTCCAGTTCCAACAATCTGCAGTAGCAGTAGTTTCAGAGTAACTAAGGCGTCCCTGATTTCTTTTTCCTCCCTGATTCCACCTTTTCTGGGTTCAGCTTTACAATTGTTCTGAAATCATCCTGACCACTCTTGGCTTGAAAATGGCCCTTGTTCTTCAGTAAGCACTCATGTAAGAAATACACATCAGCTGGTCCTTTGCTTCAGTGTGAGGCGGTTGTTTCTTTACTCTTAATAGCTGGGAGATTTGAGGAAATCACTTGACCTCTGTTTTTTCACCCACAAAATAGTACAATGATATCTGCTCCCAAAGGGCTCTTTGGGGAGATTAAGTGAAGCTACACATAGAGAACAGCAGAGTGCCTATTAGTTTCTCTTGCTTCCTTTTCAGCAAGGCAAAACGAATCATCTCTCCCTTTTTGTCTCTCCAACAGCCAAGCCCAACAACTCTGGGGAAGCCCACTCCAGCCCTACCCCTAAGACCCCTAAGACAAGTCTGTCCTCAAGCAAATGTGACCCGAAACACAAGGATTGTCTGCTGCGTGAGTTTCGGAAGTTGTGTGCCATGGTGGCTGAAAATCCTAGCTACAACACGAAAACCCAGATTATCCAGGACTTCCTTCAGAAAGGCTCAGCAGGAGGTGGGCCTCTAGCATCCTGGATGGGCTTCTCTTGAGAGCTCAGAGTCATGGCCAGCTTTATGGGCACGTGAACTGACAGTTGCACAGGCCTCGTGCTTGGTTTAATGCTCTGCTATATTGCTGTCTTGAAATTCACTGTGTAGCCAGATCTGTTCCAAACACACGGGCATCTTTCTTCCTTCCTTACTCTGCCCCGTAGGAGGCCAGAAGAACCTATCCCATTCGACCAAAAGGAAAATTCACTCTCCTGTTTGATTTGGGTTTTGTGAGACACTTGCACAGCTTGGAATATAATCTCCCAACTGTGTTCTTTTTCATTTGTCTAAAAAATGATCGTTGAACATCTGTGATGTGCCCATCACTGGGAACACAACAGTGAAAGTCATGGCTCTGCCCTGCAGGAGTTCATCCAGGGGCTACGGGGAAGCAGACACACAGACCCCCAGCTGCCGAATGCCATGGCCTCTGCTGCCGTGGTGAAACGCACACCCTCCCCTGAGGGCCTGTACATCGAGGCCAGCAATGCAGACATCTCTTTTGGTTCTTCGAGTTTATGTATTTATTTGTTTAAGCTCCATGTCTCAAGAAAGGTTTCTTCTGTCTCCTCCAGATGGTTTCCACGGTGACGTGTACCTAACAGTGAAGCTGCTGCTGCCGGGTGTTATTAAGAGTGTTTACAACTTGAATGATAAGCAGATTGTGAAGCTTTTCAGCCGCATTTTTAACTGCAACTCAGATGACATGACACGAGACCTAGAGCAGGTCAGAGAAAGGGGAGGGTAGGTGGATTCCAAGTGGGGTTCTGCGGAGCCAGTCACCTGCACTCTTTTTTTTCCTGGGAGAGCACATACTGTTTCAGAAAACTGAAACCCACTTGAGCAAGCTTTCATTATGAGAGGAGTTGAATGGGAGGCTACAGCTGTTAGTTTCACCAGATTCTGAAGACTGGACTTAGATTACTGCTGAGCCTGAGAGAAAGACCTAGACTTCGAGGGTGGACCTTCGACTTCCCACTCTCTCTCCAGGGGCTCTTGTTCTAGGCCTTTATTTGGCCTTACCATGTGGCATGTATTAATAGGGTCTTAGTTCCCTAAAAGGGATCGAACCTGTGACCCCTGTGTTGGAAGCTCAGCGTCTTACCCACTATCAGGGAATTCCCTCTGGGCCCTGTTTTTTCCTTGCTTTTTTTCCCCTTATAACTTGGGCTTGCCATTCAGTTTTGGTTTGTTCATGACTCCAGCCTTGACATCTAGAAAGTTGCTGTCCAAACACCCCCGTAATCTGATGACTGTGTCTGTCTCGTAGTTCAGATTCTAACAGGACTCACATTGGCTTGACCCTGCATTAGTTCTTACGTCACTTCTCAGCTGAGGCAGGCGGCCAGATCCTGTGGTGGGTGGAGGTGCCCTTTCCAGGAGCTGTGGGTGGGATACATTCTCTAAACAGTGAAGTCGATATTTGTGAGTTTCGGACAGGAGCAGTGATTGAAATCTCTAATTCACCTGTAGTCATGAGGGCTTGGGGGTTATATATGGCCACTTTGGGGTTGCTGCATGGTATTTTGGTTTTTGGAGACAGGGTGACGTGTCAGAGACAATCAGAGTCTTCTTTGAGCAGAGCAAGTCTTTCCCTCCAGCTGCCAAGAGCCTCCTTACCATCCAGGAGGTGGACGAATTCCTCCTGCGGCTCTCCAAGCTCACCAAGGAGGATGAGCAGCAACAGGCCCTGCAGGATATCGCCTCCAGGTGGGGCACTGCCCACTGGGGATGGGCCTGGGGAGACAGAATCACTAGGAGGGAAGGTGTGGGAGTCTAGAGCTTTGTCAGTTGCATGTGCCTCATCCCTCTAGGTGTACAGCCAATGACCTTAAGTGCATCATCAGGCTGATCAAGCATGACCTGAAGATGAACTCAGGGGCAAAACACGTGTAAGTACCAAGTCCTCGATGGTGGAAGCTGCCCACTCCCTGTGTTGTCAGCTGGTGTCGGAGACTTGGAAGCCCCGATTTGGGTTTGAGTCCTGATTCTGCCGCCGTCCTTCCTGTGGGACCCGTCAGTTGACCTAGCTCAGCCTCCGTTTTCTCATGTTAAAGGGAGATAATAGTACCCTTTTCACAGAGTTGTTAGAATCAAACACAGGGAATATGTCCAATAAGTATGAGTTGCTTGCCCACGCCAGTCCCCTCTTTGGTAGGGCAGCATCCAGGTAGCATGGTATCTCAAAAGAGCTGAGTTTTCCAAGATCTTTTTCTCCTGTGACAGTCTTTAGACAATAGGACATAACTGCTTCCCCATATATTGGGATTCATGGGTCCCAATATATGGGGAAGCGGTTATGTCCTGTTGTTGCTGGACATGATATGTTGCAGCATATTGCTGCTATCTAGAGCAGTAAGGTCAAGAACAGTGGTGTTTGTTTCCTTGCCCCTGTCGGCCTCGGCAGGCTAGATGCGCTAGACCCCAATGCCTATGAAGCCTTCAAAGCCTCACGCAACCTGCAGGATGTGGTGGAGCGGGTCCTCCGCAACGAGCAGGAGGTGGAGAAGGAGCCAGGCCAGAGACGAGCTCTGAGTGTCCAGGCCTCTCTGATGACCCCAGTGCAGCCCATGCTGGTAAGGACGTTGCTCTTGCCCTGCTTTCTGCTCCTGTGTGAGGTTACTACCCTTCCCTGTGAGATCTGAGAGGGTATGATAGTGAAGGCCCCGCAAGAAAGATGGCTGGAAGATTTGGGGGAAGGAAAAGTAGAGTTGCAGGGGGTGTTTCTCCTGGGGGAGTCTGGCAGAGGGGGAGATAGTGTGAGCAGTGGAAAAACCTGAGAACTCAGCCATCTCTGCCCTCAGCCAGCTGTGGAATCTTAGGTGAGGTCCTTAGTCTCTCTTGATCCTTTTTTCTTACGTGAATGGTGTCTGAAGTGTCTACCCTGAGCAGTTCATCTGTCATCTTTCCTGAAGTCAGGGGATGTGTGCAGTAACTCCTGAGTCTCTGTGACATGCCCCAAAGTAGCTCTGAGAGTTGGTGACAGAGCCAGCCTTCATGTGAGGGGGTACTTTGGCTCTCCTTTTTTTTCTGGAATGAGAAGAAGCTTAAGGAATGAAGACCAGCTCTCCTTGGGCCTCTGCTTGTTTCATGATAAATGGGATTTCCTTTCTGGCGTGGGTTTTCCTGTGCAATAGGACAGTCCCCGCCTGCCGCTGTGCCTGCTCTGAGAGCCTTTGTATTGTTTCAGTGGGGTACACTGCTTTCTATGAAACAGCCTTGTGGTGTTTTCCTGAAGTCCTAGTCTGGGGTTCTGTGTTGGGATAGCCAGCACCAAGATAGTAAGATCTCCACTTGAAGGACAGGACCAGTCACCTCCATTAGTAGACGTTCTGATTTTTATAAGAATTTTTTTGGAATCTGTTACACAGTCTCATTTGATGCATGGCGTAACTTATACTGGGCTTCCCTGGTGGCTCAGTGGTAAAGAATCCACCTTCCAATGCAGGAGACGCAGGTTTGATCCCTGGGTCGGGAAGATCCCCTGGAGAAGGAATTGGCAACCTACTCCAGTATTCTTGCCTGGGAAACACCATGGGCAGAGGAGCCTGGCGGGCTACAGTCCATGGGGTCAAAGAGTCAGATACAACTTAGTGACTAAACAGCAACAATCGGTTACACGGCTTCCTGGTTACCACCCAGGCTTTGGAGTTGGGTCTAGATTCACATCTCATTCCTGCCCTTCACTAGCTGTGTCAAAGAAAGTGGGCACATAACCTCTGTGAATTTCCGTTTTCTCATTCATAAAGTGAAAACAATATATCAGAATAGGACGCTGCCCAGCCTTTTCACTCCCTCCTGCCCTGAGGGTGCACTCTGGCTGAGGGGCCCCGGGCTTCATGCTGTCCCTGCCGAGCCACCTCTCTGGGAAAAGCACCTTAAGTCTCCAGGCTTGTCTCCCCCTCCCCTGCCCCCAAGGCTGAGGCCTGCAAGTCCATCGAGTATGCCATGAAGAAGTGTCCAAACGGCATGTTCTCTGAGATCAAGTATGACGGGGAGCGAGTCCAGGTGCATAAGAAGGGGGACCACTTCAGCTACTTCAGCCGCAGTCTCAAGCCCGTCCTGCCACACAAGGTACAGAGCCCTTCCTTTCTGCCAGGACTCTTCTACCTGTCTCTAAGGATCTCAAAGCCTGTGTTCCGTTGCCATTTCAGCTCTGGTGCAAAATAGAATCTGTTTTGTATTTGTTCAATAGAAGAATGTATTGATTTATTCATTTTTGGAATCTTCCAATAATGTGGGGCTGCTCAGGAGGAACAGCCCGAGAGCGTAGCTGGGGGTCAGCCATTGTGGAGCCTAGGGGCAGTGACACCAGGACACCGAGTTTAGCTGGTGCCTGTCGTCTGCCTTTCTAGGTCCTGTGTGCTCCCCCTGAGCTATGTCGTGGCTCGGGTACAAAGAACTGTTAGGCAGTCAGTCATTAATGTATTCAACTTTTTTTTTTTTTTAATGTTGTGTCTGCGCCACACAGCATGCAGTATGTTAGTTCCCCCACCAGGGAGCAAGCCTGTGCGCCCTGCAGTGGGAGCACAGTCTTGTCCACTGGACCACCAGGGAAGTCCCCTGTTCCACGGATGTTTATCAAGGGTTTATACCAGGCACTGTCGAAGGTAGTGGGCATCCAGCATTTAATGAAAAATTTCAAAAAAGGACGGAAGTTCTGTGCCTCCAGGGGCTTACATTCAGACGTAAACACAGTCCCATGGGGGCTTCTGAGACCCCGGCTTCTGCCCTTAATCGGGGGGCATTCAGAACCTCGCCCCTCAGCCCTTCTCAGCTCCCGGGGCCTCTGGGAGCCCTTGGGGGTTGTCCAGGGAAAAGCAGTGGGGACAGCTGGCTCGGGTAGCTGGGGCATGGGTAGCCCTCCTGTCCCTGCTCCCCCTTCTGTCTGCTCAGAGTCCCGGGGGAGGGGACGCTCACACCCTTGCCCAGCCTCGCCTGCCTGGGCAATCAGGCAAGGCCGTCAGTTTTGAGTGTTTCTGAGAGCTGAGCAGGACCTCTTTGCGAGCATTAGTGAAGACCCTCCTCATTTTTCTCACTGCTCCTAAGGGAGTCCATTTCTCTCTTTCCCTCCTTTTCCCACTGGTCTGTTCTCCTGCACGAATCCCGCCTGCCCACCTTCCCTCCCTCTGTTCCATGTTTGTCTGCCTCCCTTCTTCCCCTCATTTTCACCTTCAATCTTTTCCTTTTTCCTGCAAATTCTCTGCAGCCAATAGAAACTGACCCCGAGGTGAGCTGACCTCTTCCAGGGTCTGGGCCGAGGTCCTGAAACAGCTGATTGTTCCTGTCTGGCCAGTTGCCAAGACCTAAGTCTGTTTGCACATCAGCCAGGCTGGCGCGTGTTGTGTTCCGTGTTCCCTCGGGGCCCAGCTTTAGCTCTCTGTGTCCTGGCTCCCTCTGAGTGACCCTTCTGCCTCCAGGTGGCCCACTTTAAGGACTTCATCCCCCGGGCTTTCCCTGGGGGCCACAGCATGATCTTGGACTCTGAGGTGCTCCTGATCGACAACAGGACAGGCAAACCACTGCCCTTTGGGACCCTGGGAGTGCACAAGGTACTGGTTCAGGCCCAGTGAGCAAGAGTGAGTGTGTGCGTGAGTGTGCCTTCAGTCCAGACACAGAGGGCTGTGTCGCTGACTTAGGGTCAAGCTTCATCTTTGGATTGGTACTGACTTTAGCCCTAAGTTTGGATATGTTTTGTTTTTGTGTTTTGCATAAGAAGAGCTTATAGTGGCACCTGGCTTATAACTGGGTCAGTCTCCACTTAGGATGTGTCTGCCAAGTGCCCTTGTGGCCCAGGGGCTTCACAGCACAAACACGCGTTATGTACCACACACTTCAGAGGGTCTGTGAAAGTGGACTGCTTCTCCCGTGTGTCCCTCATGTACCTGCTACCTCATTTTCCCTTACAGAAAGCTGCCTTCCAGGATGCCAATGTCTGCCTGTTTGTTTTTGATTGTATCTACTTCAATGATGTCAGCTTGATGGATAGGTGAGGAGTCTATTTTTGATTCCTGGGTAGGGAGGCGGGGGCCCGAGATTGGAAAGGAGAGAGGGCAAGGAGCTGGTGCAAGTGCCTCTGGGCCCAGGAGCTGCAGTGGGAAGGAGCGAGAGGGAGCACAATCACTGCACAGCCGGCTCCCCATTCAGTGTTAGGAAGAGCCAGTATGCTGACGAGATCTTGACTCTGAAAGCTTAAGTCAGAGGAAACCCCGCCACCCGAGGCAGAATGGACTCTTGACGAGACACCGACTACGAGCACTGAAGGGTTTCCTTACCTCTTCAGAAGCGCCTCTGGGTGCATAAGGCAGATGAATTTCAGTTCAGAGGCTTTAGTCTTGGGAGAGGCTGACAACCAGAAGCTTGGGATTGTCAGGCTGTGTGGTTGGGACCACCTTCAGGATAACTCACAGTCTTGACCTCTTGAGTCCCAGAAACCATTTGGCCCCCTCCTCCCTTAGAGAGGCATCCCTGCCCCCACCCCCACCCCCGCCTCCAGCCCTGAGTGTGCAGGGGGAGACAGAACTGCCAGGGTAGGAGCTGGGGTTTGGGCTTGAAGTCCTGGGGCCTGTCCGCCTGCTGACCCAAGCACAGCCCACCTGGGGCCTGGAGTGAGACAGGGTGCAGCGAAGGAGAGTCAGGGTTATTTTTCAAACGGGACCAGGGTTTACACAGTCTGTCTGGGCTGAGGAGGTAGAGACAGGACCTATAACAATGAAGTAACTCTGTGCCGCAGCTCATACCATCAGTCTTTGGTCCCAGTGGAGCCCTGGTCACCCTGGGCGGGCAGAACTGATAGGCACGAGGGCCCGGAGCCATGGCAGACCCAGGCCTCTCAGGAAGCCAGTCCATCCTTGTCCCCTCTCCTCAGAGCTGTGGGGAACATCCTGGCCTGACCTCAGCTCTCCTGTCCCCCTCAGGCCTCTGTGTGAGCGGCGGAAGCTTCTTCATGACAACATGGTGGAGATTCCCAACCGGATCATGTTCTCAGAAATGAAACAAGTCACAGTGAGTGAGGATCCCACCCTTGGCAGTGTCCTCGTGATTTGAAAACAAAGCAGAACACCGCATGGGTCAGACGTGGTTGGGAGGATGAGTGTTAGTTATTTTCTTAAGAGGAAGGCTGATGTGGATACGAGCAGACCTTGGAGATACTGTGGGTTTGGTTCTAGACCACCACAGTAAAGCAGTATCACAAGAAAATAAGTCACATAACTTATGAATTCCCAATGCATAGAAAAGTTACATTAACACTCCAGTCTATTAGGTGTGCAATAGCATTATGTCTAAAAAAACAACGTACATACCTTAACTAAAAATACTACTAAAAAATGCTTACCATTATCTGACATTTTGTTAAAAAAAAAAAAAAATACAGTATCTGCAAAATGTGGTAAAGCAAAGCACAGTAAGACAGGCTCTGCCGGTGTTCGTGTGCTAGTCCCCACCTGGCAGGGCAGGGCGTGAGAGGTCCTTCCCAGGTGGGCGCCCAGAGTCGCCGCTGAAGCAGCTCTGGTTGGTCCCTGCTCTGCTGGCCGTTTTGTTCCTTGTATTCAAGTCAGGGTGTTTGCAGCAGGCACTTGGCTAGTGTGTGAGAAGGAACCACCTCTGCCTCGCTTCCATAGCCCTTCTCTGTTCTCACATCAGTCTCAGTGTCTCTCCTGCTCTCCCCCAGAAAGCTTCCGACTTGGTGGACATGATCAACAGGGTGATCCAAGAGGGGCTGGAAGGGCTGGTGCTGAAGGACGTGAAGGTAAGTTGGTCACATCCTTTGCTTTCTTCCGCCCTGGCCAGGACGTGGCTGTGGCAGTTTGAGGTGCTGGCGGGGGTGCCTTCGCAGGATTCTGGATGTAAAGGCTGGGTTTGTTTTTGTGTCCTGAGTGCCTTGATGGAGTGGGAGGGCACTGCGACGGATCCAGGGTGTCTTGAGAGCAGGTAAAAAAACCCGCCCTTGCAGAGCCTCCATTCTCATTTGTGGTCTCTCTCTTGCTTGCTTCCCCTCAGGGTACATATGAGCCTGGAAAGCGTCATTGGCTGAAAGTGAAGAAAGACTATTTGAACGAGGGTGCCATGGCCGACACAGCTGACCTGGTGGTGCTTGGGGCCTTCTACGGGCAAGGGAGCAAAGGTCAGGGTGGCCTCTGGCCCCTGGGATGGTGCTTCTTTGAAAGGCACCACTCAAGGCATAGGCCGGCCTTTTTCCTGGCTGGACGTGCTAGCACAGCCAGTTGTGACGTCTGGAGCTCTGGCTTAGGGGCCCTGACCTTGCCCATGCTGCCTCAGGCAGGAACAGGGAGCGCTGCGGACCCAGGCAGGGAGAGGTCAGGCGAGAGTGCGCTGAGCTCACCGGCCCAAAAAGACACCAGCCACTGTTTCTCCAAGGCCTGGTGGCTTTCTCCTCAGGGAAAATCTCCATTTCCTAACGAGGGGAAGCTGGGGTCTGAGGAACTAGAAGTCGTGGCATCTTTTCCTGGGTGCCAGACGCCATTCAGCTCCTTTTAGTCCAGCATTCAGTGTGACTGTCCCGAATTCACTGAAGTTGGGACTCAAAAGGGTTAACCTCACACGGCTAGTGTGGATCCAGGTGATCTCCAGGGCTCCGACGCTGAGGCCCCGGCCCCTTCCTCCGCAGGCTGCCTCTCACAAGGCCGGCAGGTGCCCCCCCACCCTCAGCCCAGTCCCTCCTCCCCGCAGGTGGCATGATGTCCATCTTCCTCATGGGCTGCTATGACCCGAGCAGCCAGAAGTGGTGCACCGTCACCAAGTGTGCAGGAGGCCACGACGACGCGACGCTCGCCCGCCTGCAGACGGAACTGGACATGGTGAAGATCAGCAAGGTGAGGGGGCCCTGGGGCCCTGGCCTCTGGACCAGCCATCATTTCTGAGACGGGCAGTGTTGTGGGGCATGGCGGGGAAGCTGTAGGTCTCATTTGTCTGTCTCCACAGAAAAGGGCTGCTGCTTGCATAGGAGCAGTGTTAGGCCCTCAAATCCTCTGAGGACCTACCCTGTGGAAACTGGCCTGTGTGCCATCCAGGCCACAGCCTCTCTGGGCAGGGAGGATGCCAGGGGTGAGGGGCAGCCTTTTGTGATAAGTCACCTCTTCTCACAAGCCTGCAACCAAGAGCGCGTTTAAGTCCTGTTTTGGCAACAGCCCAGGACAGCATCTTTTCTCCTCTAGGATCCCAGCAAGATACCCAACTGGCTGAAAATCAATAAGATCTACTACCCTGACTTCATCGTTCCAGACCCAAAGGTATTATCCCGTGGCCGGGGGTCCTCCAGCCCCCAAAATGAGCTTGTACATACTCTACTGCCACAGAGACGTCATCTCAGCATCGCTGACAGTCCACCCCAGGATGGGGAGCCAGGGGACAGGCACAGAAAAGACCAGTCAACACTGAGGGGCATCCTCACTAGACAGGAAGGGCCTCTCCTTCCTCGAGTCACACGCGGCCTGGCCCAGTCCTTCCTGCACTGACAGAGAGCTGAGGCCCAGGGAAGAAACAGGGCTCCCTAGGCCACACAGCATCGGCAGTGGGGCTAGAACTTGTCTCCCTGCTGTTATCCACTGCTGTTTCAGTTGTAACTGTGCTCTGTTGCTTTTAGCTGGGCTTCCAGGTGAGGCTCAGTGGTAAAGAATCTGCCTGTCAAGCAGGAGACACAGGTTCAGTCCCTGGATCAGGAAGATCCCCTGGAGGAGGAAATGGCAACCTACTCCAGTATTGTCAGGAGAATCCCATGGACAGAGGAGCCTGGCGGGCTGCAGTCTATGGGGTCACAAAGAGTCAGACGCAACTTAGCAGCTAAACAGCAGCATCAGCATTGCTTTTACCTGATGGGAAGGTGTTTTCTACTTAACCAGTGAATGACCTGACTTCTCCTGACAGAAAGCTGCCGTGTGGGAGATCACAGGGGCTGAATTCTCGAAATCTGAGGCTCACACAGCTGATGGGATCTCCATCCGATTCCCTCGCTGCACCCGAATCCGTGATGATAAGGACTGGAAGTCCGCCACGACCCTCCCCCAACTCAAGGTGCCGGCGACTGGGCTGCGCGTGTCCTGCTCCCCCTCTCCCGGCTCTGGCACCCAGCGCACCTGACCCCCTGCGTCCTCCCCTTCTCCTTTCTCCAGCATGCTGAGAGGGGCCAGGAGGGCAGTTACTAGAAAAGGGGAGCAGTGCGGCCCCTGGAGAGAGCTCTGCCTGCATCAGGCCCCCTGGGCAGCCCTGGACCCTGTCTCTCAGCCTCCTGGGCAGGACTTGCCCCCCAGGCTTCAATCTCCACGTTGCTGAGAAGAACTGGGGAACAGAACAGTGATCTGTGCAGATTACTCCAGAAACTGGGCCAGAGCTAGAAAAGCACCGAGGAGGCCGGCTCCCTTGGCCTGCTGCGGTCCTCCTCCCCTCGTTTTCCTCAGCCCGGGCACCTAAGACACCACACAGACCGCCTGAGCCCCAAGGCTGGGAAAGGAGGGGTAACGCGACATTCTCCCCCTCTCAGGAGCTGTACCAGCTGTCCAAGGAGCGCGCGGCCTTCGCCATAACGGCCGGAGACGAGGGGAGCTCCGCCACAGGGGGCAGCAGTGGGGAGAACGAGGGCACCTCAGGGCCGGCTGTGCCTCACAAGGCCCCAAGAGCCTCCCCCAAGCAGCCTCCCACCAGCGCCAAGAAGGCTGGGGGCAAGCCGGGCGGCTGCACCAGCAGAGGTGGTAAGGAGGGAGGGGCTGGGGCACTGAGGAGTGGACAGGGACCCCATCTCCCCGCCCAGCCCTGAGGTCCTGGGACCCCCTGTCCACTGCAGCTGGCGTTGGCTGCGTTCCTGCTGTGTGTGCATCCGACCGACGGCTAGCCGCTGATCTGCGGGTTACCCTCCTGCTCTGCACACGTGACAGACAGGGCCCCCGAGACCCCATGGGAGCTGGGGATGAGCCGCCTCTGAGCTCAGGGCTCAGCGGACAGCCCTTCCTGTCTCACCCGTGCTGATATCAGAGGGGCCTGCCCTTCTCTTAGCTCCCCTGACTTCAGGGACCATTATCACTGCTTCTGCCCTCTCGTGGTTCTCACCCTGAGCTCTCGCCTGTAGGCAACCTGCCAGCTGCAGAGCCCTCCCCTGTGAGAGCGGGAGTGAAACGGAAGGCTCCTGATGTGACCCCGTGCCAAGCCAAGGTGAGGGTGAGCGCCCCGTGTTCCCAGCCCTTTGCATTTGGACACTGCGCGATGGGCAATGTGTGGTCAGGCTGACTGCCCGCCCCCGCCCTCCAGCAGCACCCTGGCCTCGGGCAGGGCCGCAGTCCGCTGGCTCCACCCTGTGCCCTCTCGTTGCCTTGCAGAGGCGGCCAGCCAGCAAGCGGAGAGGAAGGAGAGCTGTGCCCACAGGCAGGAGATAGAGCAGCCAACAGGCTGCAGGGACCTGCCCAGCTGCCGGTCCCAAATCCCGGTTGCCATTAAAGGGGAGAAAACCCAGCCTGGGTGTGGGAGTGCAGCTGTGTGAGTTTGTGAACAGGGCCAGCCAGTGAGGAGCGGGAGAGGGCGCTGGTTCAGTTGACCGGCCTCCTCCTCTCCTCTCCTACTCCGTTGTCAGTTTGGTTTGACAACCACTATTGAGCACTTACCAAGGCCAGTAACTCGGTTCCACCCTGGAGGCACTGCTGGCTCAGAGGCAGATAGAGGTGTTGGCATCTGGTCACCACAGGGAGGCTGTGCCACCCCCGCCCCCCGCCCCGAGGCAGTCAGCGTGGAGGTCACGACACCCAGGCCCTGAACCGTCACCATGGCACCCAGAGGACCTTGCGGTCTTTCCCCTGCCTGAAGCCCTGGAGCCCATCAGTCACGAGCAGGGCTCCCGGACCCTCGGCGCGCACAAGACTGCTCGTGGGTCAGGCAGCATTACTCCGGGCCCACAGGCCCTGCCCACCAGTCCTTGGGTGGTTCCTGAGACTTGCGCTTCCCCTTTTCCAGGTCCCTCGTGGGGGACCCGTTCCCTCGCCCTTCTCTTCCTCTCAGCAAGGATGGAAAGGCATGTCGGTCTTGCATAACCTGGAGTGGCTGGAGGATGGGGGTTTGGGGTTTTTTATCTTTACTTGGCTGTACCAAATCTTAGTTGTGGCACACGGGGTCCTTACTTGTAGCATGTGGGACCTAGTTCCCTGACCAGGGATCAAACTTGGGCCTCTTGCACTGGGAGCTCAGTCTTCGCCACTGGAGCACCCAGGGAAATCCCAGGATGGGGGTTTTAGGCGTTACCTTTTCTCCTGTAAACACTTTCCCGGTGTCCTGACCGCCAGTCTCTGTCTCTCAGCTCCTTCCCGAGCGGGGTCAGAGCCAACCGCCCCAGCCCAGCCCTGACTGCTGTGCGTTTGCAGGTGCTGCTGGACATCTTCACTGGAGTGCGGCTCTACCTGCCGCCCTCCACGCCAGACTTCAGCCGCCTCAGACGCTACTTTGTGGCATTCGATGGGGACCTGGTACAGGAATTTGACGTGGGCTCAGCCACACACGTGCTGGGTGGCGGGGACAGGAACCCCGAGGCCCAGCAGGTCTCCCCCGAGTGGATTTGGGCGTGTATCCGGAAACGGAGGCTGGTGGCTCCTTGCTAGGACTGCCGCCTGCCCCTCCCTCGTGTGTACTCCCGGCCGCACTGCTTCGGGGCGGGCGGGTGGCCGGTTGAACCCAGGGTGGGGGCCGCTCTCTTCTCCAAGCTATGCATCTTCCAGAGCCCACCAGCCCCGCCTACTGTCTTCCAGACTGGAGTGAGTTGCTGTGTGCCACCACTGAAGTCAGGTGCCAGTTTACATAGGTCTTTCAGATAGGGTGCTGGTTTTGACCTTTTTTTTTTCCCTATGAAAAGCTTTTTTAAAAAAAAAAAATGGAACCCTCTCAGAGTTATCTGTGTCCTTCCCCAAACACCTCCTATAATTCTAGTGATTAAGGAATGGAGGGGAGGCTGGCTGTTGAAGTTCCCCTTCTACTTCCAGGCTCCTTTTAAAGTTGTATTTAAAAGAGTATCCTCAGATGCTTATAGTGGGCAAAACTTGTATTCCGCCTGGCCATTTTTGCCAGGAATGAAATTGTATCTGAAAGAAAACAAAATGGATTTTTATGTCTCACTTCTCCGTGTTCTATTAAACAGTGTGTGGGTCCTGTTTGAAGGGAGGGGACCAGGAAGGACGGACAGGGAGGTGGTGTGGGCTCCGGGGCCACGGGCTCAGGAGGAGCTGCCCCTACCCCACCTGCAAACAAGACCAAAAAGCTCTTTGGAAACCCAGCTGAGGACAGATCTCCACAGCCTGCTTACAGAGAATGGCTCCTGTGCCACTTGAGGTAGATTTATTTGAATAAAGAGAAAACAATTGAGCATAGACGAGTCCAGTTCAGTAGAACTTTCTATGGCACTGGAAGAAGCGTCCTGGAAACCACTGGCTGACGGGAATCAACCACCTTCAGCTGCTGAGCATGTGAAACGTGCCGGTAACACAACCGAGGAGCTGAATTTACATCTTCATCAGCTTCAAGTCGCATGAGGCTAATGACGCTCACCGTGGACATTGCAGGTACAGACAGAGCTGGTTTGAAGCAAACCCTGAAACTAAACAGCTGTAACCCTAGAGGCATACAGGCCGGAAGTGCGCCTAAATCATGAAGTTGCTGAAAAGAGTAAGTGAACTGAAGGTGCAGCTGCACACATGGTGACCTGGAATTGGGAAGCCCAGGTGTGTGGTCCTGACCCTGCTTGGGAGGGTGGGCCCTGGCCTCTGCCTACAGGGCTGCCACACACCACCACAGCCTCACGCCCGCGCGTTACTGTGTGCACTCCGGTCTGAGTGCAGGCTGCTCACCTCAGCATCTGGTTCTGAACTGGCTTCCATCTAGTTCTAAGGGTCCATCCTGTTTTTGCTTATCGACAAGTTGGCAGGCTGCTTGTCCGACCCCTGGAAGTGAGGTTGCTCTGGAGCATACCTGAGTCAAGAGGCTAAGCAGGGGCCACTGCCTACCCCCTGCCTTCCAGGGTAATCAGCTAAGGTCGCTTCAGCCTGTCTGACCTGGGTTCCCACCTGCTGCTTGCAGTGTGTGAGGA
This sequence comes from Bos mutus, assembly GCF_027580195.1. Lineage (NCBI taxonomy): Eukaryota > Metazoa > Chordata > Mammalia > Artiodactyla > Bovidae > Bos > Bos mutus. The sequence goes on from NC_091635.1 coordinate 47,047,957, forward strand.
GGAAAGGAGGGGGCACCCTGACACTAGGCCAGGACATTTGGGGTTTCTGAATGGGCACCATTCAGTCTGGCTTCACTGTGGAGAATAAGACAGTTTTTATTCTATCCTCTGGAGACAAAAGCTGCTGCTCCTCTTGAGCACTGACCTACATAAATTTTCACCCCCTCTCCAGCCTCCTCAGGCCAAGCAGCTGGACAGAGCTCTCCTCCCAGGATTTTGCCTTTGGCTTGGCTGGTCTCCAGAGGGGTGCACCCACGCAGCAGAGGGGGTCGTTTCAGTCATGAGCTCGGCCCCTCCTCACCTCGCTGGGTGTGTTACCTTCAGCTCACCATTCAAGGTGTGGTTTCCTTCCAGTCTTTCTGATCTATGTTTCTCTTTGCTGCTGAGATTATGTATGATTTTATATCCATGTACTTCACAGACCATAAGCAACATCATCTTAAACCTCCCCAGCAGGGTGCTGGAGGCCTGCCCTCCTTTGAACCTTTATTTACTTGCTGGTTGGCAGCAGGCAAGAGGTCACCTTGGGTGCTGAATGGGTCAGCCTCCCAGAACAACGAGGACAAAGTGCTGTGGCTCAGCCTTGAGCCTCTACGCCCTTTTGGCAAGATTCCTTCCTTCTCCAGTCACAGGGCAGATCTGCACTCAGTCCGGCTCTCCCAAAGGCTGTGCTCTCAGGAGTCCCCTCCCCTGTGCACCTGCTCTAACAGGCATACCGACCTGCCTGGAGACACAGGGCACCCTGCCCTCGAGGCCGGGCCAACCTCTGAGCCACAGTCCAGCCAACACAGCTGTTCCCACAACTCCAGCCATCTCCCAGGGTCACCTGAAGACACCTGGGCACCCCAGCTGCCCTCAGACTCCTTCCCACCCACATCTTTAAGGTCTGCTTCTACCAGATGGCTGTCCGTGTCTGAACTCCCTTCATGCTGCTATCTGGGTTTGGTCCTTTTTCCCGCCCAGTTCCCATCCTCTTCTAGGCTTTTCCATGTCCAAGGCCACGTGACCCAAGCATCTCCAAAAATAACGCAATCTCACAAGAGCAGGGCTATGTGCATACAGCCTGGGATTAGCCTGTGGCTTGTGAACGCATGTCAGTCTTACCTCTGGCGTCCTCACACCAGATCGGACAGGCATCTATGTTGAAACTTTATTACAAAATTATAAAGCAGAGCTCTGTAACAAAAAATACACAATTGGGTTTGGTCTAACACCCAGGTAAGTCTGAGAAAATCTTAATATAAGCCACTTGAAATAACACATTCACGTCCAAAAGATTTCAACAAATTTATACAATATACATTGAGCACTAATTCCTGTACAGCTTATTCTTTCTAGTTTCGATCCAGCTATTCCAATGTATTATGAACCAGTCAGCTGTCCTATCTTTTAAAACAAGTCACAACTGAAATCTCCGAACAATCAGCAAAAGCCAGGGATAATGGAAGAATTGGATGTTTCCATGGTAATTAAGACCAAGGATCCGTGAGGGGCAGGAGAGAGCATCCAAGGATAAAAATCAAGTTTGCTACGTAGGTTAGATAGTAACTGAAATGGGATCTTAAGAATTCCCAGCCTTTATTTGGTGTAGTAATAAAGATACAAAGGGGGGTTGCTTAGGGTTAGGTTGTTTTAACACTTTTTCTTCTAAATGGAAACCTTCACCAAAAGGGATTAGAAGACTTAAAGGCAAGTTCTCCTAGAAGAGTAAATGACATCAGTTCTGATTCTGACTGAGGTTACAAACCAACCATCAGGATATTGTTATGTCTAAGAGGGAAACTGGGAGGTAGGGAGTGGTAAGGCCTCAGCAGAGAAAACAAGTTTTAAGCAGGGAAACAGCCAGCTTCTGCCCTGAAGTTATTGCTGGGTTGTCGCTGAGCTGCTATGTGCAGACCTGTTTCACAGTGAAACTAAGGAGTAGCTGAATTCTTTGTTAAACTGGTAGGCACCATAAACTATAGTATTTACTGTCCAGCAGAAAGATGGTGTCTTTACAGGGAAATCTCCATCCCTCCCCCAGTTCCTACAAAGGCTGTAGCCCAGAATCACACTAGGACTTGGTATAATGTCAAGGTAGGTGGTTTAGTGGTTGATGGAGAGAAAGCATTAAGCATATCCTGTACCAACCAACAGGTGCCCTTACAGGTTTCCCACTGCTTTCCAAAGTCATGATTGCTTCTTCTGGTCTGAGAGATCTCAGCTGCACGGGGTGGGGGTAGGGGTGACTGCCAAAGCCCTCAGCTGTCTGAGGGTTTGCATAGCTCATCCAACGGTAATGGTGGCGCACACAGCTCTTCTGATACTGCACAGAATATATGTTTGTGCTTGGCTAAGCTTCTCCAGCAAACCTAAGCTCTTGCAGTGGTGAAGAGACCCTGAGAGGGCTCAAGAACAACACTCACTCATTGCACGGCCCTTCCTAAAGAGCCAAGGGAATGCTTCTTCCTGACCTGCCCCTAAATGAGCAGGCTGAGAAAGGAAATGGGAGTCGACCTGGGGAACAGAGACGTGCAGCTGTCTGCTCGAGGGCTGATGCCTCCGAGTGCTCAGTCTTACATGCTTGTCTGACTGGAGTAGAGTAAGGCCCTTTGCCTAAGTCTCTGTGTCTTCAAGTGAGACCATGTTTAAAACCTCCATGGGCAAGAGCGACCTCTGCTCAGGGGAAAATCGTTTAAGGCTGTCCACTGGAGACGTCAAAGCCAAGCAGAGAGCCACTGCTTCCACCCAACGCTTTCCCTTTTCCTCATCAACTGAGGATGGCACAAAGTCAGACCCCAGGAGGAGAAGCAGAGGTGACCCACGTACTGTCACACAGACTGGAATCTCCCAGCAGTCTGAAAGCCAGATGCTTTGCTGACTCCCAAGGTCAGCTCGGGAGAGGGATAGCTTCCCATCCCAGCGCTTAAGGAAGCAACTCTTAATGACTGAAGGTTTTCCAATTGCATTTGCGTTTCATTTCTCACCAGAAATAAGTTTACTGGTCCAAATTGCTGTCCCTGGGAGGATCACTATTGGTCTGGTAAACTACCATCTTTTTGGTCTAAAGAAACAAATGAATTTTAGGTAAGGTATCAAGAGACTTTAGCAAAGGTCAGTTAAAGCACAGAGAGCCACAGAGACCAGAAATGAATCCAGGTGTGCCGGGGAGGAAGAGAGCCGTTCCCACCAGGACTCCTGGTGGGTGAAAGCAAGGAATGCCGCTCAAGGGGGTGGGCGGGCTACAGGAGGAGGAGTGAGACTGTTTAGGTTTGCAGAGGAAGGGAGGAAGATGTGGTCGAAATTCTGGAAAGTCCTCTCCATCAGTTACCATCGTCACCCCAAGATCACCGAAACAGGGACTGGCCTGTGCGACCTGTACCAGTTTCCACTGGCCTGGGGCTCGGCCAGCCGCACAGTGTACCTCTGAAGCAAGACAGGCATGCCCAGAGATGACACAGCATCTTTGCTCGCCCTGGTCTTGGGAACACTGCGCATTTTCTGGTTAGCTTGCCCGTCTGCAAGCCGCCAACTGTGGGCCCAGACACCTGGAGCTCTGTCCCCGTAAGGCACTGCAGAAGCCGGCACAGGCCCTCAGGATCGGAAGACGTGCACGGCCCGGATCACGTACTGCCGGCAGATGGGGCACTCATTCATGCGCTTGCCGCACTTGGTACAGGTGACCATGTGGCCGCACTCCAGCAGAACACAGTCGATGGGCGAGTCCATGCAGATCCGACACAGGTTCTCCTCCAGGCTGGACGGCACTGCTCCCCCTGGACGCAGAGCAGAAAGGAGAGTAAGGGGCACAGCCCCCCAGACCCACACACTTCCCTCAGGGAGAAGGAAACGTCTCCCTAGGAACTAACTCCACCTGCTTGTTTAATCTGCACCTCCATAGGTTAGGCTATAGATTTGAATAGTCAAGCACTTGTAGATCAAAGACATCCCAGAACATGAGAATAAGGCAAAGGCCTCAAAGCTTAGAAAGAAGTAACGTTCAGACAACTGAGGCTGTAATAAGGCCAGGGAGTGCCATGGAGGGACTCGATATTCCCTGAGGCAGAACGTGCTGAAAAGATATAAAACTGGCTGAGAAGAGTTTAGGCATCAACAGAATTGTAATGAACTGCTCATGAAGGATCATGAGACTCCTCTGTAAACATACCCCCAACTGAATAAAGAAAGCCGAGGATTGCAGGGCCCCGACCTGCTTCCCCAGGCTTCCTTGGAGGAGACGCCGTGGTGCCAGAGCCCAGCAGAGACTATGGTTCTGTCTTCGCTGCTTCCCACACACACTTCACCTACACCCCCGTGACTGCTCCTCAGTGCTTTCAGAATTCGTGAGTTTGCTCCTTGTCTCCCCCACTAGAAGATGGGCTCCTAAATTCAACAAATGGAATCAATTTCTATTGAGATAATAATATACTTAGTATCTGCTGTGTGCTCTGAGGGCTGATAGTCGTCTTGAATCCCCAAAACCAGTCCTGAGGTGAAAGTGAACGCGTTAGTTTGACTCTTTGTGACCCCATGGACTATCGCCTGACAGGTTTCTCTGTCAATGGTATATTCTCCAGGCAAGAATACTGGAGCAGGTTGTCACTTCTGCCTCCAGGGGACCTTCCTGACCCAGGGATTGAACCCGCGTCTCCTGCACTGGCAGAGTCTTCACTACTGAGCCACCCGGGAAGCCCCAACAAAAACTATGAAGTAGGTATTCACGTTACTCATTTTATGGGTGAGGCAAGTGAAACCAAAGGGTTAAATAGGTTGCCCAAAGATTCAAATCCAGGTAGGCTGGCTTCTAGGAAAGTGGCCTGAGGGCAGGGGCTGTGAAGACAGTACTAACTGCTCAGCGCACAGTTCTCAACAAGGCTAACTTGGCTTGTGCGAGTGGGAAGACACAGTGGGCATGACCTACATCCGGGGTCAGCTGCAGGAACAGAAAAACCTTCATGTACCCAAACCCAAGCCTTCCCAGCATGTTTAAAATGGCAGCCTGAATCAGGTAGCCATAAACAGGGAACTGGTCTTATAACAGCCACCTCTACGGTCCCACAGGCAGCTCTCATACTCCACTGCTTCTGCGCTTTCTTTACCTGTTCCTTGGACTATTCAGAAAGTCAAGAAACACAAGGTGGGCGGGCTGTGAGGCAGTGAAACCTATTTACTCCTGTGAGGAGCTGGTGGCCCTAACAGGGAACGTTTGGAAACAACTGAACTATATAAACACCCATATATATAAATAGGAATACCTATATATATAATAGGTATGAGCTATATAATAGCTCAACCATAAATATATAGATGAGCTGGAGTAATTTACAGAATTTCATTACAGATTACTTCTGTCAAGATTAACAAATTCATTAACTCAGTTGCCAGCATTCTCCCAGGGAATCAGAAAGACCCCAAGTGGATGGCCAAACTTTGGTATCAGGTGAGGGTCTAGAACTCCAAATGCTCAACTCTTGGGAATGTATCAGCCCGAAGACCGTGCCCCATTCTGAGCAATATGGTGAGAGCTCTTCCCCAAGAAAGGATGTTCTCAGAGTAGTGTAGGGGCCTGAAAAGCACTTTAAAACTTTTTCAGAAGACACTCCAAATTTGTCAGTAAAATGGCTGTAAAGCCTTGAGGCTTTCACAAAAAGGCCTAGCATGTTTTAGAGTGATTGTCTCTGCACTCAGATTCCTGCAGTGCGTTCTGGGGGTGCCCAGAGACCTGCGGGTGGTCTTTAACATACAGGCTGGTACATGGCAGCTGAGTGCCACGAAGCACGCTATTCACACAAGGCTCTCAGCTCACCACCCCTGCTTTTCAGTTGGTACCAGAAGCTGATGAACATCCCAAGTGATTTCCCTGAAGGTACACAGAGACCCTCCCACACAGACCAAGATGGAGTGAAAGCTATGGTGCCTGAGCCCCAGGACTATGGGCAATGCACCAGAAGTGCCACCCCTTAGCTTTTGCCGAAGATTTTACAGAGGCTGGCTTCTGAGCTCTGACCACCAGAGGCCTGCAGATCAGGCTGCCCGAGGTGTCCTGCCACTCCACCCTTCGCAGGGACGGGGATGGGAATTTCTAAAGATGCTGAGGAGCCCTGGTTCCCAGTGAACATCCCCCCCAGCACCGCTCCCCCACCGGGATGTGGATATGCTCAGAGTTCTCAGACGGCTAACAGAAGTAAGGGCTGAAGGGGAGGAAGGAGAGAAGAGTGAAGGGCCTCGGCCTGATGCCAAACAGGAACAGCTACGTACCGTTTTGGTCTTCAGCGCTGCACACTGCAAAGGGAAGGAAAGAAGGCGTCTGAATATGTTGATGACAAGGAAAGCCTCCAGCCACCCTGGCTGAGTTCACTTCCGAACTCAGGCTGCTCTCCTGCTGGGAACCAGGCCACCCTCCTCAGACCCTCCACACACGGGAGACTCACCCACAGCCCCTGCTGGGGTGTCTTAGAATAAGGGCTTCCACTGCTTTGCCGTGAACAAAACTGCCAGGCAGGAAGGAGATTACACAAGCTCAGTGTTCTTTTTTCCTACCACATCGGAAGCCGGCGTTAAAGTCAAGAAAGGAGGAACAGTCTGCCCTGGTCGGCCAGGGAGTCTGGGTGCGACTCCCCAGAGGAGCCATCTCCTCGTCCCTCCTTTGGGGAGGTTCTGGGGACCATCCAAAAGGGAAGAGCCTGTGATCAGGTGACCAGGCAGATGTCCCCTAACTCTGATGAATCTGAGCTCCTGGGAGAGGAGAACCTGAATCTGACTTCAACCACTGTGAGCAGGCCAGTCAGCACAACATTGACTTGCAGGAGCCCAATCATCTGGGGAGCAACTGGGTGAAGTCATTTCAGGAAATGCGGAGTTCTAGACTACACTCGTCTCTCTCCTGCAGGGCTTCTCTGCCTTGATTGGTACAGTCTTCATCTTACCATAAATCAGCAGCACGGTCATAATAGCAAGTTTTTTCTTCCCCAAACTCATTTGACCACAGACCTTGTTTTACTCTGCATCACTGAAAATGATACCATGGCAAATGCTTTGGAAAATGAACAGCCCCGGGGCAGGCAGGACACACAGTGTGCCAGCACCTTGGGTACAGAGTTTGAGCATGGCCAGAGGTAGTGGTGAGTCTGACAGGGCACCATACGGCGGGAAAGGCCATGGACTTAGACCCCGAAATCCTGAGAGCCAGCCTCGGCTCTCCAGTGAAGGGAAGACGCTAACAAGGCCTATTTCACAGGCTGCCCTGCAGAGTAAATACACATACACAATGCCTGACCCCCACCCGGGCCCTCAGCTCCAAAGGACAGTTGTTATTAGAGGACACAAACGCGCAGGGTGGCTGGCCCCTTCCTCAGCTGAAGCGTGGAAATGGAGCAGGCCGCTGTGGCCTCTAATGTGCAGCAGCAGGCGCCCTGTGGCTCTGTGCCGCCGCCGCCCGCACGGCCCCTCACCCAGGTGCTGGAGGCCCTTCTGGTCCTTGTACAGCCGCGTCACCCTCTCCATCAGTTCCCACTTCTCACAGCAGCCCTTGTAGTTGACGAAGTTGCGAGCCAGGATCTCCTTGAGCTGTCGCACGGTGAGACCTTCGATGTCCTCCAGGTCAGTCAGGTCAGACAGAGAGGCCCTCCGGCCTGGGACAAAGCTGTCCTCTGAGTCGACGGACTGCGAAGGCCAAGATGGGATGGGTGGGCTCCACTCCCCCGCCCCGCCCCGCTCTCGCTCCCAGGACCCCAGAACTCTCAAAACCCTGTGCTTTTGGTGACTGGCCTCAAGGGAAGCAGGAATGGGGGCACATGGAGGATTACGTGGCCCCGGCTCTACATCGCAAGACAGACCTCCATCTCTTCCTGACCCAAGGGCTGTGCTCAGGCCCAGAGGGCCACAGCCCCACCCCCAGTGGCCAGGCGGGAGGAGCAGCACCAGCTAAGGCAGGGGGTTTTGGATCCCGATTGCTCTACTGACTGATGCTGAGCAGCACCAGGCACGATGCTCACCTCTCTGGGCCCGTGTGCCCCAGGCTTCCCATGGAGATTAAACGAGGCAGCACAAGAGACTACCGTGCGTGGTCCGGGTCTTTCTCCCCCGGCAACAGAAGAAGCCTGCTTCCCGCGCAAGCATCCTCTCTGCACACTGGAGACCACAGCTCTGCGGCCCCACGGCAGTGCCCTGAACTCCCTCTCATCTTTCCTCCTGATTATCTGACCTCCTTCTCCTGACAATGGCCACTGTGTGCTGGAAGCAGAGGAAAAGAACAAGACTGGCACAGCGGCACCAGGAGCCTGCCCTCTGGCTGCTCTCCAAGTCAGCAGACTGGAAACCAACGGGCTGTGCCGCTCCGCAGCCTCCACTGGGACACGGACGGCTCCTGAGGTTCACCTGAACACTCACACTAAACGCCACCCCAGCAGACAGGATTTCGGGACTGTCATCACAGCCGGCTCCTCCCCTCTCCCCCATGAGGCTGCCCAGAGGGTCCTGACAAGAACAGCAGTGAGAGCAAAGGCAGACGCACAGACCCACAGGGCCCACCTGGGTCTCGTCCTCAGCAGGGGCTCTGGCTGTGCGCTCCAGGTAGATGGGCTCCTCTTGGTCCTGAGACACATGGCCATTGGCCTGTGGGGAGAGAAAGATGCCATTACATCCGCAGAGCTATCCCAGGGATGGCATGGGGCTCTTGCCAGCTCACGCCATATCCAAATGCATTCCCATCTCCCCGGGAACCTGGAGTCTTGCATAACAGCATTATAGAAGCCTGACTCTGTCAGGCAGGGAAGCGACATGCATACATTTCAACTCTAGCCAGGATGGCATTAACTACCACTCACCGTCAGTGTCGGCTCAGCTTGCACACTCCCGAGTGGAAGGAAGATCCCACGGCTGCTCCTCTGCCGGACCGCCGTCAAGTCCGTTCCCGACACTGACGCCACAATGCCAGCCCTACAACTTCCACCCACCATCCCTGGTTTTGCACCCAGACCCGTGTCAACTCTTTTCTCCCCAACTGTTCAAACTATGTCTTCACTTATGCCACACGAAATCTCCCCGGCTTCCTCATCAGGCCCAGATGAGATCAGTTTCCAGACCCTCACCACCCCACCCCTCTCTCTTCTGGTTAGTCACTCCTCTCATTAGAAATTCTAGAAATATGCTCCAACCAGTAGGGCAGACTATTACTAAGAGCTGTCTTGAAACCCAGTCAAAAATTATTTTAAGGCATCAAATAGTCTATTAGCCTGACACTATATAAGACTAATGCCTATGCTTAAGAAGTTTCATTCGGCTTAGAATTCTAACCTCTCAAAAGGTTTCCTCTGGGTATTCCTTCAGGTTTTGCCAGAGTAGTCACAACTGGGACCCACCTAATCCCAGCACCACTGAAGCCACAAATCCCTTCCTAGATCCTCTCCACCCACTGCTCCCAAACAGGCGAAGGGTCTGGTGTGAGCCCAGAGCAAAGAGGTGTCCAAGCTCACAGGCCTTTTCCACTGGACTCTTCAGAGAACCAGCAAAGGGACAGCCTGGGAAACCAGTCACTCACTGCCCCCCGCTGCTCACCTCAGATTTGAATGCCTAATATGGAGCTAATTAAGAAAAGACACGCAACCACACAGAAATGAAGAGTAGAAATAACAACCGTCACCAAAAATGCCAAGTGACGATAAGCTCCTGTACGCAGCACATGCGGGCAGAGATGCTTCCCAGACAACGTCCAGTTTTCTCTTAGCTTTACATCAGTGTGGTACCCACTGACCTCCTCGTATCACCTTGGAGTTACAAGAAGCCATTCGGAGCCTAACCTTTTCCTAAGTAGACAGTTTCTATTATGTCTTCTCTTTGCCACAAAAGAGAAACTCGATTTCGTGCTGCAAAGTATGCTCCTGTCTTTTCAGCGTGTCCACTGGCTGAACCCAAATCTACAGTGAGTGTCTGTCCACAGTTAGCTTTATTCCACGCGCTTCCTTCACTAACAACTACCGCCAGGGCGTTACAGGCACAGGTAAGGGCCCTGGTGAGGCGAGCGCTACCAGCAGACACACAGCCTTCGTGCCGCTAGCTGCGGAATCGTCAGGCAGCCCTGCACGAGCTCCTGCGCTTGCCCTGTTTTTCTGGCTGGCAAAATGTGGGCCTCACCAGAATAGGGGATGTGAGCTGACCTGAAGGCCTTCTGGAAACATCAGAGGAGAAGCACCCAATGAGCCCTGGTACACGGTGTGACCTATGCGTGCAGTCTGCAAACTTCTGATTAATGAAAGGAATCCACCTGAAGGTTCTTTCAGGGGAAAAAAAAAAATTCCCTCGAGGCACTCTCCTGGCTCCCCATAAACATAGAGAAAACCCTGGACCAAGCAAAGGGAGGAAGTCATGGCAGGCGGCCCAGCCTGTCCAGCAGACAGAGCAGAGCCGAGGGAGAATGAAGCCCCAGAGTGCGCTGGGGAGAAGGCCAGCTCAGGCCGACGAGGGAGCTGCATGCATGTCCTGCAGGTGAAGCTTGCAATCACAGCGGCCTTTATGGCTCAGTGCTCGTCAGAGCTGAATCAGGGGCCCTGTTCCGGCAGAGGCGGGGACCAGAACAGGAGACAGCAGCCCTCCACGTCCTGTGCAGGAGACAACTACACTGGCGCATGCTGGCTCTGGGGAGCTCAAAGCCCTTCAGACGTGGGGTCACGCCGCCAGTCAGTCCTCCCCACATCCTGGCAGGAGCCAAAGTGGTCTGGATTACTAACCTCATCGCCTTGTTAAAGGCTCAAACCTCCCACAAGTGACCCGAGAGTTAGTGCCCAACTGGATGTGGAAACTGGATCAGTTCAGTTGAGTTGCGCAGTCGTGTCCAACTCTTTGCAACCCCATGAATCCCAGCACGCCAGGCCTCCCTGTCCATCACCAACTCCCAGAGTTCACTCAGACTCACGTCCATCAAGTCCGTGATGCCATCCAGCCATCTCATCCTCTGTCGTCCCCTTCTCCTCCTGCCCCCAATCCCTCCCAGCATCAGAGTCTATTCCAATGAGTCAACTCTTCACATGAGGTGGCCAAAGTACTGGAGTTTCATCTTTAGCATCATTCCTTCCAAAGAGCACCCAGGGCTGATCTCCTTCAGAATGGACTGGTTGGATCTCCTTGCAGTCCAAGGGACTCTCAAGAGTCTTCTCCAACACCGCAGTTCAAAAGCATTAATTCTTTGGCACTCAGCTTTCTTCACAGTCCAACTCTCACATCCATACATGACCACTGGGAAAACCATAGCCTTGACTAGACGGACCTTTGTTGGCAAAATAATGTCTCTGCTTTTCAATATGCTATCTAGGTTGGTCATAACTTTCCTTCCAAGGAGTAAGCGTCTTTTAATTTCATGGCTGCAGTCACCATCTGCAGTGATTTTGGAACCCAAAAAGATAGTCTGACACTATAGTCTGAAACACCTGGACTAACAGGCAAATTTGCCTGTTTCCACTGTTTCCCCATCTATTTCCCATGAAGTGATGGGACCAGATGCCATGATCTTCATTTTCTGAATGTTGAGCTTTAAGCCAACTTTTTCACTCTCCACTTTTACTTTAATCAAGAGGCTTTTTAGTTCCTCTTCACTTTCTGCCATAAGGGTGGTGTCATCTGCATATCTGAGGTTACTGATATTTCTCCCAGCGATCTTGATTCCAGCTTGTGCTTCTTCCAGCCCAGTGTTTCTCATGATGTACTCTGCATATAAGTTAAATAAGCAAGGTGACAATATACAGCCTCAACGTACTCCTTTTCCTATTTGGAACCAGTCTCTTGTTCCAAGTCCAGTTCTAACTGTTGCTTCCTGACCTGCATACAGGTTTCTCAATAGGAGGTCAGGTGGTCTAGTATTCCCATCTCTTGAAGAATTTTCCAGTTTATTGTGATCCACACAGTCAAAGGCTTTGGCATAGTCAATAAAGCAGAAATAGATGTTTTTCTGGAACTCTCTTGCTTTTTCCATGATCCAGCGGATGTTGGCAATTTGATCTCTGATTCTTCTGCCTTTTCTAAAACCAGCTTGAACATCTGGAAGTTCAGGATTCACGTATTGCTGAAGCCTGGCTTGGAGAATTTTGAGCATTACTTTACTAGCATGTGAGATGAGTGCAATTGTGCGGTAGTTTGAACATTCTCTGAAGGGCATTGCCTTTCTTTGGGATTGGAATGAAAGCTGACCTTTTCCAGTCCTGTGGCCACTGTTGAGTTTTCCAAATTTGCTGGCATATTGAGTGCAGAACTTTCACAGCATTATCTTCCAGGATTTGAAATAGCTCAACTGGAATTCCATCCCCTCCACTAGCTTTGTTCATAGTGATGCTTTCTAAGGCCCACTTGACTTCGCATCCCAGGATGTCTGGCTCTAGGTAAGTGATCACACCATCGTGATTATCTTGGTCGTGAAGATCTTTTTTGTACAGTTCTTCTGTGTATTCCTGCCACCTCTTCTTAATATCTTCTGCTTCTGTTAGGTCCATACCATTTCTGTCCTTTATCAACCCCATATTTGCATGAAATGTTCCCTTGGTATCTCTAATTTTCTTGACGAGATCTCTAGTCTTTCCCATTCTGTTGTTTTTCTCTATTTCTTTGCATTGGTCGCTGAGGAAGTCTTTCTTATCTCTTCTTGCTATTCTTTGAAACTCTGCATTCAGATGCTTATATCTTTCCTTTTCTCCTTTGCTTTTCGCTTCCCTTCTTTTCACAGCTATTTGTAAGGTCTCCCCAGATAGCCATTTTGCTTTTTTGCATTTCTTTTCCATGGGGATGGTCTTGATCCCTGTCTCCTGTACAATGTCATGAACCTCATGCCATAGTTCATCAGGCACTCTATCTATCAGATCTAGTTCCTTAAATCTAAATCTCACTTTCACTGTATAATCATAAGGGATTTGATTTAGGTCATATCTGAATGGTCTAGTGGTTTTCCCTACTTTCTTCAATTTAAGTCTGAATTTGGCAATAAGGACTTCATGATCTGAGCCACAGTCAGCTCCTGGTCTTGTTTTTGTTGACTGTATAGAGCTTCTCCATCTTTGCCTGCAAAGAATATAATCAATCTGATTTCAGTGTTGACCATCTGGTGATGTCCATGTGTAGAGTCTTCTCTTGTGTTGTTGGAAGAGGGTGTTTGCTATGACCAGTGCATTTTCTTGGCAAAACTCTATTAGTCTTTGCCCTGTTTCATTCCGTATTCCAAGGGCAAATTTGCCTGTTAGTCCAGGTGTTTCTTGACTTCCTACTTTTGCATTCCAGTCCCCTATAATGAAAAGGACATCTTTTTTGGGTGTTAGTTCTAAAAGGTCTTGTAGGTCTTCATAGAACTGTTCAACTTCAGCTTCTTCAGCGTTACTGGTTGGGGCATAGACTTGGATTACTGTGATATTGAATGGTTTGCCTTGGAAACGAACAGAGATCATTCTGTCATTTTTGAGATTGCATCCAAGTACTGCATTTCGGACTCTCTCCTTGACCATGATGGCCACTCCATTTCTTCTAAGGGATTCTTGCCCACAGTAGTAGATAATGGTCATCTGAGTTAAATTCACCCATTCCAGTCCATTTGAGTTTGCTGATTCCTAGAATGTCGACGTTTACTCTTGCCATCTCCTGTTTGACCACTTCCAATTTGCCTTGATTCATGGACCTGACATTCCAGGTTCCTATGCAATATTGTTCTTTACAGCATCAGACCTTGCTTCTATCACCAGTCACGTCCACAGCTGGGTATTGTTTTTGCTTTGGCTCCATCCCTTCATTCTTTCTGGAGTTATTTCTCCACTGATCTCCAGAAGCATATTGGGCACCTACTGACCTGGGGAGTTCCTCTTTCAGTATCCTATCATTTTGCCTTTTCATACTGTTCATGGGGTTCTCAAGGCAAGAATACTGAAGTGGTCTGCCATTCCCTTCTCCAGTGGACAGCATTCTGTCAGCCCTCTCTAGGTCCTAATCCTCCCACTGTTCCCCAAGTCAGGTGAGTAAAAGGCTCACTGAGGCACTGAAGTGTAGCTACAGGACGTCAGCACGCCCTGGTGATGACAGTGATCCTGGCACTTCAGAGGTGGTTAATACGTGCTCACTGAATAAACGAACGCATGGAAAAATAGTGCCTAGAGACCCAGCACCTGGGAGCCAGAGGCTGCCGCTTCCTCCCCCAACCCTTTCCTCTCCCCACCATGAGCACCTAGTCTGCAGAGCTGGCCCACGTCCTGTCAGTCCTAACCTTACAGGGTCCCCTGGGGCCACACACACACAGCTTCCAGCTACTTCCCATCCTCTGTCCAGTGCCTCTCCCACTGGAGGCGGGGGACCACTTCCCCCGTCCCCATCCCAGGCCTCTGGCTGAAGCCTCCTGCCTTGCCGGTGCTGGGTCCTCCCCCGCTCTCCACCAAGTGTGTGGGTGTTTGCTTCCTATCTTACAACTTGACACTAGTCTTGCTGTCTGACACCCTATCCTTTACTCTTTCACCCCCCTCAACCCTCTCTCCTCAGTGATAATAACGATGCTGTTTAGTCACTAAGTCGTGTCTGACTCTTTACAACCGTATGGACTGTAGCCCACCAGGCTCCTCTATCCATGGAATTCTCCAGGAAATACTGGGGTGGGTTGCTATTTCTTTCTCCAGGGGATCTTCCTGACACAGGGACAGAACCCAAGTCTCCTGCATCGGTGGGTGGATTATTTACCACTGAGCCACCTGGGAAGCCTGAGGTCCACTGGCATCACTCTAATCCAACAGCTGGTTTCCACATCTACCTTCCCCCTCAGAAGGGCTTTCTCAGCGTAGAAGCAACATAATCCTCGATTCTGTGCCTCCCGTGCCTGGTTCATAATTCAGTCCATGTGCTGCCCTGCGCCTTCCATCCCCAGGCCCTGCTGGGATGCTGATAAGGCCGCCTAGTGTTCAATAGCCCTGCAAGCACACCCTAGCCCAGCCAGCGCGGGCAGGAGCTGCCGTGCCCGTGTCTTGGTCACAGTGTTTTCCTCCTCTGTCTCGCCTCCACATACTCTTTTTTTGGCCTCACCACGCAGCACGCAGAATTTCCCCAACCAAGGATCAAACCTGTGCCCCCTGCCCTGGAAGCTCGGACTCATAACTGCTGGACCACCAGGGAAGTCCTACGTGGTCCTTTTTCTCCCTGGTGCCTTGTGACTATCACTGAGGCACCGAGTTCCCCATCGGCCCAAGAAGACCATGGGGTGAGAAAGCAGGAGGGTAATTTGATCAGAACCAAATGTGGAGACCCAACAGTGAATTTTCTCAAAATGTTTCTAGAACAACCAATTTTTTAGAACTCCCTAACTGGGATAGGAACCTATTACAAAGACAGAAAAATACAAAAACCCAGTACCGTGCATCCGTTTCTCTAAGAAAAGCCCAAATGTGAGTCTGAAGTCCAGAAAACGCCCTCCGTCGGTGGGAGGCAGAAAGGCATCCAGTCACCCGCGCACTGAGCCCCTCTCCCGCGGCGCGGAGGGAGAGGAACTGGAACCTGCCCTGGAGAGAGGGGAGGCCGCACTGGCCGTACCTGCTGCCGGCCCTGCGCCTGGCCGGGGGGTGCAGACTGGAGGCCGGGTGAGGTAGGCGGCACGGTGCTGGTGTGGGGCCGGGCGAGGAAGGCCTGCTGCTCCGGGAAGTCGGGGCCCAAGGGGGGCGCCTGAGTCCTGCCCTCCTGGGAGATGACGGGCTGCTGGCCGAGCACCAGGAACACCAGCTCCTCCTTCTCCCGGCACATGTCGGTAGAGATGTCGTGGAGGCTGAGATAGTCCCTCAGGTCCTTCACCTTCATCTTCATGAGCTCCTCCCGCCGGAAGTCCGTGGCACGGAAGCGCTGGCAGAGAAGGCAGAGGCGGGGCCCGGCCCCCACTTGGCTCGAACAGCTGGTACAGAAGTTCTTCTTACAGTCCAAGCAGGTCTGCTGCTTAAGAGCGAGAGGCAGAGGAAACCACGTCAGACCGCGAGGACAAGACAGAGCGTGACAAGGGCTGGGCACGACCGCCCCTGTGACTCGGCCTTTCACCGAGCTCCTGCCCTACCCAGGGGTCGGGCCGCTGGGCAGATTTTAGGGTCAGAGCCCCGCGGAGGCAGCAGGGCCCCCGTGGGTCTCCGGCAGCCAGAGGCAGGGCGCCGCGGGCAGGACTCCACTGGCGGCTCACACCACTCATGCTACTCACCGGTAGAGAAACAGAGGCTGTTAACTGAGAGTAACAGCTTTAGGATAAGAAAAGCCCCGCCTTTACGAAGTCTCCCTCCCCCATTTCTTGTGGTGTCACCTTGGGGCTGTAACTTGGCCTCTCTGGCCCTCAGTTTCCTCATCTGTAAGGTAGGGGGTGATGAAAGCAACTGCTTCATAGGACTGTTGTAAAGTTAAGAGATAATGCACTTAGCATATCCCACACGTGAGTCTTCCATAAGTGTTTAGTGTTTTAATTATTATTTCTAGGAAATACAAGCCAATGAGAGAGTCAAGATTCAAATCAGTATCGTGGAGCAACTCCCCTTCAATAATTGTATTTTGTTCTATACTTCTCAATACTGTACAATTATAATCTTTGATAATTACTACTCCAAAAATATATATATTATTAAATGACTGAGGGGCTACTATGTGCCAGAGCCCATTCAGTTCTCAAAGCGACCCTCAAAGCAGGTATTTTCCTGCCTCCCTGCTTCTAGGACAGAGCATCCGCGGCCTGGAGAGAGGAAGGCGGATCCTGAGGGGCAGGCAGGGAGCAGTGGGTCTGGGGTCCACACCTGAGGCGGTCTGGGTTTGCTGCTCACGCTCATGCTCTTTCCACCAGGCCACGGGACTGACTCAGCCCCACGCCAGCCCCCAGCCATGCTGAGTCAAGGGCCTGGCTCTCCCTCTCGAAGCTCCCGGCCCAGGGCTCCGTCTGCAGACGCTGGGGCCCAGGCCCCCACCCTGCCCCGGGAAGGCCCACTCCAAGTGCTGGGAGCACAGGGCTGCGGAGAGCAAACCCAAGACAAATACTTAGTCAACGACAGGAGGCCCTCCGGACACGACGGGGGAGCTCTCGTCTGTGGAAGTACAGGGTGTCTCGGGCGGCTGACGAGAGGGCCGGGCAGACGAGCTGGCACTGCCTGGCAGCAGCTACTCCCGGGATTGCGAACAACACAGGGCACAAGGGCGTGCTCAGCCCCCAGGAGGCAGCTCCTGGCCCCTCGGCCCGGAGGCTGAGCAAGCGCAGGGACATCTGATGAGCCCTATTCCGGCCACGAGCGGGCCACACACCACCACAGGGGTGAGCCCTGAGCCCCCAGCGCTGGTCCTGGAGGGGTGCTCACTAATCCTTTAGAAAAATTAACAACTTTTCATCCTGGGGTGACTTCAGCATTAACCTAAATCTTTCTTCCCCCTCTTTTCTAAGTATAGAAAGCTGTTCAAGCAAACAAGAATGCCCAGGAGACTCAGATTCCCAGTCGAAATCACAGCCCCTGTGGTGTGGTGCTGAAGGAGAAGTCTGCAGAGCGGAGGGGGTTATATTTAGTCTTTTCTAAGTGTCATTCAGAGAAGGCCATGGCACCCCACTCCAGTATTGGAGAATCCCACGGACGGAGGGGCCTGGTGGGCTGCAGTCCATGGGGTCGCTAAGAGTCGGACACGACTGAGCGACTTCACTTCCACTTTTCACTTTCATGCATTGGAGAAGGAAATGGCAACCCACTCCAGTGTTCTTGCCTGGAGAATCCCAGGGACAGTGGAGCCTGATGGGCTGCCATCTGTGGGGTCACACAGAGTCGGACACGACTGAAGCGACTTAGTAGCAAGTGTCATTCGAGCAGTAAAGGGAAGCGAACATAACGCTGTGACTGCTGACACTTGGAAGGACACATGTCAAGCTCCCTCACTCTCCACACAGTGATAACCACACAGTACAATGTTCACACGGCTGCACACGCTTTAGAACAGTTCTGGGACCAGTCGCCACTCAGATGAAAAGGAGATGTTTTGGGGTATTTGGGGGGTTTGGTCAGATCTAAAGCTTTTCTAGTGGGTGATGAGATGTGTTTAGGATGATACAGTGAAATTACAAGGCTTCCATGTCATAAAGCTGTAGGTCCTGACGTGGAACATTGCTTACATCGGTACAGTTTTGACAAGACCTAGCTTGACACAACTGAACAGCCCTGAGTTGCTCCATCAGCCAGATCTAAACAACAGCCTTCTACGGTGTACAGTGTACTGGATACCAGATCAGAAAGCAAAGACAGCAACCCACCCGGCTCCTCTGCAAGCCCCAGGGGCTCTGAAGTCCCCGCATCTGAAACACACCCGACAGGAAGCAGTAAGCCAGTGCTCGCTTGAGGCTAAAACCCCAATTTGAAGAGTCAGGAGAGAACAAAGGAGAAGGAAAAGGCAGCTGTCAACAAACGCTGGCAGAACAAGTAAAGGAAACACCTAAGTATAAATTCCAGCAAATGGCACACACTGAGTAGCAAGGTGGCAAGAAAGATGACCTAGGGGAGCCTGGGTGCCCGCAGAGACACCCAGAGCACGGGGGGCCAGCACAGGTGCCGGCGTGTGGCTCCCCCTGCCACCCCACCCTTCCTCTGCTACCCCCCACCCCAGCCCCGTTCCCTGGCACAGGCCAGGCCGACGTTCTCAGCCCTCCTCCTGCCGTCCTGCCCAGAGGCAGCCCCTCCTGGGAGGGAAAGGGCAGCAGGGACATGCTAGGATTAAGTCCTGGCTGGCTGCGTCCCCGCTGGGGGAACTTGTGCACAACAGACAGCTTCCCAGAGCATCAGATGCTCATCTGCAAAGTCGGGTGCTCAGGACTGCTCAGTGGCCAAGAATCTGCCTGCCGATGCCAGAGACACAGGTTCGATCCCTGGTCCAGGGAGATCCCACGTGCCGCGGAACCACTAAGCCTGTGTGCCT
The DNA here is from genome assembly GCF_027580195.1 of Bos mutus. Lineage (NCBI taxonomy): Eukaryota > Metazoa > Chordata > Mammalia > Artiodactyla > Bovidae > Bos > Bos mutus. The sequence goes on from NC_091635.1 coordinate 47,066,839, forward strand.
ACACGTACTGAGCCTGCGCTCTAGAGCCAGGGAGCCGCAGCCAACCCTCAGGCCCTAGAGCCCGAGGTCCACAAGAGGAGCCACGCCATGAGAAGCCGTGCACCGCAACTAGGGAAAAGCCCTCGCAGCAGCGCAGACCCAGCACAGCCCCAAATAATAAATACACAAGTAAACTAAAAGTCGGATGCTCAGCCTGCCTCGAAGGACTACTCAGGTACTGCATGAGCTAATGCACAGCGAACCTCAGCATGAGGTAGGCACCCCACACATTAACAGTCACCTCTAGTTCCCTTCCCCTTGGGCCAAGACCGAGGAGCCACCCCCTCTTTCTACTCTGAGACTTGATTATCTCTTCCATGTCTAAAAACACAACCTTCCTGCCAGGCCACCCTATCCTCCCCTTTCTCCAGTTGGTCAACTAAAGAGGCTAGGCGCCAAACCCCCTCCAAAACCGTCAGGGCTGCATGCAGGTATCACCAGCACAGACAGGATATATCGCTTCCAGCCAGTCCTGTCCTGCAATTTCCGAAACTGGAAGCTCCAGGAAGCCAGGGCTCCATATTTTTCACATCCTCTCTTATAAAGTCCTTAGTGCTCACTGGGCTTTGTACCAGTGAGCATTCAGCAAATACTGACCACAATGAAGAAGGAAAAAGAGACAGGAGGATCCATGTCATCATTTCAATTCAACCACTTCAAGAAAAGACATTTTGAAAGCTTGCAGCTGTTAAATGCCAAACCCTTGAGATAAGATGCCAATCCACTTAAGCATGAAATTACAAGTGAAAAACTCTCGTAGGAGAAAACATCCTTAACATTCACAGAATTCACTGTGAATTACACAAAATTAATTCGTCCCCTCGTGGCAAGCAAATATTGTACCAATAACCATCTTTTATCTTCCAAATGGAACTTTGTTTCCCCCTACAGAAGCTCTTCTTGGGACTTGCCTGTTGGTCCAGAGGTTGAGAATCTGCCTGCCAATGCAGGAGACACAGGTTCGATCCCTGCTCCAGGAAGATTCCACATGCAGCGAAGCATCTACTGAGCCCATGTGCTGTCAACTACTGAGCCTGCACTCTAGAGTCTGTGCTCCGCAACAAGAGGAGCCCGAGCAACGCAACTAGGGTAGGTAGCCCCCACTCACCGCAACTAAAGAAAGCCCAATCGCAGCAACAAAGAACCAGCACAACTAAAAATAAACAATTTTTTTAAAAAGTTCTTCTTCTTGGTACAGAAGCTTTCTTCCCGCCTCCTCACACAGCTGCGCCTTTGCCCTCATCTCCCTGTCAGCCTTCGAGCTCCCTACTGTGGAGGGATGACTCTCTTCGTCTTTACCTTTCCAGCCCAGGCAACGCCTAACACACACTGAATAATCTATTTTTCACTAAATAAGAAAAAAATTACTTTATTTTTTAATTTTGGCCACGCCAGGCAGCTTGCAGAATCTTAGTTCACCCACTTGGGCTCGAACCCACACCCCCTGCAGTGGAAGCGCAAAGTCTTAACTGCTGAGCCACCAGAGAAGTCCCTGGAGTTCCTTATTTTACTCAGTGTCACGCCTTATTTTAGTCAGACTGATACCCTGCCTTCTTCAGTTTGACCTTCTCCTCCTCCATTTCATCCGTCTTCGTCAGTCGTGTGCCCTTGTATCTTAGTAGCTAAAGTGCCTTTTGTGTCCGAGTCTCTTCTTTCTCATCTGTAAAATGGGTTGACAGCCACTCCTTCACAGGGTTCTGGCACAAAGAGCTGGTCACCAGATCGAAGCTGCCTGGACCAGTCTCAGCCTCCCCCAGACCAGGCTCTGGGCACTTCCCGCTGGTGTGCAAGAGCTGCCTCAGTGCCTCTCCTACGGCTCCAGCAAACCACCCTCCTCGTGAAGCCATGTCCACTCCCTGAAACAGGGTCAACCAGGCTGCTGCTTTGTTCAGAACCCTTCAGTGCCTCCCTGTGGCCTGGTGGCTACAGGCTCCTTCCTTCCTGTGGAAGCCCAACGCTGCTGCCCTCACTCCCCAGTCCCCTGCACCCTGGAACAGGCCGTGCACTCTTCCCAGGTCCAGCCTGCATCTGCTCCACCTCTGGTGCTTTTACCTCGGCCACTGGTGCCAATCAACAAGCCTCCCTCGTGACTAGAATGATCCATTTACCAACAGTGCCGGGTGACCTAATACTTAACTTATGCAACTGACTCTCGTTCGTTCTTTGTAAATGGGGGCCTCCTTAACCAGACAGTAAGCTCCCCAGGGGAACGCCCTATGTCTTGGCCCTCTCTCCACAAAGCATGACCTCTAGCTGCTAGCACGCTGCTGGGACAGAACCGGGCCCTCAGTGAAACTCTTCAACGTTGGAAATGCCAGCCGTAGAGTGATGAAAAGTAGAAACTCTCTGATCTACTTCCTCTTTTGCAAATTCTTCTCAACAGTCCAGTCATTCATTCATTCATTTGAAAAACTGTATTGCCCACCTCCCATATCAGTCTAGACAGACACTGGGAAAAACTTGTGGGCAAAACCGACAGAATCCCTTACTCTGTACCATCTGAGAAGACAGGCAATCCACAAACACATGTATGTTGGGTAGTGAAAACCGCTATGAAGAAAATAAAGCACCTTCCCATCCCCACCCAACCATCCCTCTTTCTTCTGGGGTCGGTTCCCCCATCCATCCACTTTCTCTCTTCTGGCTGACCAAGGTCAAAAATGTGCTAGATCTCCTGATTCTCCCAAGTTTGTTTGTTTTTTTAAATTGGAGGATAATTACTTCACAACACTGTGACTTTTTACCGTCCCTCAGTATGAATCAGCCACAGGCATACATTTGTCTCTCCATCCTGTACCCCCGCCCTTCTACACCCCAACCCTCCAGGCTGTCACAGAGCACCAGCTTTGGCAGCCCTGAGTCACGCGTCAAACTCCCAATGCTGACCTGTTTTACATATGGTAATGTATGTTTCAATGTTATTCTCTCAGATAAGCTCCCAAGTTACCACCACTTATCTGTGCTTTCTCTCCATTTCCACTCCAGAGTATAACTGACTTTAAAAAAAACGAAAGGGGGGGTGTCAAACCTACTGCAAATTCATGCTGCTGCTTTTCTTTTTTTTTTGTCTGTGCTGCATGGCTTGCAGGATTTTAGTTCCCCAACCAGGGAGTGAATGGGAAAGTGCAGAGTCCTAACCACTGCACCACCAGGGAATTTCCCATGCTGCTTCATTCAGACAAGGGTTTTCCCTATTCCTTTCTTGCCAGTTACTTTGCCACTTCTACTGGTTGTTCCTAGCATTGCTCACAATGTAGAGATGCACGTGCTCTGACCATCCAACAGACTCCTGATGTGCTTATGGAGTCCTTGAAATGACTGATTTAGATAAGGAGGACAATTTCTTCATCTGTTAAATAGGAAGACATAACAGTAGCATGTACGTTACAGGGTGGTGTAAGGATGCAGGGACACCACGCATCTGAAATGCCTAGCTTGGTGCCAGGAACAGGACCCCACAGCCCTCCTTCCATCACCTCCGATGCTTAGTCCACCCACTGTCTCCACCCCCAGCAGCACTGAGACCGCATGGCCCCGAGTTCCTCCTGCTCTCCACCTCAGTCTCCATTTTCGGACTGAACCCCTCAGTTCACGTGTAAGAGGGGCGCCCCTGCCCACAGAGCCACAGCCACCTGGCTTTGGCAGCCTCTCCCGCTGAGTTCTAAGTGACTGGGGTAGCCGAGCAAATCACAGCAGAGCTTGGCTGTGTGCTCCCCTTCCCCGCGTGGCAGTGAGGTACAGGCAAAATGCAGCCTGCGAGGCAAACTGCCCATCCTCCAGCACCTCACAGGCACAGAGGGGTGGCTGGTCAACACTGCGAGCTGCAGAAAGTCTGACACGCTCTCTTCATGGGGAGGACTTGAGAGTCAGAGACATATGTTTGAATCCTGGCTCTGCCTTTTAATAACCATGCAGTTGTGGGGCACTACCTACGCAGAGGGGAAAGAATGAGTATCTTCATGTCTAAGATATTTGTCAGGAACTTGACAGATACAGTTTCCTTTTACTGTTAAACTTTAAGCCTTAGTTTCTCATATGTAAAGTGGGAGGTCAGGGCCCCTGAAACCTACATCAAAGAATGTCCCTGGGGGTCCAATGGTTAAGACTCTGCGCTTCCAATGCAGCGAGTGCAGATTCAATCCTCAGGCAGAGAATTAAGATCCCAAATTCCATGTGGCACGGCAAAAAGAAACCCAAAACAAAAAATCTACATCATAGAGGTCCTGTGAGGATTAAATGAAACCAAAACTCTACAAATCACTTAAAATAGTCCCTGGCATACAGCAGATGGTTTAGAAAGTATTTTTTCCTCTCAAATCTCCCATTATCGTCACTGGAACATCACCTCCTGGGCTGCACAGTTCTCATTCTGTAGAGTTTTTCCCAGGTCAGGGCCTTCAGCCCCCCAGCGTGCTTGCCCAGACAGAGGGGAAGTGCACACCCATGCATATCATCGGCCCAGCCAGCAATCTCACTTCCTGCCCACTACTCTGGAAACCGCTAACATGCATTTTAAATAATATGGCTACAGTAAATAAATAAGCTCCAGTCTTCACCTTGTCAGGGTCCTGATGTATCTGAGATGTTCCTGACACTGCCCTCAATTAAAAGAACAAGTTCATCTAGAGTCAGGCTTTTTACCACGGCATTTAATGAAGGAACAGCAAGTACCTGCTGCACCCCAAGCATCGCGCCGGGCCCCCTGAACAGCTTAGCTCACTTTATTCCCAGGACACTGTGAGATGTGATTTACATACAACTATGATGGCATCCGGTCCCATCACTTCAGGGAAATAGATGGGGAAACAGTGGAAACAGTGTCAGACTTTATTTTGGGGGGCTCCAAAATCACTGCAGATGGTGACTGCAGCCTTGAAATTAAAAGACGCCTACTCCTTGGAAGAAAAGTTGTGACCAACCTATATGGTATATTGAAAAGCAGAGACATTACTTTGTCAACAAAGGTCCATCTAGTCAAGGCTATGGTTTTTCCAGTGGTCACATATGGATGCGAGAGTTGGACTGTGAAGAACGCTGAGTGCCGAAGAATTAATGCTTTTGAACTGTGGTGTTGGAGAAGACTCTTGAGAGTCCCTTGGACTGCAAGGAGATCCAATCAGTCCATTCTGAAGAAGATCAGCCCTGGGTGCTCTTTGGAAGGAATGATGCTAAAGATGAAATTCCAGTACTTTGGCCACCTCATGCGAAGAGTTGACTCATTGGAATAGACTCTGATGCTGGGAGGGATTGGGGGCAGGAGGAGAAGGGGACGACAGAGGATGAGATGGCTGGATGGCATCACCAACTCAATGCACATGAGTTTGAGTGAACTGCAGGAGATGGTGATGGACAGGGAGGCCTGGCGTGCTGCAATTCATGGGGTCACAAAGAGTTGGACATGACTGAGCGACTGAACTGAACTGAACTGAACTGATGATATCCCCACTTCAGAGTTGGGAAATGAATCTCAAGAGGTGAAGTCATACAGCTAGGAAGTGGCCAAGCTGCTATCTGAATTCAGATCTGCTGCTGCTGCTGCTGCTGCTGCTAAGTCGCTTCAGTCATGTCTGACTCTTTGGGACCCCATGGACTGCAGCCTACCAGGCTCCTCTGTCCATGGGATTTTCCAGGCAAGAGTACTGAAATAGGGTGCCATCGTCTTCTCCGGAATTCAGATCTAGCTGTGTCCAAATCTCTGCCGAGATGCTTTGCTTTTGCTTGGTTAGTTTTTTTTAGGGAGGTTGTTTAGCCATACCTTGCAGCATGTTGGATCTTAGTTCCAACTCTTTGCAAGTTTCAACTTAGCTCCAACTCAGTTTGGATCTTAGTGCTGACTCTTTGCAACCCCATGGACTATACAGTCCATGGAATTCTCCAGGCCAGAATACTGGAGTGGGCAGCCATTCACTTCTCCAGGGGATCTTCACAACCCAGGAATCGAACTCAGGTCTCCCATATTGCAGGCGGATTCTTTACCAGCTGAGCCACCAGCCAGGGAAGCCCTTAGTGCCCCAACCAGGCATCAAGCCCACACCCCCTGCACTGGAAGCGCAGTCTTCACCACTGGACCACTAGGGACGTCCCCTGCTTAGTTAGTTCTGATACTCGTGTGGAAGGACAGGTCGGGTCTGGGTTGCCAGCTCTGCACCGGCAAAGGGAAGGGCAGGCATCAAGGAGGGAAGGCCTGCCCGAGGACCCGTGGCTACACTGGCTGAGCAGGCCCAGAAGTCGACACTCACCTTCCTGGCCATGCTTGCGAAGTGAGTCCCACACGCCTTGCAGCTTGGTTCTGAGCCCGTGGGAGAAGGGAAGGAGCTGTACCCAGGGTTGGAATAGGCCTGTGTCCTGGCTCCCTGGGGCGGTGAGGCCTCCTCAGGCTGTCCATCCAGGCAGAACCAGTTGCAGCAGGTTGCCCACATGATAAGATCTGATGCAAGGAAGAAAGGGGAGAAAGGTCAGAATTAAAAAGACACACCTCAACTGGGTTCCCACCCCCGCGGGCACAGGTGAACCGCCATATAGGTCTACACCTGCCGCCAGAGGCAAGGTGAGGACGGGCTTTCAGGGGCCACATCCGCACCTCCCCCGGCTGCCCTTCCAGTAAAGGGCACGCACAGACAGCTGCCGCCAGGACAGGCCAGCTCGAGTGGCCGAGCCGACCTGCTACCTTTGAAAGGGTGCTGATGTTTCTTTGGGTTTCATCTGAGATCTTTACTTCAAATAACATCTTTTGTCTTAGCAATTACACGTGGCCTGACAGCTCTGTCATTCAGGAACATAACCTTGCCCCTAGAGCTCAGGCAGAAAGAACTCTATCCTACATTTCCACACTCAGACTGACATGGGGCGGAGGGATCAGTATTTCCTTTACTTAGATGAGGCAACCCAGGCTCAAAGGAATCAACGTCATACCTAATTACAGAGAACTGAGATTCGGAAAACCCAGTTCTTCTGACCCTCAACCTAACGTTCTTTTCCCTGTATTACGGTGCTCCCTGCAGAACTCGCTGACAGCTCTTACATGTGTACCTCCGACTTGACATCAGCTTCTACCACGGCACCTGTAATACCTGCAATACTTATGCTTTTTTCTACACCTAGGCCATCCAGTCTTTGAGGGCTGCTGCTGCTGCTGCTAAGTCGTTTCAGTCATGTCCGACTCTGTGCGACCCCATAGACGGAAGCCCACCAGGCTCCCCATCCTGGGATTCTCCAGGCAAGAACACTGGAGTGGGTTGCCATTTCCTTCTCCAATGCATGAAAGTGAAAAGTGGAAGTGAAGTCGCTCAGTTGTGTCCGACTCTTAGCGACCCATGGACCTCGGCCCATCAGGCTCCTCCGTCCATGGGATTTTCCAGGCAAGAGTGCTGGAGTGGGGTGCCACAGGGACCACTTATTCACATCAGTCCTGTGCACACAGCAGACGCTCCACAGATATTGGCTTCCTTGCTGAATCAGTGCCTCTGTGGACTCCTTAAGAACTTTTGGGTTATTATTCCCATTCTAAGTATCAAATATAGGAATTAGGGGCAAGGGGGTTGATGCTTTTTTTTGAGATCACCGAACAAAGAGGATCCACTCTCTCAAATGTCAGAATAAACTAAACACTACAAGGGGTTCCACTAAAATGCCAAGTGCTGCTGTGATAAAGTAAGATGTGCTGTTCTCAGTAGACCGAGGCAGTCAGGGTGACCTTGTAGGGGATACGCTCAAGGGGATAATGAATGAAACATGTAGCGTATTCATAATCAGCTCACACAAAAGAATGGTACTTTCAGCTCTGCCTCCTTACTCACTCAAAGTGCCTTTGTTAGCTTGGAGTTCAAAGACCGTAGTGAGCTGGAAGAACTAAGAAGCCACTGGTTCCACCTTAGTTATTTTTTAAGAGGAAAAGAGGAAGGCCGAGCACAGTGAAGGAGCTTCCTGGTTCACGCAGATATGACCTTCAACCTCATGATTACTCCAGAGTCTTTCCAGCTTCCTAACACTGCCTCCAACACATGCATTCATTTCTGTAGGCATATCCCATTAACACCTGTCTCAGCTGCCTGCCTGTGACCCTGAGAGCAGGGACCATGACAGTCATGCAGTGCCTGGCAGATGGGCGGCTCAACCAGGACTCCTGAATGAATGAATCGCATGCAGTATTTAAAGCTTAACTAACCACACAGGCATTCTGCTTCCTGCACGTCAAAAACACATCTCTCTGGCTCACTGTCACTCGTCTCAAGACTCTCAGTTCCCAGAAAACAGGGACCTAACCTGCCTTATGAATTCACATGGTATAATGCAGCCAAGAGCAGTTAAATAAGCGAGTTATTTGTTGGCAAGAGACTGGAAGCAACAGCAGAGTATTAGCCCTTTGAAAGAGGAAGTTTATAACTCTTCAAAAAAAAAAAAAATCACCTGTTGAGCTTCCCTGATGGCTCAGAGGTTAGAGTCCACCGGCCAGTGCTAGACAAACAGACTCAATCCCTGATCCAGGAAGATCCCACATGCCTCAGGGCAACTAAGCCTGTGCAACACAACTACTGAGCCTGTGCTCTAGAGCCTGGGAGCTGCAACCACAGCGACCTGCACACCCTAGAGCCTGGGGTCCACAAGACAGGCCCCCGCAGAGAGAAGCCCAAACAGCAACTAGAGAGCAGCCCTTGTTCGCCACAACTGCAAAAAAGCCTGCTCAGCAGTAAAGACCCAGCACAGCCAAAAATACAAATAAATACATAAAATTACTTCTTTAAAAAATATAAGAAAAAGACCTAAAAAACATCCCCAAAAAAGATGTTTATGGAAACATCTGAAACAGTGTGGAATAATACAAAGATCATAAAACCTGGAACCAGAAGACTTGGGCTATTACCTACTGCCAACAAGTCGCAGCCTTTCTGTGCTTCATTTTTCTCATCTGGACATTCTTCAGTCCGTAAGGCACTAAATGAACCTCAGTGACTGTCACTAGCATTATAACAATGCTGTCACTGCAATCTCTCTGGGAAGGAGCAAGTAAAAAGTAAGCCTAGAGGGACTTCTCTGGTCATACAGTGGCTAAGACTCCACATTCCCAACTCAGGGGGGCCCAGGTTCAATCCCTGGCCTGGGAACTAGATCCCCCATGCCGCAATGAAGATCCAGGATCCCGTGTGTCACAACTAAGACCCGGGACAGCCAAGTAAATAAATAAAAATAAATAGTTTTTTAAAAAGTTAAACCCACTGATTTCACCACAATTACCATTTGGCTTTCCAGGCTTGTCCCAAATGTGGACAGATTTCTGACAGAGTCAGCAGGATGTGTCAATTAACAGAATGAGGTGGGGAGGGGAGTAGCAGAACAGCCTGGAGACAAGGCTGTGGGTGGTTCACGAAACTTGTCAGAACCTCCGCTCATTTGTGCCTGCAGCCTTTAGAGGGGCCAGTGCTTTGATGGAGCACCTGCCCTCATGGAGTTCATGTCTAATTCGGGAACTAGAAATGTAAAACCAAACACTGAAATTTCAGGGTGCTTTAACAGAGGTCTGTGTAGTGCAAGGGGGTGTGTGCATGCTCAGTCGCTTCAGCAGTGTCTGACCCCATGGACTGTAGCCCACCAGGTTCCTCTGTCCATGGGGTTCTCTAGGCAAAAATACTCAAGTGAGTTGCCATGCCCTCCTCCAGGGGATCTTCCCGACCCAGCAATCAAACCCACATCTCCTGTATCTCCTGCATTGCAGGTGGATTCTTCACCCACTGAGCCACCTGGGAAGCCAGGGGGTGGGGGAGTGAGGGGAGCAGGGAAAGGGTGACAAAGATGAGAACAATGATCAGCTCCGTCCTCCGGGGTGGAGGAGTGACCAGGGAAGACAGACCCTATTGAGACAAGCTGGGACATGGGACCCTTTGTCGCAATGCCTGCACCAGGATAAACATCTCCTCGAACCACAAAATACAAAGAAAACTGTAAGGGATTAAAAATAACCTTGTGCATGTGTTGAGGCAAATTATGGGCAACAAGACACAAAAAGACCAAAGACACAACACAGCCACTTCTGAAGAGCTGGGGGCAAAAGCAGGGCACTGAGCCTGCCCTCTGCACACAATGCCACCCAACAGGCAGGCAACCACCCAGACCACCCCTCCAGCCAGCCCCAGGAGCCACCCTTCCCTGCCCGCACCCACTGAAGGAAGAGCTCTACATGCCCCTCAGCAAGCAGGCAAGGCAACCTGCTGCTTGTTCTCACTGCCTCCTGGGGCAGCAGGGGCCCTAATAAACCCTTGCTTGGATTTCTTGTCTGGTCTCTGATCAATTTCTATTAAGGAGACCAAGAACCCTGCTCAGTAACACTATTATGGGCCAGAAAGTCAAGAGCAAAAAGACTTTTCAAAAAAAAAAAAAAAAAAAAACCAACAGCATGGACCAGGACATGAAAGAAACTACAAAATGCTCAGCTGGGTCAAAGATAAGGGTAGGGATGGACGAGAGTACAACAAGTAAATGCAGCCACTCAAAACCTTGTATTCCAGGACTTCCCTGGTGGCCCAGTGGTTAAAAAACTTGCCTGCCAATGCAAGGGATGCAGGTTCAGGCCCTGGTCAAGGATGATCCCACCTACCGCAGAGCAACTGGGCCCATGTGCCACGACTACTGCGCTTGCGCTCTGGAGCCCGCAAGCCCTTAACTACGGAAGCCTGCGTGCCTAGAGCCCCTGCTCCGCAACAAGAGAAGCCACCGCAATGAGAAGCCCGCGCGCACCGCAACTAGAGAGTAGCCCCCGATCTCTGCAAATAAGAGAAAGTCCACGTGCAGCAGTAAAGACCCACAGCAGCCAAAAAAAAAAAAACACCCACAAAACTTTGTATTCCTTGGTAAGGAGGCTGGAATTTATCCTATAGGTAGCGGGACACCATTAAAGGTTGAGGCCACACGAGGCTTTGTGATCTTACCTGTATTTTAGAGTGGCCACTACAGCAATAAGCAGTGTGGAGGACCAATCTGTGAGGGGCGGGTGGGAAGGAAGATATGAGGATACGGGCAGAAGAGAAAGGGACAGAGATCTGTGACAGACTTAGCAGGATGTGGCCATGAACCGAAGAGCTGGGGGCGGGGAGAGAGACCGGCTCTGAGTGACACAGCAGGAGCGAGAGTAGAATCCCTGATTGAGCTACAGCCCTCAGGAGGAGCACGTCTGCGGAAGGAGGGGTAGGTTAAGACTCTGAGTTGAGTTTTAGTACCTGTGGGGGTCTGCGGATGTACCGCGTCCGCTGAAAATACAGGCCTGGGGATCCTCACCTACTGCAAAGTACCAAAAGCCAGAGAGGGGCAGGAAGATGGTTAGACCGTCTGGGGCAGAAGAGAGGACGGCCTGGGAGAGCTCTCAGGAACATGTGATCTAATGCGCAAGCAGCGGAGAACCAACCGGCGCAAAGGAAGGAACCATGCTCAGAGGTGGGAGAACTGGAAGACTGTCTGGAATTTCAAAAAGAAATGTTCGACGCTGGCAAATGACTCAGAGAGTAGAATGCACAGAGGAACATGATGAACCTATTTTTAGGAAACTGAGTGTGCTCCATGCCCCAGCCGTTTAGGAAGAGAGAAGCTGATGGATAACCATAGGTTGGGAAGCAAGTGAGAAGTGAGGAGTTGCCAGACTCTAAGGATAAACTTTTCTCTCTCGAAACTTTTGACAGTGAAGGGAAGAGAGAAGGCAGCAGGTCTCAAGATAAGAGAAAGGCAGACATATTCAGAGACCACAGAGGAAACCCCACAAAGACTCAAAGCTGACAGAGGAAGGGAAGGGAAGCTGGCAATAAATATGGGAACAAGGGCCGTGAGGGAGAGAAAGGTGACCAAGACATGGGGGTGGATTCCCCCGGGGCAGGAGAAAGGTCACCTCTTTCCCCAGAGACTGGAGCAGAGGTGAAGACAGATGGGCTCAAAGCTAAGCTGACAGCACTAGCAAAGAGAGATGAAGAATGAAATATTTAACCACAAGAAGAAGGAAAAGGGTGGGACAAATTAGAGACTGAGACTTATATACACTATTGATACTGTGCATAAGATAGATACTTTGGCCACCTCATGCCAAAGAGCCAACTCTCTGAAAAAGACCCTGATGCTGGGAAAGAATGAGGGCAAGAGGAGAAGAGGGCAAGAGAGGATGAGATGGTTGGATGGCATCACTGACTCAATGGACTTGAGTTTGAGCAAACTCAGGGAGACAGTGAAGGACAGCGAAGACTGGTGTGATGCAGTTCATGGGGTCACAAAGAGTCGCACACGACTTAGCGAACGAACAACAATAAGATAGATAACCAAGAACTTACTGTAGAGCACACAGTGCTCAGTGGTGACAAAGAGGGCTTATATGTATACAGATAACTGATTCACTTTGCTGTACAGCAGAAACTAACATTGTAAAGCAACTATATACTGCAATAAAAATTAATTAAAAAAAAAAGGAAGAGGTAAGGACTTGGCCACATCACGGGCAGACCCCACTGGGTAGGGTACCATTGGGAGGGAAAAGTGCAGAGGTGGCCAGCTGTGTAGTATTTCAATTCCTGTGCTTTCACAAGTGCTTGGGAAGCACCAGAGGTGCTGGGCCCCAGGGAGTCCAAAAGTGATTTCCACAAGGTCCTTGCCCCCGTGGGGACTCTGTCCCCATCAGGCATGATATATATAGCTCAGCTCAGCTCTCTGGGTACAGTAGCTAAGAATCTTCCTTAGCTGGGAGTCAAGAGGATCTGTCTTCCTCAGCACTATTTTCATCCTCTTAACTTTGGCTCTAATCTCAACTGCCTCCTCTGAGCAGCTCTGAAAGAAAAAGCTGTCAGCCTGTCCCAGTATTTGGCTGCACTTACAAGGAACTGGTTCTATGGGAAGATGTGAAATTTGCCCCGTGGTTACTCCACAGGCCCCATGTGTGGGTGAAGAATGTGGCCTCATTCTGGGGATGTGGACGTGTGGGCAAGGGGTCACGGGAGAAGAGACTCCAGCACTAAAAATAACTGAGGCCAGCCCAGCCTAACAGAACAGGTTCACCAAGGTTAGCAGACAAGGCTCCGACTCTCTGTGATGTGTATTTAAATACCAAGACACATTTCTTAATGAGAGTTGTGCCAAAATGGAAAGCCATAAGCCCAAATAACAACTATGATGTTGTTGTCTACTCACTAAGTCTCATCCGACTCTGCAACCTCATGGACTGCTCTGCATGGACACCTCCCCATGGACTCTGTGACCTCGCCAGGCTCCACTGTCCATGGGATTTCCCAGGCAAGAATACTGGAGTGGGTTGCCATCTCCTCCTCTGGGGAATCTTCCTGACCCAGGGATCGAACCCACTTCTTCTACATCCCAAGTGGCGCTAGTGGTAAAGAATCCGCTCGCCAATGCAGGAGATTCAAGAGATGCAGGTTTGATCCCTGGGTCAGGAAGACTCCCTGGAGGAGGAAATGGCAATCCACTACCAGTATTGTGGCCTGGAAAATTCCACAGACAGAAGACCCTGGTGGGCTGTCCACGGGGTACCAAAGAGTCAGACATGCCTGAGCACACACACACACTCCTGCGTTGGCAGGCAGATCCTTCACCGCTGAGCCATCAGGGAAACCCAAATAACAACTATACCCAGGGTTATTTCAGGAAGGGAAAGGCAAGGTTTATCATTTTAACACTGCCAGACGAAACACTTTTCTCTGGGGAATATGTTTCATCCTTCAGCTCTCAACAGAGACACACATGTGGCATCCAATGATGTTCCTTAAGGACAGAAAGTGGAACCACCTGTGGGGTGTACAGAGAATTTTCCCCAAAAATATTAAAGTAAAAAAGAATTCTCCCTGACTGGATACATGTATGTGGTTGGCTGAGTCCCTTCGCTGTTCACCTGGAACTAGCACAACACTGTTAATTGACTATGCTGCTGCTGCTGCTGCTAAGTCGCTTCAGTCGTGTCCGACTCTGAGCGACCCATAGACGGCAGCCCATCAGGCTTCCCATCCCTGGGATTCTCCAGGCAAGAACACTGGAGTGGGTTGCCATTTCCTTCTCCAGTTAATCAGCTATACCCCTATACAAAACAAAACGAATTCTCCCTACACTGACAACTTTGAACAATTTCCCTCTGTGAACTGCAAACTTCCTCCTGATCTGCAAAGAAAATTACCATCTAACCTTTGCCAAGGGCTTTAAAATTCCTCCCCCAACTTCCCTCACCCTCTTCAGAAAAAAAATGGACTTGGCAATTTAATTTTCAAATATAGTTTGACTGCTCTCTTACTAAGTTTGTTTGAAACCTACTAGGCTCTCCTCTTCCCATTTGCCTAAAGGGTAAAAAAGGTGGAAGCTGTAGGGCTGGGGTGAATAAGTAAGTGCACCATTCCCGTAGAAGAACCCTGTGGTCTGAGGCCAGAGTGGCTAGCTGGCACATGGGGTTCTGTCAGCTTGGTAGACCAAACCCTGTTGAACAGGAAAATGACAGTACTAATAACAGGGTAAGATAAATGACCTATTCCAGGTAGGCTGAGTACAGCCACAGTTAGAGGTGAGAAGGCAGATAATGTGATTTGTCCCTGTTAAGTCCTAGAATCCTAAGTAATTTGAAAACAATCACTTCTCCACTTGCCCGCCCACCCAACACAAATCATTTTAAGTGGGATCAGGGGTGGCCATGGACTTTCCCATGGAAGAGAGAAGGGTCAGAATGTCAGCATCCTAGGAAAATCTCCAAGTCTGCAATGCAACTTCAAAACCATCTTGCTAACCCACCAAAATCCAAGTCACTACACTTGAGGTCCCCAAGGTTCTCATCCAGTTTCTTCAGAGTTTAGTTAACTGCTCTGTGAGCCAAGGTACTTCTGCAAAAACAGGCTTTATCCCAATACACAGACAGCAACATCTTGGAATTAAGATACAGTGAACCTGCTGTATGTTGTCACCACTGTTTAGTCACTAAGTCGTGTACAACTCTTTGCGACTCCACAGACGTATCCCACAAGGCTCCTCTGTCCATGGGGTTTCCCAGGCAACAGGACCAGAGTGGGTCTTCATTTCCTCCTCCAGGGGATTTTCCTGACCCAGGGATTGAACCCGTGTCTCCTGAACTGACAGGCAGATTCTTTACCGCTGAACCACCAGGAAGCCCTCTCGAACGCACTATATAAGACATTGTAAAAATCCTTTGAAAAAAACCTAATTAAAATGCCCCATCCTCAAAGAAGTATTTTTTATTTTTTTTAATACATACTTTTCTGACATGGATTCCCTGTTTGCTCAGATGGTAAAGAATCCACCTGCGATGCAGGAGACGGGGGTTCGATCCCTGGGTCAGGAAGATCCCGCAGAGAAGGAGAATGGCAAGTCACTCCAGTATTCTTGCCTGGAGAATGCCATGGACAGAGGAGCCTGGCGGGCTACAGTCAACGGGGTCGCAGAGAGTCAGACACATCTAAGCAACCAACACTTTCACTTTCAGACACAGCAAATGAGAAAATGGCTAGTTGCAAGCCTTACAGAATCATCTCCGGTTTTTTGAGGGTGGTTTGCTTGCTATCACTACCGTATTGCTAGAATTGTCAAAAGCATCTATGCGATTAAGTGTAGAAAGGAAAGTACCCCCATGTTCTGCATCATTAATATAGAATGGGCTTTGCTTCATCTTGTATATCATCCTTAAAAAGCAATTAATATACAACCACAATGACTTTGAAAGAAAATGCTACAAAAAACCTATCAATATGGCTTAGCCATGCCTCTTTGAAATAACTGTAGAAGTAATTACATGTTCTAAGAAGTAAAGAAGAAAGCACCATTCTCCCCTGGAGGAATATGTCTCATCTCCAGCCACTGAGCTCGGGTAGGCAGCACCTGGTGTTATCTCATGGTCCTCACAAGAGTCTGGCAAGGTAGGTTAGCTAGTCCCATTTTCAGGTAAGAAAACCAAGGTTCAGAGAATATAAGTAACTTGCTTACCTAAAGGTCATACCCAGAAAGTAGTAAAGCCAGAATGTGAACCTAAGTCGCTTAGACCCTAAAGCCCACACTCTGTAAATCACAAGAAAAGTGTTCTCAATTCCACCCCACCCCTGCAAAAAAAAAAAAAAAATTCAGGGCTTCCTTGGTGGCTCAGTGGTAAAGACTCCCTCCACCTGCCAACGCAGGACACAGAGGTTCAATCCCTGATCTGGGAAGATGCCACATGCCAAGGAGCAACTAAGCCCGTGCGTGACAGCTACTGAGCCTGTGCTCTAGAGCCCAGGAGGCGCAACTACTGAGGCCCCCGAGCCCTAGAGCCTGTGCTCGCAGCAAGAGAAACCACCGCGATGAGAAGCCTGCACACCACTAGAGAGAAGCCCACTTTTTCCAGAGAAACCACTGCAACTAAAGAAAAGCCCGCACAGTAATGACCCAGCACAGCCATAAATAAATAAACTTAAAAACAGTCTGTCTGCCCTGCCGCCCGTTCCCCTCTGAGCGCCTGGTTTCTAACTCTACCGGAGATTTCACATTGGCATATGGGCACTGTCCAGGACCTCTCAGTTCAAAAAACTCTTCCCTGTCTTAAATACAGGTTACAACCACAGAGTGTTATCACCGAACACCCACCGGAATGGCTGAAATGGAAACGACAGACACTAGCAAGTGTTGACAAGGATACAGAGTGACTGGAAATCTAACACTGCTGGCAGAAAAGTGAACTGGCAGCACCCCTTGGGAAACACACATATTTACACACATGGGGCTTTGCAATTCCACTTCCAGGTATACACCCAACGGAAATGTGTTTCTTAAAAGAAGTATACAAGAATGTTTGTAGCAGTACTGTTGTAAGAGCCTCAAGCTGTAATTCAATACAGGCAAGCCTTTCGGTTCCTCAGGGACACCAGGCTCACTCCTGCCTTGGGGTCCCCACACTTGCTCCCCCGCTGCTGCTACTCTTCTTCCCAAACTCAGTCTCTGCTCAGATGGCACCTGTTTGGAGGCATCCTCACCGAGGCGTCCTCCTCAGTCACCCACTTGCCCTTTCGGTTTCCTTCAGGAGAATGATCATACTCTGTAGTTACATCTGTCTGTTTACAGTGTAAACTCCAAAGGCAGGAACCTCATCTGTCTTCACGTCTCTATCCACGTCACTAGTGCAGGGCTTTGATAGCAGGCCCCCAAATAACTTGCAGAATGAACAAATGGAGAAATAGTCCATACTTTATCAATACAGCCTGAGAGACAAGGACTAGTTATCTCTCCTCAGGGCCCAAAGCATCTTGGCAATGTTTATAGTGATATAAGGTGACTACAACAAAGTCCTTTATCAAAAACAAAGGTAGCTTTTGGACTTCCCTGGTGGCTCAGCTGGTAAAGAATCCACCCACACTGCAGGAGACCTGGGTTCTATCCCTGGGTTGGGAAGATCCCCTGGAGAAGGAACAGCTACCCACTCAGTATTCTGGCCTGGAGAATTCCATAGACTGTAGACCCCATAGTCCATGGGGTCGCAAAGAGTCGGACACAACACAGCAACTTTCACTCTCATGGGACTTCCCTGGCAGTCCAGTGGTTAAGACACCACACTTCCACTGCAGGGGGCACGGGTTCGATCCCTGCTCGAGGAACTAGATCCCACATGCTGCACGGTGTGGCAAAGAAACTAAAAAGCAAAAAAGAAACAGGACTTCCCTGGTGGATACACTGGATAAGAATCCACCTGCCAGTGCAGGGGAGATGGGTTAGATCTCTGGTCCATGAAGATTCCACAGCCTCAGAGCAACCAAGCCTGTACACCACAACTACTAAAGCCCGCGTGCCTAGAGCCTGTGCTTCTCAATAAGAGAAGCCACTGCGATGAGAAGCCCACGCATACACCTGGAGAGTCGTCCCTGCTCTCTGCAACTAGAGGAAGCCCAAGTGTAGCAATGAAGACCCAGTGTAACCAAAAAATAAGTAATTTTTCTTAAAAAAGAAACAACAACAAAAAGGTAGCTTGCCTTGGACAAGCTCCGTAAGTTTTCTGAGTCCGTTTTCTCACCTGTATGAGATGGGTAACACCTCCCCTGCTGGTAACTACAAGGATGAGAAATAACCAAATGCCCAACCTACAGTACGTGCTCCACAAACAGCAAAACAAAATAAATGGTCATTAAACTATACGTCATTACGAGTGTAAAATGGCAACAGCCGGGCTGTTCAATGGCGATTATTGGCTGGCAAACCCAATGTCCCTCACCCCCTCTGGTCACACAAAGCCCGAGTTCCCCACGGCCCAAGGGACTGGGCTGGACAGGGCCTCTGACACAGCTGATCACATCACCCACACAACAAAGACATAATCATTATCTGGAGAACTCACCTAAAGTTTAAAATCATCTCTCAGCTTGGAAGGCTGCTAAGTTTTAAAAAGAAGTTAGTGTGGAAAGAAATGTAAATTCCCTCAAAAACTGTTTAATGTAAAAAAAACAGGATCTTGGAGTTGCGAGTGGAATTTTCCAGGAAACCTGCCTGACCGGGGTCTGTCCCAGAAGGGGAAGATTTAAAATGCTGTGACAACACAATGAGCATAAAGTAGGGCGGCGTGGCCCTTGTAAGCAGGCAGCCTGCGGGTTCACCACACTACAGACTGGTCTCCCTTGGTGGGTATGGGATAAGGAAGCATGTTCTCTGTGGTACTGGGACTGTCTCTGAGATGTTTATTTCAGAATGAAGAACTCAGAACACCTAAGTCACAGAGGAGACAAGTATCCTGTGCAACTTTAGAACTCCAAGACCTGAACGGGAGCAACTACTCTGCTGAGGTGGTGTACGGGCTGGACATAAACAGCAGAGACTTCAAGGCTGGAACATTTCCAAAGCTAATGCGGGTCTTCCATCCTCCAAGGCAGTCCTTTGGATGTGGGTAACAGAAAATGCATTTCCTAAATAAGATTTTCCTTTCAGGCTGAATTTTTAGAAAATAGAAGAGTAAAAGTATATATATGAAAAAAATGAAGTTACCAACTATGTTTACTTTGGTTTTAGGCTCAGTCAGTGTGTACACGCATGCTCACTCGTGTTCGACTCTTTGCGACCCCATGAACCGTAGCCCTCCAGGCTCCTCTGTCCATGGCATTTTCCAGGCAAGAATACTGGAGTGGGTTGCCATTTCCTTCTCTGGGGGTAATCTTCTTGACCCAGGGATCGAACCTATATCTCCTGCATCTCCCTCATTGGCAGGCAGATTCTATACCACTGGGCCACCTGGGAAGCCCAGACTCAGTCAGACTTGACCTTAAACCCTAGCAGTGAGGAAAGGAAGGAGCTGGAGGAAGCTGCTTCTCCGAATGTCACTGCAATGGATACACTCGCCTGAACCTCCCGGGCTGGACACAGAGTAGGTGCTCAGTACGGAAGGAGCAGACTTTACTGGGCTTTCAGTTTTGCACGGAAGGCAGCATTAGCCGTTCACTGAATGGCAGACACCAGAATAAGGCACAGAACTAACGGGGATCGAGTGTGTGCCTCTCTCCAGACCATTTCCGGAGCCTGCATCCACACCGAGACGTCCTTTCAAGGCACCTGGGTCTGGCTCCCCTCTCCTCCAATCCCCGTATTACGCTTCAATACAAAAATGATCGAAGCTTCCGTGAGGGGATTCCCTGGTGGTCCAGTGGTTAGGACTCGGCGCTTTCACTGCTGAAGGCACAAGTTCAATCCCTGGTCAGGGAACTAAGATCCTGCATGCCAGCACCACACAGCAAAAAAAAAAAAAAAAAAAAGCTTGGGTGGGAGAGAGAATCGCCTGTGCTGTTATTTGAGGCACAGGCAAGGGGAAAGCTAGGGGGAGGCATTCAGATTTGAGGCTCCTGAAGTCCCTCCTCAGATGATCCTAGAAATGTTTATTTTTTAAGGAAAAGGTAAAAACACTACAGAATACTTAACATGAGCCAAGTGAGTTGTTATATTTCCATCTAGTGTCTCATTTAATACAATAATGCAGCCAAAAACATCAGAACTGAAATGCTCATTTTGTAAATGAACACTGGGGTCGAGAGGGACCAGGGTAGCACCAAGAGACAGCGACCGGATTTAAGTTCGGGTTCTCTGAGTCCTCTGTGGTCCTACAGAAAGTGGGGTGAGGGGCTGCTCTCACCATCCACATCCCCTACCCGGAGCAGCAGGGCTTCAAGGGCCTGTGCACTGGGAGAGGGAGGGGAACATCAACCAACGGTCGGCCGGGAGGAGATCATGGACAGCCTCTCAAGGGGGCGGCGGGGAGAAGTCCATCACACCAAATCCTGCCCCGCTCCAGGGACGCCCAAAGGGGAACCTACGCACCAAGGCAAGCTTCAACACTTGAGGGCCTTGTGAGAGGCACCGCAGACAGAAAAACCCTCCCTGGGAAGCCAGAATTTTAATTCACACGTCCAGAAAGTCATCTTCATTTCCTGCTCACTACCACCTCTGGGCACCACTGCGTCACGCAGACATCCACTTCCTGAAGATAAAGCTCTTCCTTGACATTTGGAATGTGTTTCAGTTTCTACTCTTGCCCACCTGTGCTGTTCCCGTAGAGGAGAGAGGGCTTTCTGACTTAACTGTCTCAACTACAACCAATGCTCTATCATCTTCCCTTTTAAGAAGTGCTTTCACTGGTAACCACTGAATAAATGAAAATCAGTCATTGGTGCTCTGGGGCCCAGCTACCCTGCTATGCCTTCAGTCCCCCAAACGCCAAGCTTACTGCGGCCTCAGGAACCTCCCCCCAGCTCCTCTCTCAGCCCCAGTGACCCTGCTCCCACCCTGCCTCCTCCAGCGGCACTTACTTCCTCAGGGGAACCTTCTGGGCCCCGTCTGTGCTCTCACAGAGTCTTGAACGCCTCCTGACAACTGTCACACATTCATCTGCTCAGCCCTCGTCCAGCTGCTAGTGATCCCAAAAGGACAAAACCTGGCATGGTCCCCACACGACACGGCGAGTACATTCTCAGAGGGTGAGCGTTGCGGCAATGCCGCGTCGAAGCACCTGGCTGACGGTTTGTATGATTCTTTCTAGAGTGTCCGTCTCCCATGGTTAGGGAGCAGAAAGTGAAACAGGAAACAAAAGCAAGTCACTTTATAGCTTTATTTCCAGCCTCAGTGCCAGGCAAATGTGATCATCAGGTATTTGTTGAAGTCTGACTAATGATAACAGCATCAGGGCTCTCAAAGCTGGGGGGAAGGGACAAACATTCGCTCCTGAAAACTCCACCATAATAATTCCAGGGTGGTGAGCAAATGATGGGTTTTCAACCCATAGAACCACAGCAGTCCCTTTAAGGAAAGCTCTCGTGATAACGTGCCTGCCTCACACATCCTGAAGATAATTTAGGCGTCTGCTAAGATTGCTTGAAAAAAAGAAAAAAGAACGGGAACAGACTGACCTTCGAAAAGTAATAGAAAAATGTTACAACTGGCAGTTATTACAGCATTAAAAAACCAGAAAGGGAGAGCCTGGAAGATGGACACATTCTTCACTTCCATCCCGCCCCTGCATCCGAAGGCAAAGAAGGCATCAGTGCCCTCCTGGAGGCTGTGGTCTGAAACGGTGCTGCAATGGAGCTGCAAAGAATACACAGGAAGATGAAAAGAGCACATGGAGAAGATAACACAGAAGAGAAATGAGACAGACTTTGACCAGACACAGTCCAAGCAGACCTCTGCCTGTCGCTACTGAGCGCACAGCCTGTGCCAGGTGGGACAGAAAGAGGACAAAAGGCAGGTAAGAACCAGAACAGCACAGGGTCGAAGGGGGAGAAAGGGTTACAATGACAACAAGAAGGGAAGAAGGAGAGGGATTTCACTTTCCACCAGTAACAAATGAGCTCTTTTTCTGAAGTGGTAACTGTTTGTTGTAAACAACTGAAAAACATACATAATAACCACAAGTTATAAATGTTCCTGGAAACTCCCTGGTTCCAACTAGTGGATGACACATATCTGCAGAGGGACCTCAGCATCTGCTCTGAAGTTCAGGGGAAAGTAATTCTAACCAATGGAGCTGCGCCAAAATAGCACCCTCGGGGTCTGACCGATTAGATGGCTGCTGCTTCGCCCGGCTTTCAGGAGAGACGACAGGCTGAATGGTGCGACGGAGAAACCTGCGCATTTCTTTTCTGCCCCTGCATTCTGCCCCGAAGGGCGAGTCAGTCAGGGAAGAAAGCAGTGCAGAGTGAAGTCTTTGACAACACTGAAAACAGAATAAACGGATCTGCAGTTTAATTACTGAGGATCCTTTTTCCCATCAAAACTGACGAGGAAGACCACCAAGATGAAGAAGACTCTGCTTCTCCCTGTTCTCTCAGTGCAGGGGACAGATTTACCAGACAAGCTGTTCCGCACCTTCTGACTGAAGAAGTTGCTTTCACTAGATACTGGGACTGACTACCTGGTAACTGAGCTGAAAAACATACACAGTGGGAGGGACCAGTTGAGGGGGTTTGTAGCCTCCTGTGCCCTGGGGAAAGCCACAGCCTCCAAACAGGGATCCTGTCTGGGATCAAAATGATGTACTTGATGTGACCAAATGTACTGGGCGTGGAAAGAACAAAGACTCTAGATTCCTCCATACTTTCTTCAAACCTTCATTTCCTCAAGAACAACAGAACCTGCTTCACTGAAACAGTAACTGAAAGGACTAAAATAACAAGCATTTACACTGGACCTAGTACATAATAGGTGCTCACTAAAATAATTTAAAGAAACTCTAAGGTTACTTGTGACAGTTTATCTGCTATATCCCCTACTTCAAAAAACAAACAGATACCTTTAATAGGGCTTAATCTAGTCTTCCAAAGATCCTCTAAGAACTAAATGACTCCAGTTCCCTCCCACCAGCTCTTAATTTATAATCCCTGAAGAACTGTCTCCAAGGTGGTCAGAAGTGGTTTACCAGAAGTGCCTGCCAGCCTGCTTAGTCACCCTTCAAAACCCTACAGACTGCAGCCCATCAGGCTCCTCTGTCCAGGGGATTTCCCAGGCAAGAATACTGGAGTGGGTTGCCATTTCCTACTCCAGGAGATCTTCCCGATCCAGGAATCAAACCCACGTCTCCTGCATCTCCTTGTATTGGTAGGCAGATTCCTCACCACTGAGCTACCTGCAAAGACCATCTAAAGTGCAGCCCTACACTGCTACATTCCTTCCAATTCAACCCCATTGCTAATGAATTTATCAATTTTCCCCAAAGCCCAGAGACAGCTTAGACTTTTCTCCCTTAGCTCCTCAACGCCTCTCAGTTAACCAAATTCAGAGAGGATTGGAAGATACACACTTCTGGTCCCCCAGCTGGGTGCTCTGCAACTGTGTGCTGCACTCAAGTCAGATGGGACTTGGGGACAAAGGCAGGACGAATTCAGACTAACTCCTTAAGACCTTTGGGTGGTTCGATGTATATAGTCTCAATCTGAAAATTATGCCGACTTTCTGAAATGTTGTCTGCTCACTCTGGGATGTGAAATGCCCAGTATCTATGCCAAGAAGCAGAAATGGAGATTTCTAGTTCACCTAGGACCACAAAGAAAACCTTGTATTCACTGCACACTATCTCCTTGTGAAGAAAACCTGCGCTTCCCCGGCCTTCAGGTCTCACTCTTTGCCTATATATCCCACAACACAGTGCAAACTGCCTCGTGTTCACCACTCCTTGACAGATTCAGGAAAACAGACACCCATCCCGATACCAGGAAGAGATGCTGCTTTCATGGATGTTGGGATGTGCTGCTACTTTTATCCATCTGCTCCTTTGTATTATCAATACAAAGTACCAGAACAGTCTTCTTTGCAATGTGGAAAGGATACAGGTTACACAAAATAATATTACCCAAAGCTTCACCTGCCCTGAACTCATGAGTTCACCAAAATGGTGCTGTTCTAAAATAACTCAAGCATTTTTTAATAATCCACAAAGACCCCGAGAGACATAATAAAGCAGATTCCACAGTGGGAAGCAATGAGGAATGGGGAGTCAAAAAACAGGAGTTCTGAAGATTGTTTACCAGCTGAGTGACCCCCAAGCAAATTATTCCAGAAACTTGCTGAGGTGTAAAACAGTTCAGCAGTTACAATTAGATCCAGCCTCCACATTCAAGGAAATTTTGAAAGACTAAAAAGACCCTGCGGTTATTTGTAAACTACCTAACTCAGGAAACACTCAAAAGGAGATTTAGAAATCCTGGAATTCAATAAAAAGAACCTGTAATTTAAAAAGTGACTTAGAGGCTAAAATTTCCTATTGTTATCAAAAAATAAATAACCAAATACAGCGTGAATCTCACATCTATCAAAAGTAACAGATCAGCAGTCAATTCAGGGGTTTCATTTTGTAAAACACAGATGCAATATGGTGTAGGCTAGGAAGAACCACATGTGCCGGGAAGAGTGACCTGATCCCCAGAAAAAAAAAGATCTGCACCTCTATTAAGGCAAGGGCAGTATAGGTCTTGTTGCCTTAGCTCCTTTTCAAAGCAGAAACAGAGACTCTTCAGCCAAGCTCATCTCTTGACTTACTAACCACACCAAGCTTCAAAATGTAGGCGTACAAGTCACAGTAAAGACAAGCACATCCTGTTTGCACTTGACTTCCTGTTCTGGGCCATCTGATCGCTTTACAGGGCTGCTCCCTAGCCACAAATGGGTAACCTTTCATATCTGCCAAACCACTGGTTCACTGGACAGCATTTCAGTGACAACAGAATACACAGTTCTAGGAGTCGGGTGAAAGATGCACCTAAAAAGCATCCCAAACCCATCATCAGCCTCTCAGGCACTTCCTGGATTCCCCAGGCTTCTTCATACTGACATCTGACTTGGAGTAAACAATAAAAACTTAACACAAATAGTGCTGAGATAAGAAAAGTAAGCCTGGAACGAAACTTAGGATGTGAGGGCTGGGAAAAAGAACAAGAAAACTTGGAGATGTTTTCATTATTAAACATTGGTTTCTTTTCTTTTCATTTATTTATTTATTTATTTTTTGGCTTCTTTTCAAATGTCAAAGGAGCAGCTCTCTGTCGGCCAGTCCCCAGTGAACTGATTCTCAGAAGGGAACCTCGCCGAGCGATCGCAACAGTTAACAGGACCCTTCAGGTGAACTTGGTCCCTGATCCAATCTGCTACCAACCTCAATCTACTTTTCAGCACTGCAGAAGCCTTCAGTTTCAGAGACCCAGAGCCTCCACTTCAAGCCAAACTTCCACTGTTTTCAAAGAGCCCGTGGTTCCCCCAAGCCACATTCAGCGTTGGGAATAAACGCTGGACAACGAATACCCCAGTTTTTATGGACGAGTCATTTAGCGTCTTTGCGTCTGCTTTTCCATCTGGAAAAGAGGACAACTGCACTACATTCATCTCTAATGTCTCTTCCAGCTGTGGAAAAAATGCAGGGATTCATCAGTAACAGCAGAAGATTCTGTGGCTTCCTGCATTATTCCCTTGGTCAACAAGATCCTCTAACATCCCATACCCCACAGTGTGAATATACACCTTGATCTACCTCCTGAGCACCCAAGGATTTTTTATCCCATTCCCTTGAAATAGATATCAGAAAGTTTTCCACTTGAAAGCCATATATTAACAAACCTTGAGGACTCTTCTTTACACATGGTCTTTTCATTAAGATCGAATGTAATCACCACTTGGTTCCCATGTTGGTCATAGGATTCCTGGAGAGAATCTGGAGCCACAAAGGATGGAGAAAACTGACCAACAACATGTGGTACTCCCTCCCACACAGTGACTGCTAATGGAGAAAGAATTAGGCAAATCTGGGTAAGAAAAGGGAGTGGCGAACACAAGTTCGGTGAGTCAGTGCAAAGAAAGAAAGAAGGAAAGCAAAGGAAGAAGAAAAGCAAGCAAGAGGGAAAAAAGCTACACCAGTGAGCTTTTTTCTTAAATCTGAAATTCTGCTTATCCATTTATCCAACAGATATCCACTGCCTACCATGTGCAGGGAGCAGAACTAGAGTCTAGAGGAGAAACAAAGGTCAACCAGATAGACCTGCTCAACGATGTTATGGTCTAGCAGGAGACAGAAAGGCATGTACACAAACAACTGAAATATACGGCATAAAGTGTGCTGTGCCATAAAGGAGATATAAAAGAATCCTCCACTGTGAGGCTCAGAGGAGGAAATGATTACGCCCAGGGAGAGATAAGACAAGGCTTCATAGGAAGAATGACATTTCAAGCTGAAAACACCACAGAAACAAGGGCACGCAAATAGGAAATCAAGGACACAGTTTCGGTGAGTAACTAGATTTGATTAGAGACGTAAGTGGCCATGAAGGGAGAGATGGTAGTAATAATAATAGCTAAATGATCCAGAGAGCAGGGCTCAACTGGACAGCTGGATTGGAGCCAAACCGAGTATTCCAAAATCAGACTCAGAATTTGAACTTAAACCCAGTGGAGAAGGGACGGGAGCGGGGACTGGAGCTCAAGGAATCCCATAATTTAACCCGTAAAATTAAGATAATAAACTCATCACAAAATCAATGTGTGCCGATACCTGAAGTCCCTCCAAAGAGATGCAATGTCTTCCAAACCAAAAGCAAAGAAAGGAGGGTAGAAAGGCTTGGATGATGGCATTCATATATTTAAACCAAGAATACGGTCACATCAAAATGTGGTCAACAAAGGAACCTAGAAAAAAATAGAAGGGGCCACACTGACTCAGAACCAAGCAAGGCAGAGAAATACTGCAGTAAGCTAACACACCATCCTCTCTGCAGTGGGACAAGGTCTTTCATGAAGCTTAATGGAAACAGCATATAGCAGCAGTTATGGGTATGGGTCAGATAGCATCACTGACTCAATGGACATGAATTTGAGCAAACTCTGGGGGATAGTGAAGGACAGGGAAGCTTGGCGTGCTGCAGGCTATGGAGTAGCAAAGAGTCAGACACAACTTAGCAACTGAACAACAGCAACAGGGGTATGAGTTTTTGGAGTCAGAGGGCCTTGGTTCCAACCTCAGTTCAGCCTCTTACCAGTTTGAACAGAACCTTGGTTTCCTCTGTAAACTGAGGATAACTGTGTCTCCTTTGCCGGAGGATCACTGAGAGAGTTAAATGTCCTCCTTCAGGCAAAGCATTTGGGGTGCTACCTGGCACACAGCGCACTATCAAGAATCTCAGCTTTTTTGTAACTGTGCTCTCTCCTACCAACTATCCTATCACATTAGTCCATGCCCACGAAAGCAAGCCTGCTATTATTAAACATCAGTTTTCAGATCTCTTGATATTGAACAGCAATGTCCCAGACAAATCCAGGATCCAGTCAACAGAAAAGGAATCCACTTCAAAATAAAAATTGGCATTCCACATTTCCTCATAGCTCAGTTGGTAAAGAATCTGCCTATAATGCAGGAGACCCAGGTTCAGTTCCTGTGTGGGAAAGATCCCCTGGAGAAGGAAATGGAACCCACTACAGTATTCTTGCCTGGAGAATCCCATGGACAGAAGAGCCTGACGGGCTACAGTCCATGGGGTTGTAAGAGTCGGACACGACTTAACGACTAAACCACCACCACCCCTCTGAGCTCAGTCACTCAAGCCTGAACACAACCCTGTCTCCAAAATCCTGATCATTTCCAGGTACAAAACGAAATCCATTTAGGAGAACCAGACCTAAATTGTAATGCCCAAAACCCTCAGACGGCTTCCTGAGATGCTACATGGAGCTCAGCAGGCCAGTCCTGCATGATGCCACCTCCAATCTATAATGAGCCAACCTGGACAATACGCTCCCACACCTCTCCTTGCCTTCCACCTCTCGCACACCCTCTAATCACACACTGTGGCGAAACACTTTATCCATCTCCCTCTCTAACCTTCTACAGGTCACAGAGCCTATCTTATCCGATCTTATCCATCTCTGCATTCTTTTGCTCTACATCCCAAAATGCTGTGCATCAAACAGAACCACGATAAATATTTGTCATAACAATGAACTTCAAATACAACTTTTCTTAGATCCATTTTGATCTGCCATTCCCATATTCTGAGGCCCTCTTCCAATTTACTGAATTCTTATTCTACCCCTTTCATCCCCTTCCTTTCCTCAATCTCTCCACACCCGAGCTACCAAATGTTACAGAAAAGTCAGAAGACTTTATTTACCGGGTTTCCAACAAGTTCATACAACTGGGACCAAGCCATCCTTGGGCTTGGAAATCTTTATTCATCTCTAGTTGATGTCTCATAGCATCTCTCTGAAGAGCAAAGCCATGCAGGATTTAGGACATGGGACCTGGAATCAGACAGAACTCAAAGTCTTCCTGTGCGGCCTCAGCTGAGGTGCTTAGCTTCCCTAAACTTCATCTTTCAGATCTATAAAATGTAGGACCTAAATGAGGTAATGAACCCAAAGCCTTAACAACACAGTAAGAGCTCAAAATATGGAAACCATTACTCTTTTCTCCTTTGTCTAAGTATCTTCCAACCCCTATGCCCTCTTCCACTCTTTCTTTGTCAGATAACCAGAAGTCTCCTCTTCTACTTCACCAAAATAATTCAGCTGGGTCCCATCCACTGGAGAGTCAATGGTGGTACAGTGGAGAACGCTGGGGTCAGGAGTTCATCTGAAGCCTCAGATTCCTCAAACTGCAGAATAGTTATTTTAATCTGTTCCTTGTAGAATCACTGTCAGCTTTAAATGGAAAAATATGAAAAAGCAGTAAGCAGAAAAAGAGCGGGGAGAATAAGGGAAGTGATAAGGCTTTTAAGTAAAACAGATCCAGTTTCAAATTCCAGTTCTATCACTGAACTTGTGTGATCTAGGGCAAGTTAATTTCTCTAGACTTCATTTTCCTGTCTGTAAAATAGGGGAAATAACTTCACAGGGTTTTTAAGAGGTTTAAAACACTGTGTAGCCTAATTGGCATGTTAATTTCCCATCCTTCTCTCTACCTTTTCTTTTCTTTACATCTCAATCACCAGACCAGTAGAATCCACCATTTTTGACCACTGATTAAAAAAAAAAAAATTTAGCACATCTCCAATATATTTATATTTAACAGCAAATTAGACAAGAATTGTACGAAAAAGCTCTTAATGACCCAGATGTGTGGGTCTGGGTCATTGGTGTCGTCACTCACCTAGAGCCAGACATCTTGATATGTGAAGCCAAGTAGGCCTTAGGAAGTATTACTATATACAAAGCTATTGGAAGTGATGAATTCCAGCTGAGCTATTTAAAATCCTAAAAGATGATGCTATAAAAGTGCTGCACTCAATATGTCAACAAATTTGGAAAACAGCAATGGCCACAGGACTGGACAAGGTCAGTTTTCATCCCAATCCCAAAAAAGGGCAGTGCCAAAGAATGTTCAAACTACCGTACAAGTGTGGTCATTTCATGTGTTAGTACAGTTATGCTCAAAAGCCTTCAAGCTAGGCTTCAGGGGTACATGAACCAAGAACTTCCAGATGTACAAGCTGAGTTTCGAAAAGGCAGAGGAACTAGAGATCAAATTGCTAACATTTGTTTGGATTGTAGAGAAAGCAAGGGAATTTCAGAAAAACATCTACTTCTGCTCCATAGACTACGGTAAAGCCTTTGTGTGGATCACAACAAACTGTGGAAAATTCTTAAAGAAAGGGGAATACCAGACCACCTTACCTGTCTCCTAAGAAATCTGTATGCAGGTCAAGAAGCAAGAGTTAGGAACCGGACGTTGAACAACTGACTGGTTCCAAACTGGGAAAGTAGTACATCATGGTGTATATTGTCACTCTGTTTATTTACCTTATATGCAGAGTACATCATGGGAAATGCCAGGCTGGATGAATCACAGGCTTGAATTACGATTGCCAGAAAGAATAACAACAACCTCAGATACGCAGATGACATGGCAGAAAATGAAGAGGAACTGAACAGCTTCTTGATGAGGGTGAAAGAGGAGAGTGAAAAAGCTGGCTTGAAACTCAATTTTCAAAAAAACTAAGATCATGGCATCTGGTCCCAGCACTTCACGGCAAATAGAAGAGGAAAAAGTGGAAGCTTTCTTGGGCTCCAAAATCACTGCGGACAGTGACTGCTGCTATGAAATTAAAAGACTCTTGTTACTTGAAAGGAAAGCTATGACAAATGTAGCGAACGTATTAAAAAGCAAAGACATCACTTTGCTGACAAAGGTATGTATAGTCAAAGCTAAGGTTTCTCTAGTAGTCATGTAAACATGTGAGAGTTGGACCATAAAGAAGAATTGATGTTTTCAATTCTTTCTTTCAGTTGATCGCCGAAGAATTGATGCTTTCAAATTGTGGGGCTGGAGAAGACTTTTGAGAGTCCCTTGGACTGCGAGGAGATCAAACCAATCAATCCTAAAGGAAATCAGTACTGAATGTTCACTGGAAGGACTGATGCTGAAGCCGAAGCTCCAGTACTCTGGCCACCTGATACAAAGAGCCAATTCACTGGAAAAGAGTTGGGAAAACATCTTTCCCTGGTGTTGGAAAAGATTGAAGGCAGGAAGAGAAGTGGGTGGCAGAAGATGAGATGGTTGGATGACATCACCGACTCAATGGACATGAGCTTGAGCAAACTCCGGGAGATGGTGCAGTCCATGGGGTCACAAAGAGTCAGACACAGCTTAGCAACTGATCAACAGCACTACACAAACAGTGTTCTATCTAAAGCATAATACTGAAAAGAAATTTCAAAAGCTAAGATAAAAATATAGAAAAACTTAGCTCTAATAATTTCTTCCCATACTCCAAAGGAAGGTTATATCTGTCTGAAGAATTTGGAAATTGATCTTGGAGATCACCATACTTCTATGGAAATTGTTTTGAGACAAAGGTAAACAGAATAGACTTGGTGTAGCTCCCAGCACCGTGAACGACACAGAATACATGCCCAGTAAATACTGGTCCATCATAGATGTTGGAAAGCCTGCCTCTACACACACACTGCTCTCTACACACACGCTTGCACAAAGTGAGCTCTCAGTTCAGTCTCTCTTCCTCTTCAATCCCCAGCTTCCCCCAGAACAGATGGTGCTCCACTTAACTTCCACATCACACAGTTGTTCATGAACTCTGCTCCTCTCTGCTAAAAGCCCTTTCTCCAAGGTCATCAATGATCTTGTGATGACTAAATGCATGGCTTTTTCCTACATCAAACCTCGACAACCTCCCAGTTACCAATGACCTAGCTTCTTCTTCCCTTTGGTTCCCACTGAAAACACAATAGTCTGGCTCTCCTTTGAAGACCCATTTTCCTCCCTGTCCTTCCCTGGCTCCTCCTTTTGTCCCCTGAATGTCCCCTGGGGCTCTGCACTAACCATTCTTGCTTTCCTTCTCTAGTGAACGCTATTGGATTTACTTTTAAAATATATCCTGCAAACATCCCACCTGTGTCCATGGCCAGACCCTGTCTTACACGTCATTATCTTTCTCAAGAACTAGAGCAAACTCCTCCTCACTGACCCCTTCGTGTTGTTGTTGTTTGGTTTTTTATATTTGTTTATTCATTTCTTCTTGGCTGAGTCGAGTCTCAGTCACTACACGGGGGCTTAGTTGCCCATCAGCGTGTGGGACGTTAGTTCCTTCGTCCCCTGCATTGGCAGGCCAATTCTTAACCACTACGCCACCAGGGAAGACCCTAGCACCCTCTTTGCCACTCTATTCTCCACACAGTAGTCAAGGTAAACTTCCCTTTTAAAATATATATTCTGGAAAAATAAATAAAATATAAAATACTGTTACTCTCCTGCTTGAAAGCCACCGTGCCCTCTTGTAAAGCCTAGACTCCCTATGTGGCCCACAGAGGCCCCAGGTGATCTGGGCCCTGCCTGCCTCTCCCACTTTACCTCATGCTGCCCACTCCCATCAGGGCTTCCCTGGTGGCTCAAACCAGTCTGCCTCCAGTGTGGGAGACCTGGGTTCGATCCCTGGGTCGGGAAGATTCCCTGAAGAAGGAAATGGCAGCCCACCCCAGTATTCTTGCCTGGAGAATCCCATGGACAGAGGAGCAGGCTACATGGGGCTGGCAAAGAGTCGGACACAACTGAGCAACTGACACACACAGCCACCCTCTTTACCTGCCATCACTCCTGTCCACCTCTCTCTAGACCCTTGGTGGTCTCCTTTTATTTTGACTCCTTCAAAAAAAAAAAAATTTCATGTGTTACTGTGGCTCCTCTCCTGCCAGGAGCATCCTCCAGAGCTCTTCACAAAGTCGGCTCCTTATCGGTCAGGCTTCAGCTCACCCTCCCGACAACGCTGTTGCTGGCACACGGTGGAAGCTCACTAAGTATCTGGTGGACAGATTCCTCCGTCTTAGTCAGACAACTCCAAATCCAAGTATCTGGACTCAATCTCACCCTTCAGTGTTAGCAGCAATTTCCAAATGCCTGCTCGACAGCCAGACCTCAAATCTAGCACACCAAGGACACTCAAAACCAAACCCTTCATCTTTCCCAAACAAGTTCCTCCAATCTTCTGAAATTATATGGGTAACACAACCCACAATTTCTGCTTCAGGAATGTGAATTTCCCATTCGTTTGCTACACCTGTCCAAAATTCTAATCACCCATGAAAACCAAATTCAAATCTCACTCCATTCATTCACGTTTTCAATCAACCACTTATTCATTCAACAAATAGTTACTGAGTACCTTTTATGAGACAGACACTATGTTAAGATACTGGAAAGCAAAGCAGACCTACATTTATCTATTATATACCAGTCAAATAATCACACAAATATTTCATTATAAACTAGGAATTGCTATGAAGGAGAAAGTGCTATGAAGGAAAAGGAACTTTGAGAAAACGTAAGCGAGGCATCAAGAAACACTCCTTTGGTGATCTGCTGACTCAGTGAGATGTAATTCACAGGCTCCAGCCTGGAAGGTGGAGGCTGCCAGGCAAAGCTGTCATCAGCCAAGCCCTAGAAGCACGAGGACACCAGCAGGCCTGTTTTAAGGTGCCTGCCATGCTTCTTCTTCGTTTCCCTGTTTATGTGGCTGCCCTAAGTCTTAGTTGTGGCATGTAGGAGCTTCAGTTGCAGCATGTGGGCTCTAGTTCCCAGACCAGGAATCAAACCAGGGCTCCTGCATTGGGAGCCAGACGTCTTAGCCACTGGACCATCAGGGAAGTCCCCACCTGCCGTTCTGCTTCATATGCTACACCTGCTCGATCAGTCTTGTTCCCTCCCCTCACCCCAGCCTCATTTTACTGACAGTTACCTGAGAGAAAGGACGCAGAACGTGTGAACACCCGCAGCAGATGCTGAGTCACATGTGTGATACCTAAGGAGACTGTGCTTATAAAAATCTCCCAGATGACTCTGACACGCAGCCGAGTTTGTAAAGTATACGCCCAAACTACCTACTCAATAAATATGTATTGATATAATTATCTCACTTAAAATCTATAACGTCAGTGTGGTCAATTGTTTCCAAAAGTGACCACAATAACCCCAAGCATGCTGCATGCCCTTCTGCAGTGTGACTTTGACACTCTGCCCTGTAAGAGGTGGCGCCCATGTCCCCTCCCCTTGGATGTGGGCTACATTGTGTGACTTACTTTGACCAAAAAAATGGGGCAGAAGTCTCTGTATGAAACATGGGCCTAGACCTTAAGAGGTCCTGCAGCTGCACTGTGGCCCCCTGGAAAGCCAAACAGCACATGTAAAAGCTGCCCAGCCTGGATTAATGAATCACGAGAGGCCGTGAGAGAGAGGGACCTCACGGAGGACAACCAAAATGTCGCAGCCAACAGCACCAAGGCCCAGACACGTGAGTGAAGTCATCTTGGATCACATCAGTGGAGCAAAGCGGTACGTCCTCCTCCTCTGAATTACTAACACACTGAATCACAAACAAAATGTCATCTGAAGCCACCAAAAGTTTTAGGACGCTCTGTTACACAGTCATGGATAATTGACAGTCAGAAATTCAACGCTCTTTCAGCAGTCATTCAAAGGTTTCCCAACTTTGATGATCAAGAAACTCTTTCTCATATTCATTAAAATCACTCCTCCTTCAATTGAAGCCCATTTCCTCTGAAATCTTTGAAGTACAAGAAGACCAATTAATCAAAATCCTCCTGGCAAAAACTATTCTTGTACTTGAAGATGGTAATCAGCCACCCCTCAGTTCTTGCTTCTCTAGGCTAAAATCTTTTTTTTTTTTAACATATAACAATAAGGACTTTTTAAAAAACTTTTTAATTATTTTTATTCCTCTCTTAAGTATGGGAGGACCAAAATTGGATCCCACATGCCAGTATAGACCAGAGGTTATGTCCCAGCCCCTGATGGTTCCTCTTTTTATAATCAAATTCCACAGTCCCACATATGGCATGTTAGTCCCCCAAAAGTTGTGAATAAACATAATCATTTACTGGAATTAATGTGGAACTCCTTCTGTTCTTAACACTCAGCTTATCCCATTTTGTGATGACTCCCTTCACTCCTCAACCTGGTCTGACACTCCACTATTGAGTAGATTTTAATAAATTCTAGATACGTGAAGCACAACAGAAAAGCTTGGGAGGCTGGAGTGGGCGTACCATTCCTTTGGAACAAGGTCTCCGACCACGGTCCAGGCCTCTTCAAGGCCAAGCAGGCTCTAGGTACCTCCTCCATCCACCCTGAAGATAAAGTGACCTTACAAAAGGACAAGACCTTCAGCACTCACCTATTGAGCAAAGGCTCTTTTTCTGTCCGGGCTCCCCTGGTGGTGCAGTGGTAAAGAATACACCTGCCAATGCAGGAGACGGGTTCAATCCCTAGGTCAGGAAGATCCCCTGGAGAAGAAAATGGCAACCCACTCCAGTATTCTTGCCTGGACAGAGGGGCCTGGCAGGCTACAGTCCCTGGAGTCACATATATGGACATGACTTAGCAACTAAACAACAACCACCTTTTCTATAGAACCCAAGGTATATTTAAGTATAAAGAGAGAAGCCAGGTGCTTACAGCAGTGTAAAAACATGTTTTCCCTCTGAGTCTTACATGAATGTATGCTTCAATGTCAGAAGTAGCTTTACAATCACCGATAAAATAGGCATAATAAAGCCTTCCCAACACAGGGTCTTATAGGTATTAAATAAAATGACAGAAGGGAATAATTCTGTAAGGTACAATACTACTTAGGTGATGATCCAGAACTAGGTTTCAGGAAGTCCTATCAATCTTCAAATTTTGGATGGTTACCTGAGGGTTCCAAGTGACATATACAGAACAGGCACTATAGGCTCAAGTTCATTAAACAGGAACCAAAACCACGCTTTCTAACTAGAGAGCTTATGGATTTTCTAATACTGCCAAGTCTAATAAAGATGTTTAGGCTAGTGGTTTGACCTTGGGGATCTACTTCAGCCACTGTCTGACGATGCTAAGTTTTAGGTCAAGGACCAGGTTCAGTGAAGGAATTCAACAATCCAGCAGAAGAGACAGGCTTTGCTGCAGAAGTTCAAATAAGGAAGAACTCTACCAGAGGAAGTCAGGGGAGGTGTAACATATGAACTACGTCTCCCAGGGGATGACTAACTTTGCCTGTCAGAGAAGGAGGGACCCCCTAGGAAAAAGCAGTGTCCTAGAAGGACGTGGTATAATCAGGGACTGGAAAAATTAAAAGGTCAGTGAGGTTGGAGAAAGGAGAAATGGCCGGGAAAAGGAGAGGGAGGAAGATAAAACAAGTAAGAGTTAAGACTTCCCTGGTGGTCCAGTGGTAAGAAAGACTCTGCCTTCTAATGCAGAGGGTATTGGTTCAATCCCTGGTTGGGGAACTAAGATCCCACATGCTACAGAGTACAGCCAAAGAGTAAAAAAAGGAAAAGGAAATAAATTTTAAAAATTAAAAATAAAACAAGCAAGAGTAACAGGTAGGGTACGGTCAAACTGTAAAGGATTTTACCTCTCCAGCTAAGGAGGAAACAGGGACCCAACGCCACTCTGACATCCTGAGAATAAAAAGATTAGATTTGGCCTTTAGTAACACAACTTTCATAGAAGGCAATGGCACCCCACTCCAGTACTCTTGCTTTGAAAATCCCAGGGATGGAGGAGCCTGGTGGGCTGCAGTCCATGGGGTCGCTGAGGGTTGGACACGACTGAGCGACTTCACTTTCACTTTTCACTTTCATGCACTGGAGGAGGAAATGGCAACCCACTCCAGTGTTCTTGCCTGGAGAATCCCAGGGACGGCGGAGCCTGCTGGGCTGAGTCGGACACGACTGAAGCGACTTAGCAGCAGCAGCAACACAACTTTGGCAACAAGAAATGAGAAGTATTGGAGCAGAGGAAGATGCAGGGTGACATGACAAATGCACATAAGGTCTGATAAAGCTCTGAACCAGAAGTTACAGAAGCAAATTCCTAGAGGCAAAGTATGTAAAATGCGACATCTTCATTGTGTAAGAGCGGGCAGTATCCGTAACCCTGGCAGAGAGCAGGCCCTGCCTAAGAGTGTTCACACGCAAAATTTTAAGCTTCAGGGCTGGTTAAACAAAATATCTAGTTTTTGACCTCTGATAAATGAAAGCAGTACAGGGGAATGAAGAAAAGACATACATCAAACAGCACTCTGATATAATCGAAAGGGTTGAGCAACCATAGACTTAGCATATTTAGAGACGTGAGGCATAAGGAGAATGAAAGAAGAAGGTTTGGTGCATATAATCAACAGACTTCAAACACACAGCAACATAAGCAGATAACATACTGGGGAGGGGAGAAAATGACTTGTTCTATACGTGTTGAATTTAAAATGGCTTTTGAATGACCCTGGTAGCTTTGAACGACCCAGCTGGACAGAGCCTGGCAAGATTTGTCAAGCTGGTTATTACTTAGTCATAAAAAGGAACGCACTTGACTCAGTAACTAATAAGGTGGATGAGCCTAGAGCCTGTTATACAGAATGAAATAAGTCAGAAAGACAAATATCGTATATTAATGCATGTATGTGGAATCTAGAAAGATGGTACTGATAAACCTATTTGCAGGGCAGCAATGGAGATGCAGACATAGAGAACAGATTTGTGGACACAAGAAGGGAAGGAGAGGGTAGGACGAACTGAGAGAAGAGCACTGAAAACTATGTATGCAAAATTAGATAGCAAGTGGAAATTTGCTATAAGACGCAGGGAGCTCAAAGCCAGCACTCCATGACAACCTGAAGAGATGGGATGGGGTAGGAGAT
This sequence comes from Bos mutus, assembly GCF_027580195.1. NCBI lineage: Eukaryota > Metazoa > Chordata > Mammalia > Artiodactyla > Bovidae > Bos > Bos mutus. The sequence continues at coordinate 47,104,014 of NC_091635.1, forward strand.
GGGAGGGAGGTCCAAGAGCGAGGGGACACACGTATACCTATGGCTGATTCATGTTGGTACATGGCAGAAACCAACACAATATTGTAAGGCAATTATCCTCCAATTAAAAACAAATAAAAATTTTTTAAAAAAGACTTGTCAAGTTGGAAGTAAGGATCTGAAGTTTGGGAGACACAGCTGGGCTGGTAAGGCACACCGAAGACAGACAGCTGAATTCATGGACCTATCTGAGGTCTTTAGAGGAAGCGGGCGGGAGAAGAGGGCAAAGAAACCCAAGACAGAGCCCTGGAGCATCTCGACATTTATGGACTAACCAAAAGAAAATGAGAATAAACAATGGAAGGATGCTCTGGAGCCTCAAAGCCACAGGAAGAGGGTTGCTGGGGGCGGGATAAAAAGAATGGTTCGATAGTGCCAAATGGTAGGCAGAGATTAAGTGAGCTGGAGGCTGAAATCAGGACCAGGACACTGGGTCTGGAAATTAGGAGTTTCCTTGCAATCTTCAGGAAAACAGAAACAGGGTGATGGGGACAGAAGTCAAAGTAAACAAAGAGCTGCTAACAGGATCAGAGCTGAGGAAGCTCAGTGTAGGTTCATGATCACGCTCCCCTTCCTGAGAACTGAACCTGTGCCAAGCACACTGGATATAATTCTAACAAAATTGGTGCTGCTTCTCAAACATATCCTGTGATGGAGGGAAACACAGGGTTCTCCCGAGCACTCACCCAGTCTTGGTGAGTAAGAGGAGAAATCACTTCCCAGAAGTGATTTCCAGGCTAGAGCCAGTTGGCTGGCTTATGCTGGGTCAGGGTGTCTCAGAGAGGGCTTGCTTTTGCAAAGGCCTGAAGTAAAAGAGAACACAGACCCTGCAGGGGTAACTGCAAGGAGCAGGGGCAAACTTGAAGGGGTGGATGGATTACTGCCCAGTGATGAGGCTGGAGCTCTATGAAGCTGAGAGGTGAAGAACAGGAAGGAAATCGGGCAGCAGTCTGAACAGAGTGCGGGAAGAGGGGAGGTTCTTCCTAACACGTCGGAAACGGCCTGCTAAGATCGTGTTCTCTACAGTTCAGTAGTCTCGGTCAGTAAGCAGAAAAGCAAATGTGCCTGCCCCTCTCTAACAATGGGTTATTGTGACTAAACTATTTCTTACAAGACACAGAAAGAACAGAGAATACCAGAGCAAAAGACAGATAAAACTGTAAACCTAACATTTTTTATTTCTCTGAGGTTATATAAAAAACGGTCTTATTAGGTCCAAAACCACATCCCAGACAAAATGAAACTTTTCCCCTCACGTCCCCTCCGAAGAGCTCAAGGACTGACTTTCAGACAACCAAATCAATCTGGCGTTGACTCACATGTGAAGACTAAGGCTCACTCCAGTTTCTGCTGCAGCTCGGTCTAGCTCGTGACACTCAAGAGAAAAGAGTCTGGGGTTACCTGCTTTTGCCTATTTCAAAACATGGCCAGGGCAGCCAGCCAGCTGCCTCCGGTTCCTGCCGCTGCTGAGGTCTTCGGAGCCCCGTTGAGATGAGATCATCTCGGGAGCCAACAGCAGCGGCTTTCAGGCAGTGAATGGTGCTGCCTGGGGACGTATCTTTGGTAAGCAAGATTGCAACAGAGCAGGCGGTTTACCCAGGGCAGTGCTGACTCATGCCAGGCAAGACTATTTCCCAAACAACTCAGCCTGAGCCAACCGCAATCAACTGCAACCCAGAAAAGAAGAGGTGCCCCACTGATTCTTTTTTTAAATATAAAGTTAGTTATCAGGAGGCAGGTGGACCTATTCCCAAGCTGCTGATCATCAGGGAAGCTCCTGTGGCCAGTCACCTTCTGAAATTTCACCTGAAAACAGCCTCGGGGCTCAGGACAGCAAGATTACTGAAATTCTGCAGATTACCCCAAGAAGCTGATAAGGAAGTCACTTCACGTTTACAAATTGGAGCATCTGGGTCAGAGGACTGAGGGAACGTGCCCAGTCAGGGCTAGATGGTCAAATCATTAGAGTGAATTTTGTCAGTTCTGACCAGGCTCGTTGCTCCTTCCCCACCAGGCCTTCTTTGACCTCTCTGATTCCAGAGACAACTCATGTTCTCTAATTAACACAGATACACGGGAGGGTTGTTGTTATTGTTGTTTAATCAGCTGCCATATATTCTCTATGCTAAAGCTAAATTATCCACCATCACACCTACTAGATGTTTAAGGAACCATAAGAGGCTGTGAAAATCACATTAACACTTCTAACAGAATAAAGAATCCTTAAATTTATGGCAAGTCTCATTTATCGGTCAGCTTATTAAAAAAAAAAATGGATTCTAGAACAACTGGCTCATCAACAGCTATTAATTATTATTGAATTTGCCCTGACAGGCTAGAACTGGCAGTGGTGCTAGACAAAGAAAACAAAAGATGAAGTCCTTGCTTCCCCTGTGTGTTCACTTGACAAGAAAGAAACTAGAGTTCGCATCAGATCCTTCTGTTCCCTGCTCCAAATTTCCCACAGTCATCAGCTATTCCTCAGCATGGACTCTCAAAGCCACCACACCTAGCCTTGTTCATCCCGTCAGGTAGGTCTCTCAAGGCACCGACTCTGTAGCTGCCGGTCCAGTCTGTCCTTCGGTAAACGTTAGGATTCATTAAAATGTACACGTAGATTGTCAGAATTAGGGTTTCAAAAACTATGCTATTTAATCCAATTCCTTTTCACGGAGCTAGTTAAAAAAAAAAAAAAAAAAGGTATTTATCCAACTCAATGTCCCTTAATTACATTATTCCAGCAGGATAACCATGCTGGGCTTTTAGAAGGTTTTATAAAATGTTCCCTCCTTTATTTCCTCCCCCTCAGTGTTCTCCTTTTTTCAGAAAATAGCTGTGTTTAAAGAAGTTTTCCTACAGTATGTTAATTAGTCTTTCCAATGACAGAAGCATCTTTACAGCAGCCGACAGCCATTATCTCATGGACCACACTTTAAAACATATTTCTGTCATTGACGATAAGTCACAAACATCCTAAGATGGAGCAGCTCTCAAGGTACACAGAGTAGAGACAAATACGGAAACAAAGACAGAGGATTGTTAGACGCTTCTGACTCACTCTATATTAGCAAACTTTAAATGAGGAAGGGAAAGTCCAGATGGTTCTGTGCCCAGGAAATAAATGTAAACGATGTGAGGAGCAACAGAAGCATGGGAACTTCCTAATTCTAAGATAAGCACCGCTCAGCAGGTGAGGAGGGCCGTTTCAGATTACCCTTTCCCTCTGTGGGATTCTGCACAGTTCTGAACAGTTCCCCCAAATATAACCACACTCCATCCGCATTCCCTCTTTTAATCGGGAAAGGCTGAGAATTACAGATGGACAACTTTAAAAAGATGCTACATTTGAACTAATAGCTTCAGGCACTTGAGATTTTGTAAGGTTAAATGGAAACTCTAAGAATGTGAGACTGGGGGACCTCCCTGGCCATCCAGTGCAGAGGGCATGGGTTCGATCCCTGGTCAGGGAGTGAAGATCCCACATGCTTCATGATCAAGGAAACAAAACATAAAACAGAAGCAATAAAGACTTTTAAAAAATGGTGCACATTAAAAAAAAAATCTTAAAAAAAATGAGCATATGAGACTGTGTGAGAAATAAGCAAGATAATTGTGGCTTTGTGCTTAAGTTCTTTCAATATACTATCCTAAAACTCAGAGGAAAAAAGTATATATATAAATAAAAAATAAAACTCAAACAAGTAATTCAGCACCCAAGGCACTACAGGTTTACTTCTGATGTGTAGTCATAAGAGATATTTAATATACGCATGTGTGTATGTATGCATTTGTGTGTATGTACATATACACACACACTCTCTCTGTGCAAACATCATACCCATTGTTTTATGTGAACAGAAATATGTAATGTCATTTATAGCCCACCTTTGGGTTTTTTTTTTTTTAGATCTTAACATTTTAAACAAACAGGTGTCAAAAGAAATTAAAATACTCATTTCTTAGGATTCTGTACTCTTCCAAATCCATAGAAAGTTACCAAATATGTACAAAAAGATATAGAGGGGAACTGAAATGGGAGCAAATCAAGGAGGTATTTTAACTTTATCAATGTTTGAATGCTCTTTTTACAACAAGCATATATTCAAATATTCCGCAGCTGATTGCTGAAGAATTGATGCTTTTGAACTGTGGTGTTGGAGAAGACTCTTGAGAGTCCCTTGGACTACAAGGAGATCAAACCAGTCAATCCTAAAGGAAATCAACTCTGAATATTCATTGGAAGGACTGACGCTGAGGCTCTAACACTTTGGCCACCTGATGGAAGAGCCGACTCATTAGAAAAGACCCTGATGCTGGGAAAGATTGAAGGCAGGAGGAAAAGCGGAGGACAGAAGATGAGATGGTTGGATGGCATCACCGACTCACTGGACATGTCTTTGAGCGAACTTTGGGAGATAGTAAAGGACAGGAGAGCATGGCGTGTTGCGGTTCATGGGGTCCCAAAGAGTCAGACACAACTGAGCAACCGAACAACAAATTTAAAATCCAGTTTAAAGTTTTAAATTGTCTACTGTTTACGAACTACTTGAATCTTTTCAAAACCCTTCTCTTTCCTCTCCACGCACCCCTTTCACCTGCTTCACCATTTCTGGCGTTCTAAGTAATACTGCACATTTCCTCTTTTTAACAAAATTAATCTTATTTATGTCCCCATCCTTCTATTCTTTCCCCCACATCCTTTTACCGATTGAGAAGACAGTGAATTGATAAACCAAAATTTCCAGGAACCAGTGGCTTTCCTACTTTGTTGATGATTAGAGACATTGACAAATTCTAATCCTGGATGTTTAGGAATCTCATAACTCCCCCCCTTTTTTTTTCTTTAGAGTACCTACTCTTCAAAAAAGACAATGAATGTCAACCAAATAGCAATCATCTAATAAATCACAGAAATTAAGCATGAAAAATGAAGAGGACTTTAGGATACTTAAGAATCAACTCTAGGGGTACTTGAGAATCAACAGGGGTGCTTACTGAAAAGTTATCACTTCCCAATCCAGTCTCTCAGATACTCTGAATTAGCAGAAGTGGAAGGAGGCCCCAGAATGGGAATGTTTAGTAAGCATCTCCCTTTCCTAAGTGACTCTGATACAAACAGCCCTTGGGTCATGTTTTGAGAGACAGGTCATAGTTCTGTTCCTTAAGCACTGTAAAATAAAGCGTGTTTCCTTTGGTAGTATTGTTACCACTCCCTCCCCCAACCCCCCACCCCCACCAAAGACCCCCAGACTGAACAGGAATCACACAGAGCAGGTCTTAGACATTAGTCCCCTCACCCACAAGAACCATCAAGAATATAACAACTGGACTTTCCAGGTGGTACAGTGGATAATAATCTGCCTGCCAATGCAGGTGTTCCATCCCTGTTCCTGGAAGGTTCCACATGCCTCAGAGCAACTACTGAGCCTGCGCATTCTAGAGCCCATTCTCTACAACAAGAGAAGCCACTGCAGGGAGAAGACCATGCCGAGAGAGCAGAGAGCAGGCCCTGCTGGCCACAGCTAGAGAAAACCCGTGCACAGCAACGAAGAGCCAGCACCGCGAAAATAAATAATTGTTTTAATAAGACTATAAAACAACAGTATTTATTTTGGATCAGCTTTTTCTTCAAGCCTCCAGAGGCAATTATCCTAACTACTCTTAAGGATTTTCGCTGTCACCCACAGCCCTGTTAGACGGGGACGTTTTCACACCTGGGATGCAATACAAGAGGCTTAATGGAATTTTTACAGCTGTGAAAATTAAAGTTCACTTGGCTCAACAGAATAGTTAAATACAACAAAGGAGAAAACCTCCCCGAAGGCATGGGTTGAAAGGAGAGGCTTTCAATTTTCTGATGAGGCAGTTTTGCCCAGAAATTCAAACCATGGGGTGCTATAGAGCTCATATGTCTTGCAAGTACCCAGATGCCAACTTATCACCACAGCATCAGCCGTCGCAGGCTTTCTGTAACGTTTGGAAGCACAACCCTGTGGGATAAGATGGCCTCTCCTGGGAGTCAGAGGCTGTCGCCACAGCAGGGATCTTTCCATCTTGGGGCCAGAAGGACCAGGCAGTCGGTCCCTTTAATCTTTAAAGAGCCACTTTAGTGTCTGGATATAGGGCCCGACACTGAATGAGGCTCAACCCGCTCGCTTCACAGCTCTGTGCTACAAAACCACCCGCGAGCTGCGGAGGGTGTGGGTGCAAGCCAAGCCTGTCCCCGCGGGCACAGCTCCCACAGTCTGTTCTATAATGTAATCTGGGCACTTTATTACCCACTGCAGCGTAACACTTCAAAGGACAGGAAGGTATCTGATACCAAGGGCACTGCAACTGCCTACCTCGGGCACAGTGAAATACCGGGACTGAAGGAGGAGCAAGACCAGAGGAAGGAAGACTCCAAAGCTGACGGGACACAGTCTGACGACCTGATGACAAGACTGGGAGAAAGGAAGTCTGCGACGTGAACAAACTGCTATCCTGGACAGCTCTCTTTAGAAACCTGGCAACAGAAATCTTGGACATCACTGGATGGGTGTAATTTTCTATACAAAGCTATTTCTTAATTTTTTTTATCCCCCTGAGCTGCTAATACAGAAGAAGGGCAAGGAGAAGGCCCCTGTCATCAAATTCCATCACCTAAGCAACCCCAATAGCTTCATAATGAAGTGACTGGTAAACTCATGTCCTATTCCCCAGGAGCCACCCTCTCAGAACAAAGATCCTGTAATTGAACTTTGAAGATTTCCTTAATTCACAACTCTTTTTTTTTCTTTTAAAGATATTTTTTGGGAACTTCCCTGCTGGTTCAGTGGCTAACACCTGGGTTCGATCCCTGGTCAGGGAACTAGACCCTACATGCCTCAAGGAAGACTGAAGATCCTGCAGACCAGTACTAAGACCCAGTACAGACAAATAAACATTAAAAAAAAAAAAAAAGATTCTCTTGATGTGGACCATTTTCAAAGTCTCTATTGAATCTGTTACAATATTGCTTGCTTTATGGTTTGGTTCCTTGGCCCTGAGGCATGTGGGATCCTAACTGCCTGAACAGGGATCAACCCCCACTCCCTGCATTGGAAGGCAAACTCTCAACCAGTGGACCTCCAGCAAAGTCCCCATAATTCTTATTTACTCCGTAGCTCTGGATTCGTCTCTTCCCCAAATACACATCCACATATTCTCTCTCTCTCTTTCCCCTGCCCATCCTCTTCTCATTCTGTCTCTCCTTAGGGCTCATGCTCTGCCTCCAGTAAGTCAAACTTCCTAAATTTTTCACCCGGGTTTCCACTAAAAATTCCACCAGATAAAGTTACCTTCCTTCAGCTTCCTAAGTCTAGAGGACCTTTGTTGACACATGATTCATCTGGATGGGTGATTGCTAAGCCATGCAGATGAGATTACCTGTTCACCTACAGTTACCCTTCATACTGGCTCTGTAGGCTATGGAAATAAAAAGGGTAAGACTTCACAGCCCGAACGTCCCATCAAGGTAATCAAAGTAATGCAAGAGGCAGAGAAGACAGACAGAGATTTCAAAACAAACACCGAGTTGCACATCTCACAGCGCTTAAGAAAGCGCTCCATCTGACCAACAGCCAGAGTGGACAAGTACCCAGAGGACTACACACTCTCTTAATGACTACTGCACTCACAGTTCTTGCTTCCCTCAAGGCTCTGCAAGAGATTACATCATAAAGTCAGACTTGCATTATTTACAACAGACTGGAGAGACAGAGCCCAACACCTAGAATTCTAAGGATTTACTTGCAAATATAGCCACACACTTATTTCAATTCAAACTCAAGTAACAAGGAGTAAAAGACATTATTTGGGTCTTTCAAAGTTATCACTCTCATCTTATTTACAATAAAACAAAAGGAGTTAGAGAAAGGAACCCAAAGTTTTGTGGTGGCTCAGACGTCTGTTTGCAATGCGGGAGACCAGGGTTCAATCCCTGGGTTGGGAAGATCCCCTGGAGAAGGAAATGGCACCCCACTCCAGTATTTTTGCCTGGATAATTCCATTGACGGAGGAGGCTGGTAGGCTACAGTCCATGGGGTCGCAAAGAGTCGGACACAATTGAGCAACTTCACTTACTTCACTTGAACATTTAAAAAAGAATCACAGGGCAAAATGCCCACAATATACCATCCATGGAGGGGTTGCGGGGGGATCAGTACAGGCAGCAGGTGGAGAACACACACACGGAATACGTACATACATATAGAGAGAGACACAAAACATAGCTCAAAAGCCTAGAGCCACTCAATAGTAGTTACTTTCGGGAGGGGTAAAGGTTTACTCTCTGTTTCCTACATACACTTTTGTGCTATTTTAGTACTTAAATGAGCAGCGTAAGCTAATTAACATTATCAGAAATGAAGTAAATAAAGTTCCTAAGATCACTGGACAAAGAAAATGAAATTTGAAGGACAAATTGTTCAGAACAATTTGAACAAGTTCTTAGGGCCATTCTGGGCCAAATTTTCAGCATATTTAAGGCTGCATTCACTGAGGTAAACCCGTAAAGAATTAACCAGAATTCAGTGTTGGGACAGCAGTTGGTTCATTCATTTGTCATTCTGAGGCAGATGCAGAGATGTGCCAGGTCCTACCAGGTAAGGGGGAACGTGAGTCTCACGCTCATGGTCCATGCCTCCCCCAAGGTTAGTCTTGGTTAGTCTTCCCTCTCTTGAGGACACCAAAGTGAAAGTGAAAGTCACTCAGTCCTGTCCAACTCCTTGCGACCCCATGGATTTTACAGTCCATGGAATTCTCCAGGCCAGAATACTGGAGTGGGTAGCCCTTCCCTTCTCCAGGAATCTTCCCAACCCAGGGATTGCACCCAGGTCTCCCACACTGCAGACGGATTCTTTACCAGCTGAGCCACCAGGGAAGCCCAAGAATATTGGAGCGGGTAGCCTGTCCCTTCTCCAGATCTTCCCAACCCAGGAATCAAACTGGGGTCTCCTGCATTGCAGGTATGGATTCTTCACCAGGGCAGAGGACTAAAAAGGTCAACAGACCACTGACCACTGTCCTGAGACACAGCCACACGGAGGGCTAACCACAACTCAAAAATCTCTGCTCTCTGTCAATCAAATCAGTTTTACAAGCAATCTGATGAATTTAAAAACCAGATATGCTACTTGTTTTAAAAAGTTTAAAAATGGGAACAATACCAAATGCTGGCAAGGATGCAGAGAAACTGGATCTCATACTCTGCTGGTGGGACAGACTGTAAAATGGTACAGTGCTGGGCAAAATAGTTTGGTAGTTTCTTTAAGAGACTAAAGATATACTTACTCTGAGACTGAGCAATTACATTCCCAGGCACTTAACCCAGAGAAATTAAAACCTGTATTCACACAAATACCTGTATACAAATGTTCATAATGGCTTTATCTGTAACAGCCCCAAACTGGAAACAACTCAAATGCCTGACAATAGGTAAATGGTTAAAAAAACTGTGATACATCCAAAGCATAGAACACAAACTTATGGCTACCAAAGGGGAAAAGGGGCAAGAGAGAGATAAATTAGGAGTTTGAGATCAGCAGATACAAACTACAACATGTAAAATAGATAAAACAAGGTCCTACTGCACAGGGCACAGAACTATACTCAGTATCTTGTGATGAACCATAATGGAAAAGAATATATACACACACACACACACACACACATATATAAGCTGAATCACTTTGCTGTACACCAGAAATGAAAACAACATTGTAAGCCAACTATACTACAATTTAAAAAAAATAGTGACCCATCCATACTACTTAGGCTATTTAGCAATAAAAAGCATTATTAAATACAACTAAATACAACATGACTAAATACAACTTGGATGGAAGGCGTCATGCTAAGTGAAAAATGCCAATCTCAGAATGCCACATGTTGTTACAATTCCATTTCCATAACATTTCAAAAAGGATAAAATTATAGAGATAGAGCACAGATTACTGACAAGGCTTAGAAATGTTGGGGGAAAGGGACGTACGTGACCATAAAGGTGCAATTACTAGTCCAAATATCCAACCACTATGGGGAAATAAGGAAGGTGAATCATTTGTAAGGCAAGTGTATTTCATATTATTCTGCGGTCCCTTCGACCCAGAAATAAAAAAGAAAAAAAGATTCTTTAAGTGTGGGTTGGTTGCTGGCTCAACCATTTGAAGTGTATCTCAGGTGCTGCCTGTGCCCCATCCCTCCCGGGGCTTTCTCAGAGCTTCCCCGGGGCCAGAAGCAAAGAGCCAGGAGGCAGCAGAGGCAACCCACGTAGAGTAGAGTGAACTCTCACCGCAATTTCAGCTCAGCATGCAGCCCAAAGTGCCCTGCTTGAACTCAAAAGCACCAGAGAACTACAGCAATTAGACAAATAAACTGTGAAAGATGTGGTTACCAGACCAGGTAGGCACCCCACACGAGACAGGCTTCTCACTACAAATAGCCTTTGCTACAAAAGTCTCTAAAACATGAGGGTGAGGTTGGTGGAAAAAATGTCAATGATGCTTCCTCTGTGATTCTCTCAGCCAGTTATCACATGTATAGAAGCAGGACATACGCCTCAAAGGACACAAGCCTCAAGCTCAAAATTTTACTTTCTGTGCTCATCTGGGCTTCTTCCTGAAAGTGACCTACCACCATTACTCCACCATCACTTACAACAGGAGAACCCCTGGGGTAAAATTAGACATAAGGAGAAGTACTGGATGGTTATAACGACCCAAGTCCTCCGCAGGTGGGCACACAGCCAACAACATGCTATTCTACTGAACAGTCACTAACCAGGAAAGAAAAGGCCCAGGGAATCAACAGTCTCATCATAACCACCCCTACCCATCCCCACCCCAGTGAGAAAGACGGAGTTTGTTCTAGAGACGCTTAAAGGAAAAAAAAGCTGGACTTAACTTAGACACACGTAATACCATTCTCCCATTTCTAGGTCTCCCAACTAGGCAGGAACAACCATAGACATTCTGGAACCAGAAACACAAATTGTTTCCCAAAGTGTTAAACAATGCTTGTCCAAAGGCCCCAGTAGAGCTGGTAGTTTAGACAGCTGTGCTAGGAGCCACAGAAGCTGCATTTTGTAACTAGTACTGCTTCTGAACAATTGAAACTTTCTCCAGAGCAAAGTCCAAACACAGGGAGCAGTGTTCCTCGCAAACATCCAAACAGTTGCATTATTGTTTAACCACCAAAATAACAGCCCTAATAATCTATCAAGTTTGACATTTCATCCAACCAAGCAATTAAACCAGGACGAAACGCATGGATGGAGAGGTTTCCCCTCACCCTGCCCGCCCCCTGCTCCAAATCAACACTCATTTTTACATTATGGCCACAAAAACTAATCATGCTTGCTCCTATTTATAAAAGGGTTCTAAAAATCAAGCACTCTGAAGTGCCTCAAACAAACGGCAGACCCTTAAACATTATTTTCTGTCTCCCACCTTTAAGCATCTATATTAACTGTAAGTCAAGTTACAGGCCAGAAAAGTTGGAAATGCTTTTCTAATATTTAGTCAAAAGAGGTAAATATCCTCCTGATGTTGGTACCAGACTCAAGGTCTATCAACATATTCTTAAATACATTAAGAGTCCTGGGACTCCCCAGGTGGTCCAGTGCTTAAGAATCCTCCTACCACAGCTGGGGATTTGTATTCAATTCCTGGCGGGAACTAAGATCCCACAAGTCTTGGGGCAACTAAGCCCGCATGCCACAATCACTGAAGCCTGCTCACCTAGAGCCTGTGCTTTGCAACAATAGAGGCCTGCACACCAAAACTAGAGAGTAGCCTCAGCTCACCTCAACTAGAGAAAGCCTGCGCACAGCAACATTCACTGCAGTAAGGGGAAAAAAAAAAGGTCCGTCCTTACCTTTTCTCATCTAGTAGGTCACCAAGTGGTAGAACCCTCTCCAGGTAAGGGAGTTCTTAGTTGGTTGCTTCAATTATAGGTAGCCTATCAAGTCCCTGAACATTTGTTGGAAAGATTGATGCTGAAGCTCCAATACTTTGGCCACCTGATGGGAAGAGCCTACTCATTGGAAAAAACCCAGATACCGGGAAAGATTGAAGGCAAAAGGAGAAGGGGGCGACAGAGGATGAGATGGTTAGACAATATCACCAACTCACTGGACATGAATCTGAGCAAACTCCAAGGGATAGTGAAGGACAGGGAGGCCTGGTGTGCCACAGACCATGGGGTCTCAAAGAGTCAGACACGACTTAGCAACTGAACAACAACATCAAGTTCCTAAGATGTCCTCAGAACTACCTAGAACAATGCTTCTCAAAGTGTGCACTACCCATGGAGATCTGTAGTAAGGTAAACACAAAAAATTCATAGTAGGTATACACTGCTGTGCATCCAAGTGTATGACTTTCTGGTAATTCATTTTTCTTGTACTTTATAAAAATATTAGTTGGCAATAGACTGGATAAGCACTTCACAAAGCTGGTCCTTCACCACAGTTTCAGAAGCACTAGCTTTTCACTTACAAAAATGCCAACTGTGTCATTTATTGTTCTGAAGGAATCAGAGCATTCTTGCCCTATCCTACAGCTTCGGATTTAAGGGCAATTAGAGAAATCTATGTGCTTTCCAGGTGGCGCGGTGGTAAAGAATCTGCCTGCCAAGCAGGTTCGATCCCTGGGTTGGGAAGATCCCCTGGAGAAGGGCAACCCACTCCAGTATTCTTGCCTGGGAAATCCCATGGATAGAGGAGCCAGGCGGACAACAGTCCATGGGGTTGCAAAGAGTCAGACAAACACGACTGGGCATGCACACACAGGTGAGGAGAAACCAATAAGGAGGTACACCCTGGTGTAATCTCATGGAAACAGTATCCACTTAGACTCAACAGACCTCATTGCTGGTCTGCAAGATCCAACTAACGGAGACTCTAGGTGAACTGGAGATTTTTTTTTACTTCCCTATGCCTTGAATTCCTCCCCCGAAGAATTTTTAAAGGCAGCCCCCCAATATCGGCATTTCTCAACATTGTTCATTTTTTTAAATGTGTGGTTCCTTCTGACAGCAATACTTTTTTTGAGTGTGGGCTGCAGATAAGCTACATCAGAATCCCCAGCTTCATTCCCAAATTCCCAGATTCTATAGCTGTGGGCTAACAACCAGGAAACAGCAGTTTTTATAGGGACCCGACAGCAGTTTTTATAAGTAATGGGAGACTCTGACACTTACGAAAACTCTGATCTACTGCAATAACAATCTAATGCCTCTAAGAAGTTTTTTTTAAAAGGTCATGATTTGAGTGTAATCCCTGATAAATTACTTTAGGTAAAAAGTATTTTTTAAATCAGTATATTAAAACTTACAGAAAGCAGACTTCCCTGGTGACTCAGGAATGAAGAATCCACCTGCCAATGCAGAAGACACGGGTTCCATCCCTGATCCAGGAGAATCCCACATGCCAAGGAGCAACTAAGCCCGTGCGCCACAACTATTGAGCCTGTGCTCTAGAGCCCAGGAAGCGCAACTATTGAGCCCGTGTGCCACAACTACTGAAGTCTTTGCACCCTAGGGCCTGTGCTCTACAACAGGAGAGGCCACTGCAATGAGAAGCCCCTGCAACCCAGCTAGACAGTGGCCCCCACTCGCAGCAACTAAAGACAAGCCCGTGCAGTCATGAAGACCCAGCACAGTCAAAATTAAAAAGACAAAAAACTTACAGAAAGCATATTTTAACATGCTTTTATATCAGTAATACGTAACAGCAAATTTCAACTTTTCCCCATTAGGGGGAAAAAAAACGCTGTTTGGTTGGGAAGACCAAATGTATATTAAGATACACGTACACATTTACAGGCTATGGTATCAAGATCTGCTTTCTTGACGTGATACTCAGAACTCTCAAATTTTGTACCAGTCCCCTTCCAAACAAAACTAGTGACTTATTTTTATGTCTGTGCTGTTTCTGAAAACCTGAGAAGAGAGATTTCAGGCAGCTATTTCTGAGCGTTTCCACAAATAACAGTGCAGGTGTGGATAGTTGGTATCTCAAAAACCAAATTAGATGTAAATGTCAATGTATTTTCATTTTTAATATTAGTTTTGGTAGTACAGGAGACATGGTAATATGCTGTACTGAAAAGTTTATTCAGATAAATAAAATTTAGGAACCTGATGAGGAGCATCTGGGATGAAGCTGCAGAAGTATCTGCTGCTGCTAAGTCACTTCAGTCGTATCCGACTCTGTGCGACCCCATAGACGGCAGCCCACCAGGCTCCCCCATCCCTGGGATTCTCCAGGCAAGAACACTGGAGTGGGTTGCCATTTCCTTCTCCAATGCATGAAAGTGAAAAGTGAAAGTCAAGTCGCTCAGTCGTGTTCGACCCTCAGCAACCCCATGGACTGCAGCCTTCCAGGCTCCTCCGTCCATGGGATTTTCCAGGCAAGAGTACTGGAGTGGGGTGCCATTGCCTTCTCCGGCAGAAGTGTCTAAAACCCCACGAATTGGCTGGTTCACGTCACTATTCCTCAAGCTGCCAGTATGCAACTCTGTCACCAGTCCAGACAGCTGGGAAACACTGAACCAGATCAATGGGCGTGGGAGTGATGACTCAAGAGTCACCTGGAGTGCTGGGTCCAACCATATAGTGAGGGAGGTAGGCAGGGTGGCCGTGCCCTTGTCAAGCCCTCTGGAAGCACTGGGGTAGTCCCTCCCTACCCGCTCTGCAGCAAACACTGGCCAAGGTAAACTTCAGATGTGACACAGGATGACTATGCAGGTTTTTCCATCGGTATAGGACAAAATGACCAAGAATGGCACCTAAATCTAATCACGCTCGAGGTAGAGAGGCAGACAGACGTGAAAAAAGGCCCAAGAATTCTCCTAGTCCCTGTTATTCCCACCCCACGCTCCTAGCACAAAATTTTAACCCCTAACTGTTCCTCTGCACCTCCATAAAGTCCAAACTGCCCAAACCACGGCTGCTGGTCTGCAAAAATCATTCCCGAGGCAATCCGCCCTCTTCCTGAGAGACATTCTGGATTAAGGATTCCTCAAACTGGCTGAACAAAGCTGCACCCACTCTCTCCAAAGCCCTGGAAAACACTCCACTCTTTCCCCAAATCAGAACACTCCTTTCATCCAGCATTTTCAAATAAAGGCTCACCCTCTAGTGGATCTTCTTCCATGCCTTGAAGATAATAATTCAGCATGATCAGGAGGAGGTGTAATTCACTGGCTAAGGAACCACTGACTCAAGACCCAGGAAAAGGTTGGAAGACAACCTAAGATAAGGTCTGGTTATTTCTCAAGCAGATATCTTAATCAGGAAGAAAGTTTTTTGTTGTTTTTTTTTTTAAAGGGAGGAGGGGGAGGTGGAATTCACAGAAATTAATATGCCTTATCAGGACTAAGACTGGAAAGATTTTTCAAAGTAAATGAATAGGGGAAAACAAGAAAAAGCCGGGATGGGAGAGGAAGCTGCTCCATTTCCTTAAAAAAAGCTTTTCTTCTAAATCTTTTAACATAATCCAGCAGTTGCAAACAAACAATGGTGCTGATTACTAGCTAATTACGTTTAACCACTAGGGGTGGGGGTGGGGGCAGCAGAGCCTCCAGTAGGCCTAACTTCCTGTAAATTTCAGGATGACTAGGCAGTATTTCATCAAAGTGGATCAAGACAGTTAAAATGTTTCAGCAAATCAATCTGGCTCCAAGTTGTCCAAATGGGGTGGGCTTCCCCTACCCTGAGAACTGGCCTGGTGGAAACAAACGGTTGTCCTAGGAGACCTGACTACTGCATGCATGCTCCTCAGCCCTGTTTGTCTCTTTGTGACCCTATGGACTGTAGCCCGCCAGGCTCCTCTGTCCATGACCACTCACTCCACAACCCAGAGATAATGAAACCATGTTCTTACATGCCGTTCTAGAAAAACCATGTGAAGGTCAACCTAGGAGATGCAGGCTTAATCTGTAGCACTGGAGAAGAGGCAGCTTTTAAAAGTCAAGTAACACCAGCTCAAAAAAATTCTGTAAAGTTCAAATTCAGCACATGCGTGCTGAAAGAGGCTGGGAGAGCCAAAAGATTTTGCTTATCTTTTTACAGGAGAGGACAATGGAGAAATTACCAGACCAACGTCACTTTCCCTTCAGAAAAAAAAAGTTAGCAGGCTTAACCGAGATAAAAACCTTCATAGGTCATAACTCCATGAAATCAGCAGCCTAGTGAGAATCTCTCCAAGAACGCTGTAGGAAATTAAGTGCGGATTAGCGTAATTAAATGTAAAGTCTCCTTGAGAGCGACTTCTGCTCCTGAAGACTACAGCCATCTCTGTGAAACGCATCACAGCCTTTTCACTTTCACATCAGGTCTGCACACGCTATGATCTAAAAAGAACAGAGTGGTGATTTGAGGAGAGAATTAAGTAATACAGCTTATCAGAAAACCACTGCATTCTCTAGTCTTCGCAAAAGTTCACACGCTCATGTAATATACTGTAACTGTAATATACTTAGGGGTTTTCAAAAATTACACACATTTCCTCAAAAGAGATAGAGTAAAAAATAGAATCACGGGGTGAAGGCCAAACATTGTCTCTTCTGAATGCTTGAATAGCCAATTATGGGTCTTAATACATTAATTCTAAGAGAGGAAAAGAGACTATTACAGGAATGTTGAGTAAGATATCTTCAAAACTGCACCCTCGGGCCTAAGTCCGTTGGACTCACAGTAAAATCACCCCCTCAAAAAAGCAGTTTTATGCAAAATTTTGTATTTTAATTTCCCAGCTGCCAGGAGAAATATATAAGGAACAGAAATTAAACTAATTATGTCAGCAGCACAGTGAACAAAACTTTAATTGTATTACACACAAGTTAGACATTGCCGAACAACACAAAGGCCGTTAAGGGCAGAAACTTCTTTAGAATATAAATGATTCCTAATCAGTATGACAAAAATTAGTCTGGGCAATAAGCAGATTCACACATGGAAAAATCCAGCCAACATCCTAATTCAATACAAAAAAAAAATGAACGTAGAGTATAAGAAACAAATCTCCAAAATGGCTTAAAATCACTTGGTCATTTACATATGTTAGATCATTAATAGGTCCTTTAAGCCAGTATTGTACTAATCAGCTTTTTTAACCTCCTGCCCACAAAAGATCCTATTCATTTAGCTGGGTGGACAGGTGTTAGCAACCAGCAACCTTTTTTAGCCTCAGAGTTCCAGCGGCCTGATCTGTGATTACTGTGGCCATGATTAGCAAGTCGAAAGGAAAAGGCAGTTTAGAAAGGGGGAAAGGGAGCAGAGAGGGAAAGAAGAAAAAAAACCAAAAAGGGAGGTGGGGGGAGGAAGATGAGAAAAGAAAGGGCTGTCAGGTGCTATTTACAGCCCCCACCCCCACCCAAGCCTGGGAGCCGGAGTTGAGCTCCCAGGCTACGGCCCAGACACTGGAGGCAGAATTTGGATAATGTCATGAATTTATTCCCGCAGACAGTCATTCTGGATATATGCCTACACTCCACTCGTTCTAAGAAAAAAATTTTTTTCAAGTATCTGTGACTCATTCCTCTTTACCATATTCTCACCTTCTTGAGTCCTCACTCTTTCATATGTTTTCTAAAAGAGCTGACCGAGTAGATATTCCTGGAAGGAGACAGGGGGAAGGCCGGATTTCGAAAGATATCTGAAGCCTACGGAACAAAAATCCTCTGAGAAGAGAATGTTCATTGAGCTCCATACAATGTACAAAGAAGAGATTTGCTCTCCTTTCATCCACTGATCAATGCCACCAGGTTATTATTTTCATCTGGCAGATGAAGAAAAGGAATCAAACAAAGGTTAAGTGATGTGTCTAAAGCACCCGCGAGTTTGATCCCTGGGTTGGGAAGATCCCCTGGAGAAGGAAATAACAACCCAATCTAGTATTCCTTGGAGAAGGCGATGGCACCCCACTCCAGTACTCTTGCCTGGAAAATCCCATGGACGGAGCAGCCTGGTAGGCTGCAGTTCACGGGGTCTCAAAGAGTCGGACACGACTGAGCGACTTCACTTTCACTTTTCACTTTCATATTTTGGAGAAGGAGATGGCAACCCACTCCAGTGTTCTTGCCTGGAGAATCCCAGGGACGGGCGAGCCTGTTGGGCTGCCATCTATGGGGTCGCAGAGTCGGACACGACTGAAGCAACTTAGCAGCAACTTAGCAGCTAGTATTCCTGCCTGGCAAATCCCATGGACAGAGGAGCCTGGCAGGCTGCAGTCCATGGGGTCACAAAGAGTCAGACACAATTTAGGGACGAAACAACAACGAAAGAAGCCCAGCCAGGAGGTGGAGGAGCTGGGGCTCAAAGCCAGGTTCGTCTCTTTTCTCAACTGTTACATTTCCCCAAAATTTAATTCCCTAACATATTTAGTGCCCCATTCTGCTTTAACTCAGAGGGTTCTGGATTTCACCTTTTCTTCCTTCCATGAACTCGGCAAAGGACCTGTGACTAAATTTTATTGCCTATTAAGCATCCATCATGTCCAATAAGCACTTCAGTTAATGTAGAAATGAAACATCTGGCAAACTGGCTTTATTTTAAAATCTTACATACAGAGGATGACCAGGCAGCTCTCCTATGCAACACCGATCAGAACTAGATTTGACTACCCGTTCAGTCCTCCAGTGGTTTCCACATTATCATTCATTTGTCCACTCAGGAAATACAGGAAGCTACTCTCCCAACCCTCCCTCATGACTCCTGACAGATAATACGGCAGACAGGGCCCCTCTGGAAAGTAATTTACATAAAAGTTATAAAAGCTCTTTGTTATCTGTCATGACTCGGAAATGGACTATTCTAGCAAATCAAACATCCTGAATAACATAATGACGCTTTTAAAGGGACTACCAATTTATAAAGAATTTCAAAGCAATGCAACACTAGTTCCTAAACCCGGTTGCAGATCAGAATCACACGGGAGCTCTTTGTAAGTAGCTGCCCAGAGTGGCTTTTAAAATACAGATTCTCGGTCATCACTTATCCATGCAAAACAAAAAGAAAAAAAAAAAACACTTCAGGAGGTGGAGCTGGGAAATCTGTATTTTATAGAACCCCTCAGTGTCAAAACTGCTATGTAGCGAGTGAATCTTTTAAGGAGTGGCTGGCTTTGGGAACTCCTTGTAATAAAACTCACTTTTTAGTTAAAAAGGCTAAAGCTACACTGAATACAATGTGACCTTCTTTTGATGATTTGGGAGATCTTGGGTTTTCCCGTGCCTCTGGGTCATCATTCACTAGCCACTGTACTGGCAAAACCAGAATAGAAGAAAAGGTTAAGAATAATCGTACTGGTAAAAAGCTGGAAAAACCAGCTTTTGTTTTCCTATTAGATTTTTAAAGAGCTGATTTTCCCCAGAGGAAACTCAAGATTTTTATGCTTGCCTTGAAAAAGGAAAATGTTTAAAAACAGGTAGATTCTCTTAACGCTCAACTGCTCCAATTCTGAACATTAATGGGCCCAAATGCATCAAACATGTGGAATAGTCACCCTGAACTAGAAAGCAGAGAAACTTCATGACAGTCTTAACAAAGATAAAGGAGGATAATGGGTTTAAGCTAAGAATGGCATCATGAGGATTAAATAAAACTACTGTCCTGACCACAGCAGATAAATCCTGGAAACTGGGAGAGCTAAAATCTTTCAACACGTAAGGCCAATGATTCCAACCCATCTAGGATGGCTTTCATCTAAGATACAATAGGATACTCTATTAAGAGCCCAACAGGTTTTAGGGGTTTAAAACTCCAAGTAATATAAACTCACAAAACAAGAAAGGGACCACACCATCTCCCTATTGAAGGAATGGGAATTTGTGATTGCCTACAAAAAGACTGTCCTTCAGACTGCCAGAATCTTTCTTACAGAAACACAAGTCACACCTACCAATAATCAGTAACCAAACAAAAATAATAACCAGTAACCACTACCAAACAATAATGAGGAAGCTCACACCTCACGGCTTCAGCAACAGCAATTTAAACTATGCATTCTCATTAAACTCTAAATTATAACTCAGTTCTGTATTGCAGGTTATGAGATTTTAAGGTGCAGAGGTTAAATCTTTCCTCTCAAAACATAAACCCTATAGCCAGTACAAGTTTCATACAAAAGTCTCTAATCTTTTAAAACAACAGCAGTATTTATTAAAGGTTCTAAGAATAAAAAATCAAGGTGGAATTAGTTTCCTCAACACTCCTTGGGTTTACAAGGGTGTTTTCAGAAAGTTCTAGGCACAACACATTTTGTGCACTAAACATCACAATGGACAGGTAATCAGGGAAGAAACTGTACCCTTTCTTTGTTATTGCTGCTGTTTGTTTTGTCTTTTTAAATGCTGGTCACTGAAAATGCTTTTTCCACTGCTATCTTAAGATAGTGCTAAGCAGAGTGGTATCAACTGGCTTGGTCATGAGAAAGTTTTGAAAACAAATTAATTTCTAACCTTTTGGAGAACAGCTCTCTTTTTGTGCATGTTATTTTAGCAATGGGTTAAATTAAGTCGATTTCAAAGATTTACAATCCCTGACCCTAAGGTAAACAGTCGGGATAACAGCTATCTTCCTGATCAATATGGAAGTTTCTAGCGGGCTGATCTTCCTAAACAGACATTAAAATGTGTGTGTGCGTGTCCAAGATTACATGGAAACCTTCTTCATGCACAATCAAGTTATTACAGTTAGGCCTGCCACATCAAACTGTAATTGTCATACCCAATTTGCAAACTTAAGAAAATAACACCTCTAAATAAACTGTAATTTATGACTTGTATTCTGAAGTCCGGAATTATTAGGAAATACACTATAGAGTTTCAGAAATGCTTGCCATCATCTATTTCCTTGAATGTGAGGCAAAACAATCAAAAAAGGATAAAGAAGTCGTCAAACCTGAAATCCCCTGAACTAGCTCCCAACCCTAGAATTCCATACACAAACTCGGCCAGCACCGTGTCCCCTGCCTGCTTCCATTCCTAGAAAAACGCTCCCGTAAGTGGACAACCCTGGCCACACTATCTTGAACTGCCACTGGAAAAACAACTACTCCGCACACAGTTGCAGCCAACAGGGGGTGACAAGAGGGGTCTGCCCTCCAAGCCATCTGTAAAACGGGATGGGCAAGAAACTTTCTTAGAAGGCCACGCAACACCTGGGGATGTTTGCTCCTTACGTTCTGGTGGCCTTTAGCCAGGGGGCAAAGTCACAGTTGTGGGTGAAGCCCTCTGTCGGAGCTAACAGTAACTCTGCCCTGGGGTAGACAGGGAGGAGCACAGTACACTCTTCCTTGATTACACAAGCAGTTTTCCCCCTAGAACAAATGACAGGCCAACAGAAAGGAAAAAGTATACTGTTGTTTCTATCTTCAGCCAGCCTGACATCAAGCTCTGAGCAGGCAGAAGCCTGCGAGGCTGTGGCTCCCCGGGTCGAGCACTCTTCCCCATGTCTGGTCAAATGTCTCGTGGGCAACCCAGCTGCAGAGGCCCCACCGTTCCTCTCCGTCTTGCCCACTGGCGACCTCATACAGGTTACCTCAGGGGAACAGAAGACAATTTCCACCAGGGGCCCCTAGGTGGGGAGGGGGGCACGTGGGTGGGAGAAGCATAGCCCCAAACTTCTCCATCGAGCCTCCGAACTCCAGCCTCCACCTTCTTCCGAGAAGCCCGCGGGGCTCCTGCCCTGGAAAGTAGGGTCAGGCTAGTTCCTGAACGCAGGCCGCCGCGCACACCTGCCTCAGTTTCCTCTGCTTCAAAAGCCGCATCTTTCCCCCCCACCCCCACAAGCCAACTGAACCTGCCGATCGGGTAGGGCGTTTGGAGATATATGATAACACACGGCTCCCGTTAGTGCCCCCACAGGTGAAGTGCTTCTGTGAGGGGCACTTTTTAATGGGACAGGTGCGGGCTACCTTGAATGCGCAGACTTTTCAGCGACGGAGGGCTTCCCCTCATCCCCTGTGGGCAGCGAGCGTCTCAGGCCGCGCCCCGCACAGAGGAGGCGCCCCCCGCCCCCACCCAGGACCACAGCCTGGCGAGACCCCGAGGCCGAGCAGCGCTCCCCCACTCCGGACTCCCCTAGAAGCCCAGCCTAGGCCGGGCGCCCCGCGGACCCCAGCGCGGGCGCCGCTGCCTCCTCACCTGTCGCGGCCGCCTGCCCAGCCCCGCACCTGGGAGGGGAAGGGGAGGGGAGGGGAGGGGCCGGATCCGGGCCGCGGGCGCCTCAGGCAGGGGCGCTGCGGGCTGCGCCGCGGCGGCGTCTCCGGGGCTGAGGGGCGCCGGGGGGCGGTCGCCACATCCTCGCGGGCGGCCCCAGGAAGTTGGCCCCCCCGCCGCCCCTCAGCCATCCCTAGCCGCCGGGGCCGGTCGCTCCCGCCCCTCGCGCAGGCCCCGCCCCTCGCGCAGGCCCCGCCCCCGGCGCGGCCCCGCCCCCTCGGGAGCGCGCCGCCGCCGCTCCTGCCGCGCCCGAGCCACCATAGAGAGGCGGGAGGCGCGCGGCAGACCAGAGGGCGGCCTCCGCACGCGCGCGCCCCCTGGCGGAGCCCCGGGCCGCGGGCTGCCGACCCCGGCCCACGAGCCTGAGCCCCTGTGTATGGCGACCCTACTCCGCTGTCGGGGCATCTGCTGCTTCCAAGTCGACAGGGGTCACCGCACTCTGCGCGGGAGCTGAAGGGTCCAAACCGTGGTCCAGCTTGGAGAGCGTAAGCAAGCCCCGGAACATCGCAGAACTCGTTTCAAAAGAAAATTTTGAAAGTTGCCTCACTTCCATATCCCATTGTTCCTCACCACAATGGCTATCAGCAAGTGATGGCTCCCCCAAATTACAATGAAAGAAACCCAGGCCCATCGGGGTTCACTATCTAATTCAAGGTCGCATGATTGGGAGCTATTAGAAGCCAGATCTGAAGGACATCAAAACCCACGTTTGTCCCATGCACTCTATGGCACCTCCCTCTCAAGCATTTCCCAGTCTAAAGTGAGGAAACTCCTCAGAGGGAGGCCCTGGTAGAATGAAGATGACTCTGTAGGGAGGAACCCACCCCAGCTGTTCATCATCAGCTGGGTACCTTTCAGCAGGTACTTAACATTTCTGAACTCTCCTTGCCTCATCCCTGAAGAAATTGGTACTGTTGGTGTGAGGCAGGTTGGTATGAGGATTAAAAAAACCAATACATATATTCAGAAGTGCTTAGCAACTATAAGGGGGCTTCCCTGGTGGCTTGGTGGTAAAGAATTTTGCCTGCCAATGCATGTTGGTGAGTTCCATTCTTGGGTCTGAAAGATCCCCTGGAGAAGGAAATGGCAGCCCACTCCAGTATTCTTGCCTGGATAATCCCGTGGACAGAGGAGCCTGGTGGGCTACAGTCTGTGGGGTGGCAAAGCACAACTGAACAGCTGAGCATACACACAGTAAACTATTAATACAGAGCACTAGAGTTGCATGGGGAATTGTTACCCAAGGTGGACTAATCTTCTTATACCTTAGTTTCCTATGGAGACCTCTCAGGGCTGTCCTGAACAGTTTGTATTTTAACAAAAGTAATATCACAAAGAAAAGTGGAGTAAAGATGGTATCATTTATACATGCAGTCTCTGTCACTTTAAAAGTATTATTTCCAGTCTTTACAACCCAGCAAACTGAGTACTATTATTCCCATGTTATTTTTTTTCAATATTTATTTATTTGGCTGCAGTGGGTCTTAGTTGTGGCATGTAAACTCTTAACTGTGCAGCATGTGGGATCTAGTTTCTTGACCAAGGATCAAAACCCAGCTCCCTGTACTGGGAGTGAAGAGTCTTAGTCACTGGACCACCAGGGAAGTCCGTCAGTCAGTTCAGTTCAGTCGCTCAGTCGTGTCCGACTCTGCGACCCCATGAACTGCAGCATGGCAGGCCTCCCTGTCCATCACCAACTCCCAGAGTTCACTCAAACCCATGTCCATCGAGTCGGTGATGCCATCCAACCCTCTCATCCTCTGTCATCCCCTTCTCCTCAATCTTTCCCAGCATCACAGTCTTTTCGAACGAGTCAGCTCTTCGCATCAGGTGGCCAAAGTATTAGAGCTTGAGCTTCAACATCAGTCCTTCCAATGAACACCGAGGACTGATCTCCTTTAGGATGGACGGGTTGGATCTCCTTGCAGTCCAAGGGACTCTCAAAAGTCTTCTCCAACACCACAGGTCAAAAGCATCAATTCTTCAGCACGCAGCTTTCTTTAGAGTCCAAATCTCACATCTATACATGACTAATGGAAAAACCATAGCCTTGACTAGATGGACCTTTGTTGACAAAGTAATGTCTCTGCTTTTGAATATGTTGTTTAGGCTGGTCATAACTTTCCTTCCAAGGAGTAAGCGTCTTTTAATTTCATGGCTGCAATCACCATCTACAGCAATCTTGGAGCCCAGAAAAATAAAGTCAACCACTGTTTCCCCATCTATTTGCCATGAAGTGATGGGACCAGATGCCATGGTCTGTTTTCTGAATGTTGAGCTTTAAGCCAACTTTTTCACTCTCTTCTTTCACTTTAGTTCACTTAGGCTCTTTAGTTCTTCTTCACTTTCTGCCATAAGGGTGGTGTCATCTGCATATCTGAGGTTATTGATATTTCCCCCAGCAATCTTGATTCCAGCTTGTGCTTCCTCCAGCCCAGCATTTCTCCTGATGTACTCTGCATATAAGTCAAATAAGCAGGGTGACAATATACAGCCTTGACATACTCCTTTTCCTATTTGGAACCAGTCTGTTGTTCCATGCCTAGTTCTAACTGTTGCTTCCTGACTTGCATACAGATTTCTCAATAGGCAGGTCAGGTGGTCTGGTATTCCCATCTCTTTCAGAATTTTCCACAGTTTGTTGTGATCCACACAGTCAAAGGCTTTGGCATAGTCAATAAAGCAGAAATCGACGTTTTTCTGGAACTCTTTTGCTTTTTCCATGATCCAGCGGATGTTGGCAATTTGATCTCTGGTTCCTTGGTCTTTTCTAAAATCAGCTTGAACATCTGGAAGTTCACGGTTCATGTATTGCTAAAGCCTGGCTTGGAGAATTTTGAGCATTACTTTACTAGCATGTGACATGAGTGCAATTGTGTGGTAGTTTGAGCATTCTTTGGCATTACCTTTCTTTGGGATTGGAATGAAAGCTGACCTTTTCCAGTCCTGTGGCCACTGCTGAGTTTTCCAAATTTGCTGGCATGTTGAGTGCAGCACTTTCACAGCATCATCTTTCAGGATTTGAAATAAATTACCTGGAATTCCATCACCTCCACTAGCTTTGTTCATAATGATGCTTTCTAAGGCCCACTTGACTTCACATTCCAGGATGTCTGGCTCTAGGTCAGTGATCACACCATCATGATTATCTGGGTCATGAAGATCTTTTTTGTACAGTTCTTCTGTGTATTCTTGCCACCTCTTCTTAATATCTTCTGCTTCTGTTAGGTCCATACCATTTCTGTCCTTTATTGAGCCCATCTTTGCATGAAATGTTCCCTTGGTGTCTCTAATTTTCTTGACGAGATCTCTAGTCTTTCCCATTCTATTGTTTTCCTCTATTTCTTTGCATTGATTGCTGAGGAAGGCTTTCTTATCTCTCCTTGCTATTCTTTGGAACTCTGCATTCAAATGGGTGTATCTTTCCTTTTTCTCCTTTGCGTTTCGCTTCCGTTCTTTTCACAGCTATTTGTAAGGTCTCCTCAGACAGCCATTTTGCCTTTTTCTTGGGGATGGATTTCTGTCTCCTGTACAAGGTCATGAACCTATTCCCATGTTATTAATGAAGATCTTCCTATTAAGAAGTTTACCCAAAGCCACACAGTTAGGAAAAGGCCAAACTTGAATTTGAAACCAGGTCTTTGCACCACCAGGAACACATGGAAAGACTGGCCTGCTAGCGGCCTCCAGCACCTGAATTAACTGTGCCCATCTTTTTCCTGTCTGGCTATTTCGGTCACTTTCCTTGATGCACTGCCTCGTTCCCTCTGCTTCTCCCCAGGGGTTTATCTTCCCCCCGCAAAGGCATTTATTGTCTCCTCTTTTCCCTTCTCTGACTCCTTTTCTCTTTAGATGCCATCCTCTCTTATTTCTGAAAGAGCTTTGTGACCCGTGATTAAGGCACATCTATTCCCCACCCAAACTCTCCTTCTCTTGATGTTAATTATTATCATAGAAAGTTAATAGGTCCAGAACAAGGATGGGGTGAGACCCAGAGATGTCTTTTTGTAAGCTTAGTTTTTAAGCTTAAGTGCATAGTTCCAAAAGGGAGTGCACTTAAGCCACCGATGGGCCTGATAATTGGAGTCAGAACTCACAACATCCTATGGAAATCATTTTTTCTGGGCCCTCTGGTCCGTATTACAGCTAAATCATTGAAATGCTGCTAACTAATATGCGTGTTGCTAAAGCAAGGAGGGGCTCAGAGCTGCATTTACCCACACACCTCCTTTCTCCACCTTTCATATTATCACCATCATTATTTTTCATCTTTATCGTGCCCTTCCGCAGAGGCACTCCATAATGTACCCGTTGTGCAAGTAATCTGAAATCCTTTTCAGCAAGCAATAGTATTTAGTAGTAATAAAACACTAATTTGTCTACCAAGTGACATATTTATAGGAGCTGTTTACTTTGACGTATTTTTATTATTTCTACTCATTTGCTAAGTACCTTCCGATACATATTTATGAAGCACGTACCTTTCCCCAAACGGCAATGAAAAAATAAATCATATTATTTCTTGTATTAGTAGCAGAGTGGCTTGTAAGTCCTAGAGCCCTGATTTTTGTTATGTTTGGCAAGAGCTGGAAGAATTAATGGTGATTGAGCACCTACTATGTGCCAGACTCTGCAGCAAGCACTTTACATAAATTATCTGTTTCATTTCCTGAGACATTTATTTTACCAATGAGGAAACTGTAATTCCTCTGCAACATATATTTTACCAATGAGACAGAGACATTACCTTGTCCAGGTAATTTAGCCAGGAAGAGTCCAGCAAGGTTTTGAACCTAGATTTTCTCCTGACTCCAAAATCCCAATGGAGAAGGAAATGGCAACCCACTCCAGTATTCTTGCCTGGAGAATCCCATGGACAGAGGAGCCTGGAGGGCTACAGTCCATGGGGTTGCAAAGAGTCAGACACAACTGAAGCCACTTAGCATGTACATATAGCTGCTTTACAATGTTGTGTTTCTACTGATAGTTTCTACTGTATAGCAAAGTGAAGAGCTATACATACACATATATCCTCTCCTTTTGGGATTTCCTTCCCATTGAGGTCACCACAGAGAATCAGGTCACGTTCCCTCTGCTATACAGGAGGTTCTCATTAGTTATCTATTTATACACAGTATCAATAGTGTATATATGTCAATTCCAATCTCCCAATTCCTCCCACCCTTCTTCCCCGCTTCGATATCCATACATCTGTCTCTGCTTGGCAAATATCACCTCTACCATTTTTCTAGATTCCAAACGTGTTAATATACAATATTTGTTTTTCTGATTTACTTCACTCCATATGACAGTCTCTAGGTCCATCCATGTCTCTGCAAATGATCCGACTTTGTTCCTTTTCACGGCAGAGTAATATTCCATTGTATCTATGTACCACATCTTCTTTAGCCATTCCTCTGTTGATGGACAGCAGAGCTTTAAACTAAGCTCAGGGCTCTCTGCAACTGCACTGGTCACACTACCATGAAGCGGGCCTTGCCTGCACAGAAGGAAGCTGTCACCAGTTTCTCCCAGGTATCCTAAGCCTTTCAAGTAATATGCAGTTGAGGGCCTATGATATGCCTGGGAAAGTATCTGGCATTTTACATAAGGTATATGATCCTAAAGCAATTCTATGCAATAGGTATTATTTTCCCCTATTCCCCAATGGATGAAACTAAGGCTTCAAGAGGCTGATTGATCCAATGGCATACAGTAAGTGTCACTGCTAAGACCAGGTTATAGGAGATATAAATCTCGTTCCTTGACTTTGTATCCTTTTCACCATATACCTATTGTCTTCCTGCAAACCCCCAGCTTATGTTGAGACTCTTACACCCAGAAACTAGGGGAGCAGGGAAGAGCTAGGATTCAAAAGCTACTCAAGGAGTCAAGTCTGTGCAGCAGGTCAAGTGCACTTGTTCAGCTCCGAGATGCACTGAATAAGATGTGGACAGGACTTCCCTGGTGGTCGTGTGGTTAACGACTCTGCTCTCCCAACGCAGGGGGCCTGGCTTTGATCCCTGGTCAGGGAACTAGATCCCACATGCCACGACTAAGGCCCAGGGCTAGTTGCCAGGGGCAGAGTCCTGTCGGAATGTCACGGGCTAGTCTGGAGCAACGGTGAACGGTGCTCCTCCTCGTGGCCAGAAAGGCTGCCTGGGGGAGGCTCTGTGGCTGGGATAAGTCCCTGCTGAGGGCGGAACTGTACCAATTGAAAGCTAAAGGCGACGTGGACACAGAATCCTGGCCAAGGAATCGAGAGTCCTAGGTTCCAGCCCCCGTTCTGCCGCTGGGACTGTCATTTCTGCTCTTGGACCTCACTTTCCCGCTCGGCTAAATGACAAGACGGGGCATATGGTCTTTATTTATTTGGCTGCCTCGTGTCTTAGATGCAGCACGTGGGATCTTACTTCCTCGAGCAGGGATCGAACCTGCGTCCCTTACCATTGGAAGACTGATTCTCAACCAGCACACCACCAGGGAAATCCCAGGGCATGTGATCTTTACAGGCCTCTCAAATCTACAATCCTAGGGTACTGAGTCAGGGACAAAGTACCTGATGCCACATTCAGGAAACACGGCAGATGTGCCCAGGGCAGAGATGGCAACCAGGCTCCACCCTGAACATCAATTTCAACTGACTGGTGGTGGCCACCTGGGGCGTCAGGTGGAGAAAAAACTAAAATTGCAAAGGTCTCTGAGCTCGGCAAAAGGGAATGCTTGATTTATTGCTGATGCCTGCATGGGTTCAAGATTCCCAAATGGTACAAATGATGGGGATGTGCCACCCCGAGCTTAACATTTTGTTTGCTACTATGGTTGCCACGAGCTTCCCGGGTGGCGCTAGTCATAAAGAATCCACTTGCTAATGCAGGAGATGTAAGAGACAGGAGTTCAGTCCTAGGGTCAGGAAGATCCCTTGGAAATGGCAGCCCACTCCAGTATTCTTGCCTTGAGAATCCCATGGACGGAGGAGCCTGGTGGGCTACAGTTCATGGGGTAGCAATCGGACACAACTGAGGCGACTTAGCTTGCATGCATAAGGCTGCCATTATGTACCCACTGCTCCTAGTAAGGAGGCTGCAGGCTCATTTCTCCCAAGAGCCTGTGGAAGTGCCAGCGACAGGGTTCCTCCGGTCCTGGCTCACCAAGCCTGTCCTCACTCAAGCAGATACCCTCGGGGGTTGCCACTTGCTCCAGTCCTCCAGACCTCTTCCTTTTATCCCTCCTGTGCTCATCATCTGTAAATGTTATATCTTCTGCCTCTAACTCTGACCCCGCTTCCTGCAGCCAAGACACAACTAATTAACTACACAACAGGCTCTCAAACCGAGAAAGGCAACCTTCCTTTAAAAAAATTGTGGTCAGTAAACAATCCTGATCATGTTCTGCCTTTGATCTCCCCTTCCCTGCTGTCCTCCCCTCCACCCAGCCGGGGCTACAGCTCACAGAGAAATGGTCACAGCACCCGTAACAGACCGGGGTGGGGCGGGGGTGGGGGGACTATTTCATACACTGTGGTACAGCTGGCAGGAAGAGAGGGGTAATTACGTTGCATCTTGGAGCCACCGGCAATGAATTTCTGCATAAAGGACTAGATTTGCCGTGTATTATTTATGCCAGCATCAATTTTCCCAGCTGGCTCTACTGACTGCAAATTCTTCCCTGTTTATGGGCAAGGCCATGGTTCAGCACCTCGGCTTACTCTGTACCGTGGAGGGCCCCACAGGGCACCATGCATGTTAAACAGGCGGCTGGATTCACCGCGGCCAGGTCACATCTTCCCTTCCTGTTAGTTTCTATCCCTGGCGCTGCAGTGAGCTCCCAGCCTCACCTGGGCATGGTGAGGCATGCAGGTGTCTGAAACCAAACTGACGAGGGAAAGAGGAACAGGGGTTCTCTGGGTCCTCACTCGGGGAAACTGAAAAGCCACCCTCTGGGGGAAAACAGATGGCTCTGCAGCTCAGTGAATTTCTTTTGTATTATTATGTTTTTAAGAGCAGGATCTAGATAAGAGTTTTGGCACTAGGAGTAAAGAATCCACCTGCCAACGCAAGAGATGCCAAGAGACATGGGTTCGATTTCTAGGTTGGGAAGATCCCCTCGAGGAGGAAATGGCAACCTGCTCCAGTATTCTTGCCTGGAAAATTCCACGGACAGAGGAGCCTGGTGGGCTACAGTCCATGGAGTCGCAAAAAGTCAGACACAATTGAGCACACAACACGGGTTGCGTTTACAAGGTTACTTCCACCCAGTAAGTCAAAGACAGAGTTAGGGGGAAAGGAGCCCCATCTTACAGATGGAAAAACAGAGGCAGAGAAAAACAAAAAGAAGAAGGGAAACAAAGGTAAGCCAGAGGCCCCAAGCTCAGTCACTGTGTCAGGATGGAGGGTAGGACGGTGATGTACAGGGTTAATCCGTCCAGGTACCAGAGTGCCTCTTCAGATATGCCCAAGTCCATGAATCTGGCTCCTGCTGGAAACACACGTGGTAGAAATAAGGGAAGAAAACCGGGTACCAGCATGAATTTCTGGGTCCTTCCACAACAGCATCCTCTCTTGCCAGTAGCACTGTGTTTCCAGAGAAAGGAGCTGAGGGCTGAGATGGCTTCCCAGTGAGAGAGTGTCTCTAGCGCCCCAGGGGCTGCCGGCAGCGAGCAGCAGGCATTACCCTGCAGGTGAGTTGGGGGCCTTGCGGCCTGTCCCTTCCCCCATCAACAGCACCATCACGTGTGATCTCCCTGGAACACTGGGCTCTGCTCCTAGTGTCCTTTGTGATCTCCCTGGAACGCTGGGGTCCCCAAGCTCCCTAAGTCCACCGTCTCCTGGCAACCTGTTGGCTGGAAGAAGACAGGAGGGAAGCGTGAGTGTTTGAGCTGAGCAGCCCACGTGGGTAGCTTCTTTGGCTGCAGGGTCTCAGCCTTGAGGAATTCACAGACATCTGCAGGCACGGAAGCCACCCTCAAGGGCCTGGATTCCTGGCTTTCCCCTGGGACTGGCTTACCAGACGGGGGGATTTGGTCAGACACACCACGCGCCGGCTGCCCAGAGATCCTGAGCTTTGGGTGCTGTCCAGGAGAAGCCGGGTGCTGGGCACAAAGCTCCAGGAGCGTCCCAGGGCAGGTTTCAGCTGCCCGCTGTCCCTGTCTCGGGTCATGTGATTGGTCACCTGCGGCAGAAAGAACCAAAGGCTTATAGACTCATAATGCTGGTACAGAGGACATTTGCTCCTATGGCTTCATTTTACAGACGGGAAAGCTGAGGCCAGGTACAAGGAAACGACTTCCCCAAGGCTCCATGACTTATCACCAGTCTGGAGTCAGGACCCTGGGCTCCTGACTTGCACAGAGCTCTTGCCACTAAACCACGATTCCAGGACTTCCCTGGTGGTCAGCGGTTAAGACGTGGGTTTGATTCCTGCTCCGGAAAGATTCCATATGATGTGGAGCAACTAATGCCTGCATCACAACTACTGAGCCTGTGCCTGAGAGCCTGTGCTCCACAATGAGAGAAGCCACGCAGCGAGAAGCCTGCACGATGCATCGAAGAGTAGCCCCCACTCGCCGCAACTAGAGAAAGCCCTGCCCAGCAACAAAGACCCAGTGTGGCCCCCCACCCCAAATATGCAGCCGCTGAAAGTGGCACTCTTAAAGAATCTATTAAAAGATTCGAGAAAGGGTGTCCTTTTTTAAAAATTAAAAAAAAACACAAGATTACAATTTAGTTGGAAAGTTGATTAAAAGTATATGTTATATAGGCAGAGAAAAAAGATTCAATGAAGGTATATATAAAAAAAAAAACTAATATGGTCTCTGTGGATGTGAAGATTGATTACAAACTGGACACTTATATTTAACTATTTTTTACCTTCTTCTATGAGAAGCATGAAGACTTTCAAAAAATTACTCCACAAGCAGAAAAAGTTACTCTAAAAGCAAAAAAGATCCTGGAAAAGGATCTGGAAAGCTCTGGAAAAGGCAAGCGCTTCATAGAAAGGGACAGAAACCAAATCAGTGGTTGTCTGAGGCTGGGGGATCTTTCTGGGGTGATTGAAATATTCTGTATCTTGATCTCGCCAGATACGACTGTTATCAAACCTCAAACAAAGAGAAGTTACTCTGTGTGAATTACACCTCAATAAACCTGACTTAAAGAAAGTAAAAAGAAAAACAAGACTGTCCCCGGGCTCCCCTGGTGGTTCAGTGGCTAAGACTGTGCATTCCCAATGCAGGGGGCTCAGGCTCAATCCCTGGTTGCGGAACTAGTCCAGCATGCCGCAACTAAAGATTCTGCATGCTGCCACCAAGTCCCAGCGCAGCCAAATAATTAATTTTTTAGAAGTGTTAAAAATAACATTGCCTGATCCCCTGGCTATTTATGTGTCTGATCCCCTCACAGTCTGGCACTCTAGATGACCCACAGAAGTTGGGCTATGACCCTTTCCCAAAGGGTCACTCTGGGGGTTCAGAAGCTGCTGTTTTAAGGAAATAGAGAGCACCTGGAAAGAACCTCCCCACTTGGTGAAGTCCAGGGACCAGAGAGAAGGCTAGCATGGCTGGCCAAGCCCACTTCCTCACCAGCACTGCCACACTGAGGTCCCGGGCCAAGGTCTTCAGCTCTCGGGCCAGCTGCATCATCAAGGCCAAGCCTGGAGGAGAAAAAGCCAAGAGGGTGGGCAGCGGGGCAGCGGGGACTGGGCTGGCCGAAGACGGGACTCCAGAGCCGGCAGGCAAGATCACGGCCCTCCACCCTGTGCTCTGCCACACCACTCACCTTCCCTCTGCTGACCTCCCAGAAGTGGGGCGACCACCGCAGCGACCGAGTCCACAACCACCACCTTCAGAGTCCCGGAAGAACTGCTGACCTTGGGGGAGTGATGGGAAGCAGATGCCACCAACCAGTTGGCCTCCAGGGGGCACCCATTATCAGACAAACCTGCTCCTCTATCAAAAACTGGTAGGAAATAACCTCTCCCACCCCAAATATAGCTGCCCCTCCATGATGGAACTCGAGCAATGCCTTTTCCCCCCACCCTCATGTGTATGTATAACAGATTATACTGAAGACTTGGGCTTCCCTTGTGGCTCAGCTGGTAAAAAATCCACCTGCAGTGCAGGAGACCTGGGTTTGATCCCTGGGTTGGGAAGATCCCCTGGAGAAGGGAAAGGCTACCCCACTCTAGTATTCTGGCCTGGAGAATTCCACCGACTGTATAGTCCATGGAGTTGCAAAGAGTCAGACACGATTGAGTGACTTTTACTTGCACTTTCACTGAAGACTTGGATGGACCAAGAGAGTTTAAATCTCAGGATATCAGATACTCTAATTACATTTGAGAAATTCCTGCTCAGATCCTATGGTCCCTGATCAGAAAATTTTTTCTTTTCTGTTTTTTAAAAGACTTTTTTGACGTCAACCCTTTTTAAACTCTTTATTGAGTTTCTTACAATACTGCTTCTGGTTTATGTTTTAGTTTTTTGGCCCTGAGGCATTGAGATCTTAGCTCCTCGATCAGGAATTGAACCCGCACCCCCTGCTTTGGAAGGCGAAGTCTTAACCACTGGACCAGGGGAGCCCCAGATGTCATGTCACTCTTTTGATTAGGCTTCATTATATGTCAAACGGAATGCACTGCCAGCCCATGATCACATTGTTACACAGGACAACCTGTTGCATTTTGCTCTCACACGTATGCTGTCTTGCAGGAGCAAGCGGCCTTGCTGTGAACTGCCTATGGAAAGCACCACATGGCAGGAATAGTGGGCAGCTTTGAGGACTTGAAGACGGCTTCTGCCAACAACCAGCTGCCAGCAAGAAGCTGAAACCTCTAGGAAATGAATTCTGCCAACAACCTGAATGAACTTCTAAGTGGTTCTTCCCCAGCTGAGCCTACAGATAAGAGCACAGCCCACCTACCACCTTCATCACAACCTAATGAGACCCTAAGCAGAGGACCAGGCCAAGTTGTGCCCAGACTTCTGACCTACAGAAATTAAAATAATAAATACATGTTGTTTTAAGTCATAGTTTGCAGTAACTTGTTATGCAATAATAGAATACATATCATCTAACAGTGCTGTTAAAAAAAAAAAAGTCTTTTGTCCTGGGAGTTGAGAGGTTTGGGTTATAAGCTTTGATCTTAATGTAAAAAAAAATTTTTTTTTTGCCCATGAGGTATGTGGGATCTTAGTTCCCCAACCTGGGATCAAACTTGTGCCCCTTGGAATGGAAGTGCAGAGTCTTAACCACTGGACCACCAGGGAAGTCCCTAAGCTTTGTTCTTATCCTAAATATGCGGTGACTGTGGGCAGCTCACTGAATGTCTCTGGCACCCCCTTTGCTCGATCCCAACAAGAGGGTTGGATTAGGTCAGGACTACTTCATGTCTCAACACATGGGGAGGCATAACCTGCTATGATTCCTATGCCAAGTATTTGTTCAACCATTATATGGTCTAAAGTTTGTTAAAACGATTTATGTTACATACAACCCTAGGTATGCCCACGGGAACATCATATGCTTTGGGGTGAGAGGTAAAGTTTAAGATAAATTAAACTAGTCTCTCTAAGGCTTCTCCCAAATGTAAAGGTATAAATATCATGCACCATATCCTATCCAAGCACCCATCAGGTATATCAGGGTACCAACGCAAATGCATTCCTAACCTCTCTCCCTTGTCAACGGGACTCTGAATGTGTTCAAGCACTGGGCAGAAAATCTGACATCAGGGAAGGTGCGCCCAACCTCTGGACTAGGACATAAAAAAAACATAACTCAGTTCTTGCCAGTTAGGTGTAAAGGGAACTGGGAAGTGTAATGGTGGGTTCCAGAGAAAGAGGTACAGAAAAGAGGCATCTATCACTGCCCTGGATATGGATGTGTGAAGACGTGCTGCTCGGAGCCATGGCAGCCACTCTGCAATCATGAGGGGGAAAAGCCAGAGAATCAGGCACACCAACCTAGAGCCCTGATATTATGGGTGTGCCAACCTCCAGACTTATGTGAGATAATTAAACGTCCTCAAGGTTCAAGTGTCTGTCAGACAGATGCTATTAATTTGCAGCTGAATGGACCCAGTTGGAATGTAGAGATGAACAGGACCGATCCTTGCACTCAAGGAAGGGGCTTACTCTTTAATGGGGAAGATGGGCATGTGAACGAGGAGGCAAAGAATTGAGGAAGGAAAGAATTAAGCATCCAGAAATCCCATCCTGGGAATGGCGGGCACAGCTAGAGTAACCAGATTGCACACCTGCCCACACGCAGACAGCACAGGTGAGCTGCAGGGAGCAGGGAAGGCAGAAGATCAGGCTCACCTGCTGGGACACAGCGCCTCGCAGGTCCTGCAGCACGTCCAGCATCTGGAAGATGTCAAACGCACGCACCACCTGGATCCTCTGGAGAGCTCCTGCCTGAAGGGGCAGGAGAAAGAAGGGAGGGCCTTGGAGAAGAGGAGCCGGGGGTCGCGCAAGATGAAGAGGGATTTTGAGGTTGAGAGAGAAGAGGCACTTAGACACAAGGACTCAGGTACAGATGGCAGTGGGCTTTGCTGGGCTGGTTCGCAACATGCTGGCTGCCTGGGTGCTGAGCTGCAGAGCCAAGTCAGAGCTCTGTGGGAAGGAGTGGCAGTGACCAGTGTGCCTGCCCTGGGCAAGATATGGGGGAGAAACACAGAGGCTGGGCGTGTGTCTGCCCTGAATGAGGGGATGCCACGGATTGGGTTTCTAGGAAGGATCGTTGTGGGTAGCATCCAACTGGGATGACGTCATAAAGGGGAGGCTTTACAATACAGGAAGCATTGGTGGAACAGCAAGTTTTAAAGCCAGAAATGACCAGTCACCCAAATGGTCCAAATTCTTGCTGTGTTAGATAATGGGGTCTTATGGTGTCAGAACCTCCAAGGAACCCAGGCTTCCTGCCATTTACCTGCTCCTCCTCATCCGGGGTCCTGGCCTGAAGCAGCTGGAGAATGCGGGAGGCCGTGAGCCCTCCATTGGAATCAATGTAGAGGACGTTCTGCTGCAGGCCATAGGCCACGTGTGCTGCCACACAAAGACATACCTGAGTAGAGACGGGTCATTGGGTGAACCTGAGCTCTCAAGAAGGGCCCAGAATGGGAGTCCCCCACCAAATCTCATTCAGATCCCAGAGGCACGGATGGGCCCCGAGACGTGAGTTCAAGTCCCACTCCTAACCACCCGTCTTCTCTCT
This sequence comes from Bos mutus, assembly GCF_027580195.1. Classification (NCBI taxonomy): domain Eukaryota; kingdom Metazoa; phylum Chordata; class Mammalia; order Artiodactyla; family Bovidae; genus Bos; species Bos mutus. The sequence continues at coordinate 47,140,510 of NC_091635.1, forward strand.
TCCAAGCTCTGAAATCACAGGATGCTGGCAGAAGCTTCCCCAGAGATCCAGGACTATGCATCCACCTCCCCCAACCCTCCTGGCTGCTGGCTGCAGGTGTACCTGGGTTTTGCCGCTACCCGGGGCGCCTACAATTTCAGTCACTTCTCCAGTGTAGAGACCAGCATCTAGCAGTTTGTCCAGGCTGATGGCAGAAGAGGAGGGAAGAGCATCAACCGAAGGGATTGGAGGGGAGGGAGCAGAGGAGGGAGGAAGAACAGCAAGACATTCCTTCCAAGCACTGTTCTGTCCAGAGACGTTCTGACATCTCTGGCCAGGAGGCTCCTCCTCGTGGAGTCTCCTTTGGGGAAAGCCAGCATGGCCGAGTGTTTCCCCTCTGGCTCCTCATCCTTTCACTCTCGCCTTAAAGATCACCTCTGGGTAATCACTGTTCTCCAGAGGTCTCTTCGCTGCCCCATTCAATGGTTCTTCTCTCAGTCTCCATCGCAGCCCCTTCTGAGTTCCCTCGATAGCACTGCCCATAGTTTGTCATGGTTTAAAACTCTGAAATAATTACAGATTCACAGGAAGTTGCAAAACAAACAAACAAACAAACAAACATGTAGTGAGGTCCCGTGTACCCTTCAGCTGGTGTTCACTAATGGTAGCATCTTTTACTCTAAGATGGTTTGTTCTCTATCTTAGTGCAACAGCGAAAAACAACACTGGTGGCGTCCACAGAGCTGCAGCTCCATTCCTTCCACGTGTGTCCGTGTGCACAGTTCTTTGCCGTTTCATCCCACGTGTGGGTTTATGGAACCACTGCAATCAAGACAGAGCATTTCCATCTCTGCAGGGCTCCCTGTGCCACCCTTTTATAACCACATTCATCCCTAAATCCCTAGCTAGCCCCTGGCAACTGCTTAATCTGTTCTCCATTATCATCATGTTATTTCAAGAATGTTGACTTCCCTGTAGGTCCAGTGGTCGAGTCTCTGTGCTCCCAATGCAGGGGGCACAGGTTCAATATCTGGTCAGGGAACTAAGACCTCGCGTGGCGTGGCCAAAAAACAATTTCTAAAGAGACCCAAGCATGAATATTTCTTAAGCTTCCCAAATGATTCTAATGAGCAGCCTGGGCTAAACCACAGGTCTGGACTCTACAATCAAGAATCAATCGCATTCCTGGCCATGAGGATCTCCATAAGGAATTCCCAAATCCACCTTGACATGGACAGACCCCCCGCCGCCACCACCACCACCTGCCTTATGGAACAGAAGTACAAGTGAGCCTAACCCTGTTTTGAACACAAGTGCTGTCTGGAATTTATCCTCCACCTTCCCCCCAAACTGGCTTTCGTTCATTCTTTCAGTCGCTCATTCAAACATCGCCTGAATGTCTCACATTTCCTAAAGGCCTTTTTCTAAAACAAGGGGGAGGCAGAGATGAACAAGACACAGCTCTGGTCTTCAAGGAACCACCCTTCTCCCCAGTCAATACAGCTGCTTCCGAGGCTCGCTGCCTGCTCTCCCACTTGTAAAGATGCCCCCAGCACTACAGGCCGTGAGAAGACCTACTGCAGAGGGACTTCCCTGGTGGCCCAGTGGTTAAGACTCCTTGCTTCCAAGGCAGGAGGCTCAGGTTCAATCCTTGGTTAGGGAACTAAGATCCCACATGCCAAGTGGCCTGACCAAAAAAAAAAAAAAAAGGCCGATTAAAAAATCAGAGAAACCTGCTTCATTTGGGTTAACCAGCATTTCGTGAGCTGTTGACTACAGAACTCCCCTCCACTCCCGTGTCAGAGTTAATACCCATCGGGTGTCCAAAGACCACTGTGACAAAGGCTAGAAGCCTAGGGGTCATCTTTGATTCGCCACTTTTGTATCCCCCAGCAGGAAGGCTTACAGCATTTCTTCAATATGCCTCCTGCTGTCGCCCGCCCCAGATCTGCTCACAACACCCTCCCCTGCTGTATCCTCCTGGGCCTCTCCTGCCAGCCTCCGCAGCCCCATCTGCCCCGCCCACCTCCACCCGTGCCTGTAACTCTACTTTCACGACACAGCCTCCTGCCTGGAGGGAGCAACAGGGCAGACGCCTTAGAGCTGAGTTCTTAGGCTTAACAGTGTGACAGGTGTGACCTCAAGGGCCTGGTCTGCCACTTACTCACTGCAGGATCTTTTTTCTTTCCCTTTGGCTGTGCCACCCCGCTTGCGGGATCTTAGTTTCCGAACCAGGGATTAAACTATAGTGGAGCACAGGAGTCCTAACCAGCGGACCACCTGGGAAATCCCTAGCTGGGGGATCTTGAGCAAGTCTCTTAACCTGAGTCCCAGTTTCCCTATCTACAGGATGATGGCTTTCATTTCTTTTTAAAGATTTTTTGATGTGAATGAACCATTTTTAAAGTCTCTACTGAATTTGCTACAATGTTGCTTCTGCTTTATGTTTCAGTTTCTTGGCAGCAAGGCATGTGTGATCTTAGCTCCCCATCCAGGGATTGAACCTGCGCCCCCTGCACTGGAAGGTGAGGTCTTAACCACTGGACTGCCAGCGAGGCCCCAGGATGGTGATTTTCATCGCAACAGGCTCACTGTAGTTGTCAAAGTGGTAGCCCCTCAGTCGTGTCCGCCTCTTTGTGACCCCTGTGGACTGCAGCCCACCAGGATCCTCTGTCCGTGGGATTTTCCAGGCAAGAATACTGGAGTGGGTTGCCTTTTTCTTCTCCAGGAGCTCTTCCTGACCCAGGGATTGAACCTGCATCTCCTGTGTCTCTTGCACTGCAGGCAGATTCTTCACCCACTGAGCCATCGGGGAAGTAGATGGATAAATGAAGAAGATAAGATAAAGTGAAGATAAATGAAGTGAAGATAAATGAAATAATGTACCTAGAGTAACAGTGCCTGCTGCCTGGTGAGCACTCGAAGAAGGCCCATCCATCCTCACTGCACAGAGCGGTCCTGAACCTCTCTGAGCTCCTCTGCAGTGACCCTTGGTGGCTGCCATCCTGCCAGTTTGCTCCCTGACCGCTCTCTCTGTATATGCTGGTTTTATAAGCTCCCAAAGGCCAGGCCTGCTTCCTGTTAATCACCCCTTCCTTAGCTGCTTGCACACATGCTCACACCTCTCTCGTGCCACCTGCTCTTCTCTACCCAGTGGACCCCAGGCTCCTTAAGTGCGGGGGCCTCACCCATACCCATCTCCGGTACCCCTGCTTGACACTGGCCAGTGCTGTGAGGGCTCAGGATGACAGACCTGAGCCCTCAACCCAGGGAAAGCAAGCACTGTGCTGTGTGAACCCCGCCGAGAGCGTGTTATGGAAACAGCGAGGGCCAAACCGATCCAAAGACCTTTGTGGTGGCAGAGTTCTTTATCAAATTCCACACAAACAGGCCAGGGAAGAGGTCAGACTCCCTTGGCCAGAAGCTACCTGTTTTCTTCCAACTCTTTTCTCTCTCCAAACACGGCAGAAGGAAACTACTCTCGCCCCCTCCTGCTGCAGTGTACAAGGAATGAACCACGTTCAGGAACAAGTACCCCAGGGCTGGAGCCCCACCACTGCCCCTGGCTCCCCTTGTGCTAAACTCAAGTGGGGTTAATAATCACGAACTCACAGGATCACAAAGAGATTATACAACCTATTGTATAACCTTGTTGTTGTTCGGTTGTCCAGTTGCGTCCGACTCTTTGCGACCCCATGGACTGCAGCATGCCAGGCCTTCCTGTCCTTCACCGTCTCCAGAAGTTTGCCCAAGTTCATGTTCATTGCATCTGTGATGTCATCCGACCATCTCATCCTCTGATGCCCTTTTTTCCTTCTGCCCTCAACCTTTCCCAGAATCAGGGACTTTTCCAATGAGTCAAGTGTTTGCATCAGATAACCAAAATACAGGACTTTCAGCTTCAGCATCGGTCCCTCCAATGAGTATTCAGGGTTGATTTCCCTTAAGATTGACTGGTTTGATCTCCTTGCTGTCCACGGGACTTTCAGAGTCTTCTCCAGCACCGTAGTTTGAAGACATCAATTCTTGGTGCTCCACTGTATAACCTACTACGTGTCAATGGCTGGTACTTAACCTAGTCCTGCCGAACTCTCTTGCCCCGTCCACCCTTAAGTGGACAGGGAGGTAGGGCCAGAGAAGAGTTGCTCTGATTTGCTGAATAATAATGAAATACTGACATCTTGTGTTTCAGTGGTTCTCAACCAGCATAGATTTTGCCCCCAGCCCACCCAGGGGTCACAGCTGGAGATATTTTTGACTAACAGACAAGGGTTCTCCCCTTGGTGCTACTGGCATCTAGCAGGCAGAGGCCAGGGAAGCTGCCGAATGACCTACTAAACACGCAAGACAGGTTTCCCCCCACCCCAATAATTCTGCATCCCCCAAAGTTAGGAGTTATGAGAAACGTTCTTACAGGGTAAGAGAACTCAGAAGTCCTGACCATCCTTAGCACTGTCTGAAAGAGCCTGCTGGCTCCAGACTCTAGCATCGAAAGCCCAGCGAGAGGCAGTCAGGTGGCCCTGCCTCTGAGTTTGTCCCGCACGTACACACACAAACCTCCCAATGCCAGTGGACAGGATGGCCGTGGAGGTCTTCAGTTCCTCGTAGAGATCCGCGCCATTGAAGGGGAAAGCTGAGAACTGAGCCAGCAGCACCCGTCTCAGGGCGACCAGGGCCTGCGGAAGGGGCGGGGCAGCTCAGGATCCAGGCTGCAGCAGCCCAAAAGTGTTCGGCAACGACCCGTCAAAGGAGGGGGCCTCCCAGGGTCTCCGACGCCGCCGTTATCAATCTTTAGGAACCCCTCTGCTCGGGGATGGGCATTTAGAGACACCCAGGTGTGGAGCGTGGAGACGGTCAGCTCACCTTGTAAGACAGGCCACATTTCTGGGCGACCTCCTCCAGGTCTGCACAAACCAGGTCCACCACTGAAAACGAAACACGTGGGGTTGATGGGCAGGGAGGGAGGCCCGGGACGTCCCGCACTTGACTTTCCCGCGCCCGGGCGTACTGGCGGAGCCGTGGGACACGGCGCGGTGCCGGGCACACTCTGTGGGGGGATGGGGGGGTTCTACCCTCCCAGGGGCGTGGCTCGCCCACGTCCACGTTTCCGGGCTCCCCCGGGGCGCAGGAGGGAGGGGAAGGGCCCCTCCGGTGTGCCGGGGCCGGCCGTGTGGCCGTGTGTGGCGCGCGCCCGCGGTCACCTGTCTTGATCCCGCGGCTCTGCAAGAGCTGGACCATGTCCTGGGTGAGGCCCGGGCACAGTCCCGCCCGAAGCACGCCCATGTTCCCTGGGGGCCTGGGGCCACTCGTCCTGGAAGCATCCGCGGGGCCCTCTCCAGTCGTCCCCCACCCCACTCCCGGCGCCCTTTTCTGGACGGGCGAGGAATGCGGGAGGCAGCGACCGCGCAGAGAAAGCGGACCCTTCGGGAGCTCGGGCGCCCAGGGGCCAGCCCGCCCCGGCCGCGCCGCCGCTTCCGGCTTCCAGGCGCCAGGACTCGGCCTGCGGCGCCACCTGCCGGCTGCGGCGCGACGCGCGGGCCGGGCGGTCGGGGCGGAGACAGCTAGGGCTGCACGGAGCCAGGCTCCCAGCGCAGAGGTCAACGCGCCTGGCTCGGAGGCTCGGCGCCCGCGTGCGCCTCCTCCTTCTCCTGGGCCACGCCCACCCGGTGCAGCTTTCGGTTCTGAACGCTGGGCCAGAACGTTCGATCAGATCGACCATCTCTACGCCCAGGGACCTACCTGTTAGCGAAGGAAGGCAGTAAAGAGTAAATCAAATAAATCAGATAATTACCGAGATTATGATGGCTGCTAAAAAGCAGCAGAGCACAGAGAGGGCAATCTGCTTCTCTAGTTTCCAAATAAAAGAATTTTTACGTATACAACGATAAAACCCCTGGGTGTATAGAAAAACACACGAATTTCAAACGTCCTTGGCTGGACCTCATCCTCTGGAAGAAAGAAAACTTTACAAGATTAGCTCCGCACAGTCTAGTAAGGTGGTGGTGGTGGTGGTGTAGTCGCTAAGTCGGGTCCGACTCTTGCGACACCATGGACTTGCGAGCCGGCTGGGCTCTTCTGTCCATGGGATTCTCCAGGCAAGAATACTGGAGTGGGTTGCCATCTCTTTCTCCATATAGTGAGGTAGGTGCTATGTTTATCCCTGTTTTACAGATGAGCAAAATGAGGCTTGGAGGTGAAATCATTTGCCAAAGGCTTCACAGCCTATGAAGCTGTGGGCAGAGCTGGGCTGAAGAGCTTTTGCACCCACCCAGGTGCAAAGCCATTGCTGTTTTAACAGCTGCCGGGCTCCTCACCCCCACAAAGTCGTGTGTATGTTTTCCTCCCTGTGACATGGTTTCCCTGGGAACAGAAGCAGCCTCTGGCCCATTTCTGGATGCCTCTGCACCACCCACCATGGTCACTCAATATCTGAAGACACTTGAAGTGGAGGTGGGACAGAATTTAGAATTCCAGCAGTAAAACCTGGGTGTGTGGGCGCTCTGAACTCCATGAGCCATCCCAGCTTTCCCTGTGCCCACACTGCCTCCAGTGTCTGGATATGAAATCTCAGAATTCTATCCGCGAGGTGTCCCACTCCCAGGGATCCAATCCATCCAGTACTGCCTGCCTCCCTCCATGCCCAGGTGCCACTGTCTCACCATCCACCTCCTCCTTCCCAGGGCAGATCGGAAGGGCACAGGTGCTGAGCATTTTGAGATCTTCAGAGAAGAGCAGGGCCGCTGTAACCACAGAGCCTTAGCCCGAGCGATATCGTCAACTATTCTGGGGCTCTGCCTGCTCCTGATGTTGGCCCTGGGCTGCAGCAGCCCCCGGTCAGGGGGGAGGGTAGCCCCTAATTGTTACACTCTGTGATAATTATGAAGTCAGCTCATCGCACCCCATCCCACCGCAACTAAGGCTGTGTCTGCTGCCTCCAGTTTCTCTCTGCTTCCTGTCAGCTTGGTTGTCCTGCATGGTACAGGCTGCGGTCCCAAACAAACTCAATGGCATCAGAGACATTCTACAAAGTGGGAGATGGGGAGGAGGCCATGCTGAAGAAGGAAACCCTCAATGTCTTGAATGCACTTGATCAAATGTCGAAGCCCTTTCCAAACCCCAAGTCAATGAACAGGACCGTCACGACCAAAAGCCTCCCACTTTCCTCAAGGGGCAGTTTGGTGAACTTCTTAGAGGAGGATGCCATCAATCTACCGTAAGACATGAGTCTGGTCCTTTTTTGCTTTCTAAGGCCAGAGCTGGATGGGCGGAGGAGTTGGCGAGAGGGGGAGTGGGGCGCAGGGAAGAGGGTGTTGAAGAGGTGCCACTTCCTTGACTTATCACAGTCGAGACTCCCAGGGAAGAGCACATAAGAGGTTGCCTATGGATTCCTGACCCCAAATCAGTTCTTGGAGGCATGCTGGCCTCCAGCTCTGGGAAGCCTTCTGGGATTAGCTGGAGATGGGTTGGCAGTGCTCATCATCCTGTTTGGTCCTCACCATGAAGCCCCTCTCCTCTCGCCATGGTTCCTTTGCTCATCCTCCCTATGGTGCCTTCACCTGCCTGGTTATGTCCTCCCCCCAACCCCCAGGAACCTGCCTGCCTTCAGACTGAGGTCTGTGTTCCTCCTCAGTGATCACGGGTTTCCTTCACTTCATTTCACAAAACTCTTTGGGCACCTACAAGGTACCTGGTCCAAGGTTAAGTTCTGGGAATGCAGAGCTGGAAAGCAGTTTCTACCTTCAAGGAATTCCCCGCCTGGGGTGTGTGTGTGTGTGTGTGTGTGTGGTTGGGAGTGGGGGGCTGTCAGACAAGAATTGAGGCTATTACAGCATGGTCTGTGCTATGACAGGGACAACTGGAGGAAATAGGGAATTTAGTATAGTGTGGGAGGGGGTGAAGTTAAGGGAGGTTTCGTGGAGGAGGTGACTCTCAGAGGAAGGGAAGGAGTTAGCCAGTGGAGGGACAGAGGGGTGGGTTGACGTGGGCTGAGGGAACTGTCTGTCGGGAAGTTTCACGGGTATGTGACTTATGCAATTAAACACAGCCTGACATTTGGAAGGACCCTGCTTAGTTTAATGGTTGGATGTTACTGTTTTGAAGGTTTTAATAATTTCTGAAGAAGGGACCCCACAAATTATGTAGCTGGTCCTGATGACGTGAAAGGGGATACAGTGGTCACTCCCTTAGGTACCTGTCAGTAAACAGGTATGGCTAAAGTGGCGGATGCAGGTGGGAAACTTCCTGGTATGAGAAAGTCTTAGACTGGGAACCAAGTTTTAATCCAAGTTCTACCACTTAGATATGTGACCATAGACAAGTTCATTAAGATCCGGGACCCTTGGTCCCCACGTTGTAAAACGAGACCAACAGCACCCAGCAGGGCTGCTGTGACGATCACAAGGAGTTTTTCTCCAGCATATAGCCCAATGCCTGGCTGCCCGTTCAGCACTGGTGTTTCCAACAAGTAAATCTTCAATAGACATTCCTTGGGGCTTCCCGGGTGTTACAGTAGCTAAGACTCCATACTCCCAATGCAGAGGGGCCCGGGTGTGATCCCTGGCTGGGAAACTAGATCCCACATGCCACAATAAGAGTCTGCAAGCTGCAATTAAAGACCCCACATGCTGCAACTAAGACCTGGTGCTGCCAAATAAATAATTTTAAAAAATAATTTAAAAAGTAATATAGAGATTCCTAAGAGTTGACTCATTGGAAAAGACTCTGATGCTGGGAGGGATTGTGGGCAGGAGGAGAAGGGGACGACAGAGGATGAGATGGCTGGATGGCATCACCAACTCGATGGACGTGAGTTTGAGTGAACTCCGGGAGTTGGTGATGGACAGGGAGGCCTGGCGTGCTGCGATTCATGGAGTCGCAAAGAGTCGGACACGACTGAGCAACTGAGCTGAACTGAAGGACAGTTTATGGACTTCCCAAGTGGCACCAGTGGTAAAGAACCCACTTGCTAATGCACAAGACATTAAGATTCATGTTCAATCTCTGGGTTGGGAAGATCCCTCAAGAAGGACATGGCAACCCACTCCAGTATTCTTGACCAGAGAATCCTATGGAGAAAGGAGCCTGGTGGGCTATAGTCCTTAGAGTCACAGCGTTGGACACGACTGAAGCAACTTAGCACATAGCACAGGACAATCTATAGTATAACTGACATCCATACCCAGACTCTTCAGCCTACAAAGGGCCTTGGAGGGAGAGTCATCTATTTCAAGTGTCCACCAAGGGCTAGCATAGGAGGTTTGGGCTGATCAGGATTTCGCAGGAGGAGGCTGATAGGGCTGGGGCTCAGGGAGGAAAATTTTGGCCTTGATCAATCAACCTCGAAGCTGGAGGCTGGCTTGGTGTGAGGGATCTAGGGGTATGTGTGGGTCACTGGATCTGGCTAGAGCGGCCGGGGGAGGTGGGGAAGGAAGCAGGGGAGGGGAGCCAGAAAGCACCAGGGGCAGACAGGAGCTGTGTAGCATGGGGCCCGGGAGATCCGGCTTCTGGTTCCAGCTCTGCCATCGACTACCAAGGTGACCTCAGTCAAGGTGCTTGGTGTCCACAGGCCCTATGGCCGCTTTCTCTAGACAGGGCTCTTCCAACTGAGGGCTGTGACCTATGAATGTGTCAGGAACTCATCCTAGTTGATGGAGACTAGTATTACAAAAATGAACTAAATAGAATTTAAATTCCAGAGTACATCACACAGAATAAGTACGGGTTTAGGAAACCAGTTAGTACTGGTTTGTGAAACATTTTAGTTATGTGTGTGTGTGTGTGTGTGTGTGTGTGTGTATACTGGGGTTTCCCAGGTGGTGCTAGTGGTAAAGAACCCGCCTGCCAATGCAGAAGACATAAGAAACTCAGGTTCAATCTCTGGATCGGGAAGATCCCCTGGAGAGGGCATGGTGATCCAATCCAGTATTCTTGCCTGGAGAATCCCATGGACAGAGCATCCTGGCAGGCTACAGTCCATGGGGTTACATACACGCGTGTGCTAGCTTGTCAAGAAATATGTATTTCTTACTTTCAGTTCAGTTGCTCAGTTGTGTCCGACTCTTTGCAACCCCATGGACTGCAGCATGCCAGGCCTCCCTGTCCATTACCAACTCTCGGAGTTTACCCAAACTCATGTCCGTTGAGTCTGTGATGCCGTCCAACCATCTCATCCTCTGTCGTCCCCTTCTTCCACCTTCAATCTTTCCCAGCATCAGGGTCTTTTCAAATAAGTCAGCTCTTTGCATCACGTGGCCAAAGTATAGGAGTTTCAGCTTCCACATCAGTCCTTCCAATGAACACCCAGGACTGATCTCCTTTAGGATGGACTGGTTGGATCTCCTTGCAGTCCCAGGGACTCTCAAGAGTCTTTTCCAATACCACAGTTCAAAAGCATCAATTCTTCAGCACTCAGCTTTCTTTAGAGTCCAACTCTAACATCCATACATGACTACTGGAAAAACCATAGCCTTGACTAGACAGACCTTTGTTGGCAAAGTAATGTCTGCTTTTTTGATGTGCTATCTAGGTTGGTCATAACTTTTCTTCCAAGGAGTAAGCATCTTTTTATTTCATGGCTTCAGTCACCATCTGCAGTGATTTTGGAGCCCAAAAAATAAAGTTAGCCACTGTTTCCACTGTTTCTTCATCTATTTGCCATAAAGTGATGGGACCAGACACCATGATCTTTGTTTTCTGAATGTTGAGCTTTAAACCAACTTTTTCACTCTCCTCTTTCACTTTCATCAAGAGGCTCTTTAGTTCTTCTTCCCTTTCTGCCATAAGGATGGTGTCATCTGCATATCTGAGGTTATTGATATTCCTGCCGGCAGTCTTGATTCCAGCTTGTGCTTCATCCAGCCCAGAATTTTGCATGATGTACTCTGCATATAAGTTAAATAAGCAGGGTGACAATATACAGCCTGGACGTACTCCTTTTCCTATTTGGAACCAGTCTGTTGTTCCATGCCTAGTTCTAACTGTTGCTTCCTGACCTGCATACAAATTTCTCAAGAGGCAGGTCAGGTGGTCTGGTATTCCCATCTCTTGAAGAATTTTCCATAGTATGTTGTGATCCACACAGTCAAAAGCTTTGGCATAGTCAATAAAGCAGAAATAGATGTTTTTCTGGAACTCTCTTGCTTTTTCGATGATCCAGTAGATGTTGGTAATTTGATTGCTGGTTCCTCTGTCTTTTCTAAAACCAGCTTGAACATCTGGAAGTTCACAGTTAACATATTTCTGAAGCCTGGCTTGGAGAATTTTGAGCATCACTTTACTAGCGTGTGAGATGAGTGCAATTGTGTGGTAGTTTGAGCATTCTTTGGCATTGCCTTTCTTTGGGATTGGAATGAAAACTGACCTTTTCAAGTCCTGTGGCTACTGCTGAGTTTTCCAAATTTGCTGACATATTGAGTGCAGCACTTTCACAGCATCATCTTTCAAGATTTGAAATAGCTCAACTGGAATTCCATCACCTGCACTAGCTTTGTTCGTAGTGATGCTTCCTAAGATCTGCTTGACCTCACATTCCAGGATGTCTGGCTCTAGGTGAGTGATCACACCATCATGATTATCTGGGTCATGAAGATCTTTTTTGTACAGTTCTTCTGGGTATTCTTGCCATCTCTTCTTAATATCTTCTGCTTCTGTTAGGTCGATACCATTTCTGTCCTTTATTGATCCCAACTTTGCATGAAATGTTCCCTTGGTATCTCTAATTTTCTTGACGAGATCTCTAGTCTTTCCCATTCTGTTGTTTTCCTCTATTTCTTTGCATTGATCACTGAAGAAGGCTTTCTCATCTCTCCTTGCTATTCTTTGGAACTCTGCATTCAAATGGGTATATCTTTCCTTTTCTCCTTTGCTTTTCACTTCTCTTCTTTTCATAGCTATTTGTAAGGCCTCTTCAGACAGCCATTTTGCCTTTTTGCATTTCTTTTTCTTGGGGATGATCTTGCTCCCTGTCTCCTGTACAATGTCATGAACGTCCGGCCATAGTTCATCAGGCACTCTATCAGATCTAGTCCCTTAAATCTATTTCTCACTTCCACTGTATAATCGTTAGGGATTTGATTTAGGTCATACCTGAATGGTCTAGTGGTTTTCCCTACTTTCTTTCATATAAGTCTGAATGTGGCAATAAGGAGTTCATGATCTGAGCCACAGTCAGCTCCCAGTCTTGTTTTTGCTGACTGTATAGAGCCTCTCTGTCTTTGGCTGCAAAGAATATAATCAATCTGATTTCGGTGTTGACCACCTGGTGATGTCCATGTGTAGAGTCTTCTCTTGTGTTGTTGGAAGAGGGTGTTTGCTATGACCAGTGCGTTCCCTTGGTGGAACTCTATTAGCCTTTGCCCTACTTCATTCTGGACTCCAAAGCCAAATTTGCCTGTTACTCCAGGTGTTTCTTGACTTCCTACTTTTGCATTCCAGTCCCCTATAATGAAAAGGACATCTTTTTTGGGTGTTAGTTCTAAAAGGTCTTGTAGGTCTTCATAGGACCATTCAACTTCAGCTTCTTCAGCATTACTGGTTGGGGCATAGAATTGGATTACTGTGATATTGAATGGTTTGCCTTGGAGATGAACAGAGATCATTCTGTCATTTTTGAGACTGCATCCAAGTACTGCATTTCAACTCTTTTGTTGACCATGATGGCTACTCTATTTCTTCTAAGGGATTCTTGCCCGCAGTAGTAGATATAATGGTCATCTGAGTTAAATTCACCCATTCCAGTCCATTTTAGTTCGCTGATTCCTAAGATGTCGACGTTCACTCTTGCCATCTCCTCTTTGATCATTCCAATTTGCCTTGATTCATGGACCTGACATTCCAGGTTCCTATGCAATATTGTTCTTTACAGCATCAGACCTTGCTTCCATCACCAGTCACATGCACAACTGGGTGTTGTTTTTGCTTTGGCTCCATCCCTTCATTCTTTCTGGAGTTGTTTCTCCACTGATCTCCAGTAGCATATTGGGCACCTACCGACCTGGGGAGTTCATCTTTCAGTGTTCTATCTTTTTCCCTTTTCATACTGTTCATGGGGTTCTCAAGGCAGGAATACTGAAGTGGTTTGCCATTCCCTTCTCCAGTGGACCACATTTTGTCAGACCTGTCCACCATGGCCCTACATGGCATGGCTCATAGTTTCATTGAGTTAGACAAGGCTGTGGTCCATGTGATTAGATTGGTTTGTTTTCTGTAATGGTTTTCAGTCTGTCTGCCCTCTGATGGAAAAGGATAAGAGGCTTATGAAAGCTTCCTGATGGGATAGACTGACTGAGGGAGATACTGGGTCTTGTTCTGATGGGCAGGGCCGTGCTCAGTAAACCTTTCATCCAATTTTCTGTTGATGGGTAGAGCTGTGTTCCCTCCTTCTTACCTTAGTTCAAGGTAAGAAAAAAAAAAAGATTTGAAAGTTAAATTTTTTTGATCCTGTATTTCATCAGCAAAAAATTTTAAAGAGTGGGGAAACATGGGCAAGGTTTTTCTTTGTAACAACCAAGAATTGGTAACAATACAAATATCCATGTAACAGAACACCCTACAACAGTTAAAATGACTGAACCAGAGCAGATTAATCTAAAAATACAATGTTTTAAGTAAGAAAACGGCAAACTGCAAATGAATATGTACTGAATGATACCATTTATTTATATAAAGTTTAAATTATGCAAAATAATAGCATACGTATCTAACAAACCTATAAAAACACATGGGGAATAAGAAACACAAAATTTTAAATTTACTGCTCAGGCTGCTTCTGAGGGAGAGGATCAGGAGAGGGGTAGGGGAGCAGAGTACACAGGGGGCTTTAGTTACACTGAGACAGCTTTAGTTCTGAGTTGGATAGAAGCTAAATGGAAGCTTAATATAATATCATTTTTTCCAGTTTTATTGAGACACAGTTGACATTTAACATTGCATTAGTTTAAAGTATGCAATATCATTTGATAATTGTATGTATTGTGAAATCATTACCCCAGTAAGCTTAGTTAACATCCATCACCACGCAGTTACAAATTTTTGTGTGTGAGATGAGAGCTTTTAAGACCTAATCTCTTAGGAACTTTCAAATGTACAATCCGGTATTGTTCCTTATAGCCACCACTTTGTGCATTGGTTGGGTGGTGGTGGTTTAGTCACTAAGTCATGTCATTTTGTACATTATGTCCGCATGAACTTATTATCCTTGATATCTTGAATGAGTCTGAAATATTTCACAATTTAAAAAAAAAAATTAGAGGACTTCCCTGGTGGCTTAGTGGTAAAGAATCCGCCTGCCAATGCAGGAGACATGGGTTCAATCCCTGGTCCTGGAAGATCCCGCATGGCACAGAGCAGCTAGGCCCATGCACCGCAGTTAATGAGCCTGTGCTGTAGAGCCCAGGAGCTGCATCTGCTGAAGCCCGCGCGTCCTAGATCCTGCGCTCTGCAGCAAGAGAAGCCACCGCATCGAGAAGCCGAGCACCGCAACTAAAGAGTAGGCCCTGCTCTCTGCAACTGCAGAAAGCCTGCGCGGCAGTGAAGACCCAGCACAGCCGAAAATACATAAATAAACACTTTTTTAAAATAAAAAAATTATAAAGGAAGAAAAGTTTTTGAGCATTTACCCCAATAAATATATATTTATCTTTGCTGTTAATTTTACATGCTGTATATTAATACATATTGATAACTGTCATAAAAATCTAAGTAAATAAATGCAGTAATTACATATTAAACAACAGTAAATAAATATTTAATAAAACTTATTATTTTTCTTTTAGATACTTTTAGATATTTTTCCATATCCCAGTAGATCGTTATGGTCATTCCCTGGGGTGTTTGCACCCTACCTTGGAGGAAGGACTTGGAGCTTTAGTGGTGTTTCTAAAAATGTGGTTCTCAGAACACTTGCATCAGAGTCATCTGAGGATCTTATGAAAGATGCTTTAGCAGCTTCCCCAATGCCGTCCCAGCTGGGGACCAGGGACCAGGAATGTGCATTTTGCACTAGTGAGTGTCCCGGTGAGTATGATGAACTGCTGCAGAGCAAGAATGTTCTGAGTGGCTCAAAAGCAGTTGAGGGTATTAGTAAGTCCTGCCCAAGGCCTGCCTGCCGCTGGGAGTCTCCAGGCAGCAGGGGCTGGGGCAGCTGCCTCCATCTATCTCCCCTCTCCCCTCCCCCTCCAGGAAGCACATGCCGGTGGAGGATTCCGAATGCAGCTCCGATGACACCAGCATCTCCCCCATGTCATCCACCTTGTTGAATCCCATCAAGTTGGCCGTGACCCAGCCCAACAGCAGCTTCTTTGCGGGCATGCTGGAGGGCGAGCTGAACAAACTCAGCCTTTCCTCGATAGCCAAGAGCACAGAGAAGGGGCACCTGGCCCTCTGCCCCCAGTCTAAGTCCCAGATGGCCCCTGGGGGCCTGCTGGACCTCGACAACCCTGAGGTGGACACAGACACGTCCTCAACGCCCTCGGAGTCCTCTGTGGTCTTGGATGTGCCGGAGGCACCCTTCATCTGTGAACACACGGTCAGCGACTCCACAGCTGTGGTGCGTTTCCACCCAGATGCATCTGGCAAAGGCTTGATGCCCTCCCTCCCCCACCCCCACATGCCCGGCATTGAGCTGAGCTCACTGGGGAGTGTGTGGATACCTCCTGCCTGCATCCTGAGCTCTAGTGCATGGGTTAGGAGAGAGGGCGTATCTGTAAAGAACTCCAGCTCAAGCTAGAGAAGGTTCAATGCTGTAGGAAAAGTTCAGACCAAGTGCCACTGGGGATTTGGAAGGAAAGAAACGTTACTTCCAGCTGCAGGAGTAAGCTTGGTTGGCGTTCAGTGACATTTGAGCTGGGACACAGAGGTCAGACTTAAACATCTAGAGACCAGGAAAGGCATTCTGTGCAGGGCTGATGCTAGCAAAGGCTCACATATGGGAGAAAACATCCACGTCCTAATTCGGGGTTGCTCACACTTTCCGGCACCTGCAGATCTGATCATCATGTTACCAAGAAGATTCCTCATTCCTTGAGGTTCTGACATAGTAGGTCTGGGGTGGGGTCTGAGACTCTGCATTGCTAACACATTCCCAGGTGGTGCTGATGGCCCACAGACCACATGCTGAGTAGCATTGTTCTGGATACAGGAAGGGAACAGCAGGAGGGGGTCATTTTCCAGAGGTCCTGTGATGTTAGGTTGCTGCTGCTGCTGCTAAGTCGCATCAGTAGTGTCCGACTCTGTGCAACCCCATAAACAGCAGCCCACCAGGCTCCTCTGTCCCTGGGATTCTTCAGGCAAGAACACTGGAGTGGGTTGCCATTTCCTTCTCCAATGCATGAAAGTGAAAAGTGAAAGTGAAGTTGCTCAGTCGTGTCTGACTCTTAGTAACCGCATGGACTGCAGTCTACCAGGCTCCTCTGTCCATAGGATTTCCCAGGCAAGAGTACTGGAGTGGGGTGCCATTGCCTTCTTCAAATGTTAGGCTACTGTATGGATTTTTCAGTAAGCAAAGAGGACCAGCTCTGTGCAGAGTTTTGTATCAGGTGAGAGATGCGATATGAGTTACATATTGGAAAATACCATCTGGTGGCTCAAACAGTAAAGAGTCTGCTTGCAATGTAGGAGACCCGGGTTCGATCCCTGAGTCGGGAAGATCCCCTGGAGAAGGAAATGGCACTCCACTCCAGTACTCTTGCCTGGAAAATCCCATGGATGGAGGAGCCTGGTGGGCTACAGTCCATGGGGTCGCCAAGAGTCAAATATGACTGAGTAACTTCACTTACTTTGGAAGATAAATCTGGAAGGACCATTGTTGGATAGGCCAGTGCAGTGTTTCTCAAAGTGTGGTCCCCAGACCACCAGTAGCATCTGCATCATATGGCACCTTGTTAGAAATTTAAATCCTTGCTTTCCCCACCCTCCTGATCGGGCCTGCTGAATCAAACTGGGCACAGGGGCCAGCGGTCCTTGTTTTAACAAGTCCTCTGGGGTATTCTGATGCACACCAACGTTTGAGAGCCACTAGCCTAGATGGAGGAGACACTGGAAACAGGAGACAAGGCAAGTGACATCAGGGCCAGGAATCTGCAGTGTTAGAAAAGCCCTCTGCAATCCTTAGTCTGGCTTGGCAGCCATGGCTGTAGTACAAAGTGGACTCAGGAGAGACGGGTCTGAACCTTGACTCTGGCACTTTGCTGTGTGGCCATGGGCCGGACACTTGCTCTCTCTGAACTTGTAACCTCATCTGCAGTGAGTGAGGTGGATGAGATGATTGCTAAGGTCCCTTTCAACGGACACACAGTCTATAGAATATGGAGTTGAGGGTACCCCCTGAGGTTGGTGCGGCTGCCCAGGGAGAATGGCTCAGGCTTTGGGCTGGTGGGGCCTCATCTAACGTGGGGTATGCCTACCACCCTCAGACACACCTGCCTCAGCTCCAGCGGGAGCAGGGATGGGATTGGGGTCTTCTGACCCACATTGCAGAGGGGCTGGTGGGGTGGTAAGGGGAGGCCAGGCCAGGTCTGAGGAAGCCTTGGGGGTTCTCTCCTCCTAGATTTCCTGGACCTACGCCCCTGGCAAGCAGCAGGTCAGTTTCTACCAGGTCCTGTTACAGGAGGTGGTCAGGAAAAACAGCGGCGAGACGCCCAAGGCGAAGAACCGCCCCTGGATCTTCAATAAAATCCTGGGCACCACTGTCAAGCTGATGGAGCTGAAGCCGAACACGAGTTACTGCCTCACCGTCCGCGCAGCTAACACCGCTGGGGTGGGGACGTGGTGCAAGCCCTACAAAGTGAGCCATGGGAGAAGAGGGGCCCAAGGGTCAGGGACCCTAGAGGTTGGGAACACCCCTGTACCCCCAGGACCTCTCCTGCTGGCTTTCCCTCTCCCTGGGCAGATAAGCCTCAGTTCCAGGCTGTTCTCCTTGGAGAGGGTTAAGGAGTAAGTCACTTTGGGGCCCCCTGGAAACTGACCTGTTCATTCATCCCTAATGTGTGTCTCTCAAAGCCAGTGGCTTCTGGATTCTTCAACTTAGTTATCAATGATTGTGATGGGTTGGGAAGTCAAGGGCACTGCGGGGAAAAAAAGAGGGAAGAGGCTAATGGGGTACAAAGCAGGGAAGAGCCTGGGGGTGGCAGGGCAGGCCTGAGTAGACACTGCTGAGCTTGGAAACAGCACACAACCGGGGAGAAACAGATGTCAGTGAGTAGGCTGGTAGGGCACTCGGAGACCCCTTCACAGACAGACGAGGGGGTGGCGGTGTGGAAGAGGTGAAGCCAGGGTCAGCTCTGCCAAGGGGTTCTGAGGACTTTTTTTTCTTTCAGTTTGCAACCGTGGCCACTGACTTGAACAGCTTCCCCGAGAACAACCCCATCCAGATTACCGTGCAGCGCAAGGAGCCCCAGCGGAAGACCGTGTCCCTCGGGCTGGAGGACATGCGCAGGCTCGAAGATCTGGAACACCTCTTTCCCTACTAAGGGGGAGGGTCCCAGGAAGCCCCTCACCCACCTTCAGCTTCGGCCCAGGGTCCTCAGCAGTCAGAACCACGAGATATACCACCAGCCCCGAGCCAGGGAACCACTGAGCACCCTGCTGGTTCCGGGCCTGGGGCCAAGGTTAGAGGGGAGCTCCACTCACCCGGAGCCTCTGCAGGCCAGGCCAGATCAGCCTCCACTGCCCGTAGCTGCTAGGCTTCCTTCCCCAGATCTGGGCTGGTCCAGGTCCCTCATTAAAACCTGCAGGTCACCCAGCACCCTGAGATTCTGCTTTGTGCCACTGACGGCCTCAGCTGGGCCGCGGACCCTCACCCTTCTGGCTTCTGCCAGGACCAAGAGTCCAGGTGGGTCAGGGGGACACGGGGTCATGAGATGCCATCGCCCTTTCCCCGTGAGAGAAAGAGACGGTCCCCAAAGACTACAGCGCTCGCCAGGAAAAACAGTGATGCTGGACACAGGCAGTGACAGCCTGCAGTCAGCCCGACCTGAGCCTGGGGGGACATGGGGCAAAGTGCCCAAGCTCTGAGGGGAGGGTTTAATCCCTTCTGTCTCACCTTGGCTCTTCCTGGATGTGATGGCTCAGACAAACCACTTACGCTTCTGGGGCTGAATTTCCTCATCAAAAATACGGGGATGTGGGACTTCCTGGCGGTCCAGTGGTTAAGACGCTGCGCTTACAATGCAAGGCGTGAGGGTTCAATCCCTGCTGTGTGCCGTGGCCAAAAAAATAAGGTTGGGGGGGTGGTGGCGACAGCACAGAAACCTGCTTTACTTGGCTTTAGCCAGCATTTCCCAAGCTGTTGACGACAGAATCCCCATCCTCTCCTGTGTGAATTACATTCATCACGTGTCCAAAGAATACTAAGGAAGGCTAGAAACCTATTTGGCTCTTTGATTCTTCACATCTGTACCCCGCCCTGGGGACGTGGCACAGTCCTTCCAGGCACGGCTGCAGGGTCACTGTGAGGCTCAAGTGAGAGCCCAGCAGCAGAGAGCGTGGCACAGAGTGGGGCCTCAGAGCCTGTCGCCTCCCTTCAGCCCACACGTAGTCCCACTGCAGAGACCAGGCAGGTGGAAGCCGAGAACCAGAGCCAGGCAAGGTGCAAAATCATAAAAGCACAGATGTGGGTGGGGAGGGTGAGGAGGACCAAGAAGTCAAAAAAGGCTGTGGCCCCGAGTGCTCTGTACAAGGATGGCTGGAATTCAACCCGGGTAGAGGCACCTGGTCCTGGAAGAAGAGTGGGGGCAAGACCTCGGTCCAAGGTCTCAGCACGTCCTGGTGGGGGTTCCCTTCACCCTGTGAGTCTTTGGGGGGCAGAGAGCCACCCTCCCCATCACACCATCCCCACTTCTGCCTGAGCCTGCACCACCACACAGCCCATTAGGGGGAGCCCTCAGGGACCGCCTCTCTGAACCCAGAGAGCCCAGTGACACTGAATGAGGTCAGGGAAAGCACCCCAGAGCAGCGGGCTGGCACAAGTCCCCGTGATGGTCTCAGCGTCCTCTCTCTGTGCTGTCCAGACCAGGAAGTAGCCTCGAGCTAGTGTGACAACTGCATTTCTAACTGGGCTGAATTCTAGTTCATGCAAACAGCTACACATGGCTCGTGCTGCCAGAAGGGACAACACAGCCTTAAGAGCCTCCTCTAGCTACTACGAGACAGGCCTCAGCGCGTCACCCCAGCCTCTCCCTCGTAGGCACGGTGGCAAGAAAGGAAAGACCGCTTCCTGCTCAGCATGGTACTGGAGTAGCCCAGAGGGAGGGGCTACACAAACTGACCCAGCATAGACCCCTGGGCATCGAAGACAGGAATCGTAACCCAAACACACAAAATATAAGTTATTTATTTGGTCACAGAATCCGGGGCCTGACCCTGAAGAGAGACAGCATTTAGAAAAGGCAGCAGCTGGTCATCGCCCAGCCTTCTGCTGCCCATGCTCGTGCTAGCGAGGTACCGAGTGATGGCCGATGACTGGGGTCAGTGATGACCTCCTGCGACCTTTGACCTGTTCTGCGGAGGGACCCCCGTGGGGTCTGACCGAGGACAGCAGGTCACGCTCATTCTCAAGGCCATCACGCAGCCTGAGGCCTCCCATCAGAGCAGGCAGCGGGCAGAAGCTGAGTCCAGATGGGGATCCCAGAGACCTGGGGGGCTTCTCATCTCCTCCATCTGTGAACAAAGGCAGGGAATGGGATGGGGACCCCAGCTCAGGAAAGAAAGGCACTGCACAGTCCCAGGAGCCCACGATGGGGGCGAGCCTGGGCAGGTGGAGAGCCCGTGGAGCTCTCCACCACGGGGAATGACCACGAGGGCAAGGGCAGGAGAGCCAAGCACACCGGCCGCCACTGCACCCCCCACACCCCGAAACTCACATCCGGAGGCACTTGTCCTTCCCACCACTGGCCACTCTCTGGCCATCGGGACTCCAGTCGACAGCGTATACCTAAACGGGAGGGGGACAGTGGTGCAGTGAGCAGGGTTGGGGTCAGGGGCAGGCTTCAGTCCCTGCTCAGCCCACGAGGGTTGGCCGCACCTCGTCCGCATGGCCCGGCAGGTCCGTGGACAGCTTCTGGGCCTTCACGTCCCACACTTTGAGCGTGCTGTCGCTGCTGCCGCTGACCAGGAGCCGGCTGTCGGCCGACCACGCGATCTGGTACACGGCAGCCACGTGGCCGCGCAAGGAGGCCAGGTACCTAGGCCGGGGAGAGCAATGAGGATGGATGTGAGATCTTGGGACACGTCTGAAGGGTGCTCGAGGCCCCCGGCAGTCGTTCTCAACTGTGGCTGCATGTCAGGATTACCTGGGAACCCATATAAAATCTCCCTGCCTGGCCCCCACCCCGGACCAATTTAACCTCTGCTGGTCATTGCGATTTTGTAAAACTGCTTCTAGGATGCTTCTTGCCGGGCCTCCACGCTTGCTCAACTTCGCAAGCCTTGGACTCCAATGCTCCCGTCTCTTGGCCCGTCTGCACGACACCCCCCGCTCTGCCCAGCCCAGCAGGTGCCTGCTGACAGGTGGCGTGAAGGAACAGTGGGCTGGGCCACTGGGACCTGGTCGGGACAGACTGACTGTGTCTGCTGGTGCAAGTCATTGGGCCTGAGACTGTTTCCTTGTCTTAAAAAGGAGCTGCGGACTTCCCTGGGGTCCAGTGGTTGAGAATCCACCTTCTAATGCAGGCGACTCAGGTTTGATCCCTGGTGGGGAATTAAGATCCCACATGCCACGGGGCAACTGAGCCCACGTCTGCAAGTAGAGAAGGCCACATGCCGAAATGAAGACCCCTCACGCTGCAACTAAGACCCAACCCAGCCAAGTAAATGAATTAACCAAATAGCCTATTTCACAGGGCTTTGGTGTGGAGATACACAGAGATGGACACACAAGTCCCCCTTTGGCCTCAGGAGTGTTTCCCTGCTCCTTCCCCAACCCACGCCTCGACCTCTCCTCCTATCAACTGCGAGGGCCCTGTGCCTCGTCACACCACTGCTTCTCAGACCTGAAAGGTGACCTTAAACGGCGGGTTCTGATCCCCAAGCTCTGGGCTGGGGGGCCCAGGGTTCTGCAATTCCATCAAGCTCCCAGACAGGTAACGCACTGTCTGATCTGTGGACTCCACTGTAAGGAGGGCCAGATGACAACCAGACCACAAACCTACATTATCTGCTGCATCCCCGGCCCTTGGCCAGCTTTCAGACCATTTCTCTCCCTAGGCATACAATGAACTAGCCATTCTCAGCACCCGCTTAGTGAGGGTGCTGAACACACTGCCTCGTTCAATCCTTGTGATAAGGCTGAGAGGTGAGGGGTCTGCACACTCGGAAGAGGAAACAGAGGCTCAGAAAATCCAGGGACTCCCCTGGTGCTCCAGTGGTTAGGAATCCGCCTGCCAACGCAGGGGATGGGTTTGCATCTTTCCTTGTGTGGGAAGATCCCACATGCCTCGGGGCAGCTAAGCCCACCCCGCGCACCGCAACTACTGCGCCTGCCCACCTAGAGCCTTCTCTTGTTGCTTCCCAACAAGAGAAGCCACTGCAATGAGAAGCCCACACGCCACAATTAGAGCGTGGCCCCCGCTCACTGCAACTAGAGAAAGCCCGTGAGCAGAAACGAAGATCCAGCAGAGCCAAAAATAAAAACAAAATAAATGAAAATTAAAAAAAAAAAAAAAATCGAACTGCTTGCCAGAGCCACACAGCTAGAAAGCAGCAGAGCCGAGCTCCTTCCGGAGGGGGAGCGCCCCTCCTCCCGGGCCCACGCCCCCCACTCACTTGCCGGTCCTGCCGTCCCACAGCTTGATGGACTTGTCGAAGGAGGCGCTGGCGATGACACGGGAGTCTGGGGAGAAGACCACCTGGTTGATGAGGGCCTGGTGGCCCGTCATCCGTGCCAGGGGCTTCTTGTCCTCTGCCGGGGACCACAGGAACAGGGTGAAGTCATCTGAGCCAGACACCAGCCTCTCTGGGCCCCGGCCCTGCAGCAGCAAGGACACGCACATGGTCTCAGGGAGGAGACCCGACCTCAGAGGCGGACACAGCACCGTCTGCTCAATCATGGGCTCGTAACCACCGGACCGCCAGGGAAGTCCCCGCCATGGTATCTTAACAGGAGGCCGGGTTTGCTATGTGGGCTTGTGTACGTGCCTGTCTGTACTGTGTGGTGTGCACACACACGTGTGTGTGAAGTCTCGGAAAGGACACACGAGACACTGGGAGCACTGGATGCTTCCAGAAGGAGCCACAGAGATGAAAGGCTCTCCACCATCTATTTTTTGTGTGTTCTTTGAACCCTAGACTATCTGAATGTGTTACTGAAACTAAATGGAATTTTAAACAGAGAGGGACTTCTCGTGTCCAGTGATTAGGACTCCATGTTCCCAATGCAGGGGACAGGAGGTCTATCCCTGGCTGGGGAACTACCAGCCTGAATTCCGAGGCCAAAATAAATAAACAGAGGTACCTTAGAATTACAAATAAATAGATAAGCAAAAAAAAAAAAAACCCAAAGTGAAATAAACTGATCCACAGCGCACTAAGGTTTTAGAATTGTAAAGGAAGAACTTTGGGGGAACGGTACATTCTGTACTGGGGCTACAAGGGAGAGGGGCCTGAGCCTGTGCAGGGTTTGGGGGACGAGGAGAAATCCCACATGGAGTTGGGGGTGCTGGGGACGCTCACCCGCACGAGGTTGTAGCGGCTCAGGGCCCTCTCCTTCAACTCCTGCACTGTGTCCAGGCACCAAAGGAAAGAAGGAACAAGGCTGATGAGAAAATTCAACATGGACAGCAAGCACCCCCCACCCGGCCGAGGCTGGCCCCTCACACGTGAAGCCCTCCCTGCCTCCTTCCGCTCACTCACAGGACCCTCGGAGGTCTTGGGCGTTCACTGAGGCCTCGGCGGGCTCAAAGGCCCCTGTGCGGAGGGCGTAGTCGGTGCTGAGGGCCATGGTGTTCACCCAGTGGCCGTGGCCTTGCAGAGTCCGGCACAGCACGCCCTAGGGTGGACGGAGACAGGTCAGATGCTCACAGAGCACTCTGCACCCCAGGAACGTGAATGTCCAGGTCAGCCCCAGAAGATGGGGGGTGGCCCACAGGACTCTGAAGCAGGGCCCTCATTCACTGTGATCCAAATCAAATCAAATCACTGTGATCTGAATCAAACCACCCATCAGATCACTCATCGTGATCTGAATCAAAACTCGAACCCTCTGGGTTCAAGTCTCTCATTTGTGAAACGAGGGCATGAGCCCAGATCAATGTTTCTGAAAATATGTTTCACAGAAAAGACATGTCAGGAAAAAAGGGCTCTAGTCCAGTAAGTTTGCGATACAGCAGGCCTGATAAACCTAAATAGGCTTCCGACAGCAGGAAATTCCAGAGCCTGACCACGCTCAGGGGCCCTGGACTCTCCGCTGTAACGCAGCACTGACCCCAGGACCCACTGTTCAGAAGCACTTCCCTGACCAGTTCCCGGAACAAGTTCAGGAAACACTGGTTCGACATCCCTGACCCGCGATTTCCCCAGTCTGGTTCTGGACCCCTCCCAGCTCTTACATCATGAGCCCTCCAGACTTTGATGGTGCGGTCCTGGGAGGCCGAGTAGAGAAGTCCGTCCCCTCCCCACCGGAGACAGGTGACTGACTGCGTGTGCCCGGTGAGGATGCGCTCGCAGCGGCCCGCAGTCGTGTCCCAGACCCGCACACTGCCGTCCTTGGAGCTGCTGGCCACGTAGCGACACTCGGGGTTGCTGGGGAGGAAGAGATGGGTCCTCACTTCTGAGTGGGCAATGCCTGTCTTCCCATGCTGTCTCCTGATGCCCAGCTCGAAGGCCGGGGATAGCGTCTCGACGGCTTCCTGACCCCACCATCCGGTGGCTGCAAGGTGGCTCTCAGTCCCGTGACGAGCGCCCACCACCCCCCACCCACGGGTGCAGACGACCTTCCCCACCGCCTGCCATGCTGTCACTGCCAGTCAGAGCCCCTACCCTGTCCCCTAAGACTCCTCTTAGGCGAGTCTTAAGGGGCGGGGTACAGCTTTGAACCCCTGGCTTCTCATTCACCCCAGTTGTCAGTGTCACTTACGCATGGAGGGGCTCCCAGCTCAGGGCTGTGATCCACTTGCTGTGGCCAGTGAGCGCCCTGCCCACTTGCTTCCCTGTGCTTGGGTCCCACAGGAGAATCTGCGGGACAGAAGCTCATCAAATAACCCTCCCCAACCTTCCCCTAGCCCCACCCAGGGTCCCCCGCCCACTGCCCCAGCCACCCCTCCCTGAAGACCCCAGAACCTCATTCTGAGGTACTCCCAGGAAGGGACTCCAGGGTCCCCACCTAAGTACCCCAAGCATCATCTACCTGGCCATTCTTACAGCCTGAAGCCAGCTTCTTGCCATCTGGGGACCAGGATATGCTCAGGACCCAGTGTCTGTGTCCTGGGAAGACAGGGAGGGGAGAGAGGGGGGCCACACCTGTCTTTATCCCAAACGCTCAGCAATGCCCGGCACACTGCAGAAAGTGCTATTTGCCACATAGTTAGCTGCCAAATAAATGAATGCTCAAACACTGATCGAAGAGATGAGACTCCCCAGGCAAATGGCAAACCCTCCCCAAGTGCTAGAGCCATGCAGCTGCTGCACAGATAACACCGCCACTTTCTAATGGTTCCTCACGTGCCACGTGATATAAAATTCTTGCACATGTCAGCCCTTACAATTCTCACGATAGCTCTAGAGTATGGAGCAAAGTGAGAAGTATCACCCCCATTTTCCAGATGAGAAAACTGAAGCTTAGAAAGGAAGCGAGGCCTACACAAGGTCACCTCACTAGTGTGAGGCTCCCGGGCCAGCAGCATCAGCACCACCTGGGAACTTGAAATGCAAATTCTCAGGCCACATCCCAGACTGGAGGAGACAAAAATTCTGGGGGTGGGACCCAGAAACCTGTATTTTAACAAGCCCTCTAAGTAATTCTGATGCATGTTCAAGTTTGAGAACTACTGTGGCAGAGACCGGACTTAAGCCCAGTTCTCCTTGCTACCAGCCAGACAGTCCCTGCCCGCATCCTCCCGCTGACTTTTGGGTCCAGTCTCTGCTTGTTTGTAAGTGGCTGGTGGGGCTCAAGGGTAAGGTCTCCACCTAGGAACCGGCAACCGCTAACTGGATGTTAAGAGGCTGGAATGTGCTCTGGGCCTCCCAGGAACTAGAGAGCTGAACGAATCACCCGCCTGCCTCTGTATCAACACCGCTCTGCGGGTAACCGCGTGCGTACCGACCCTGGCATGTGAAGTGTGGCGTCTCAGTGCTGAGATCCCAGAAGCGAACTGTCGTGTCTCCGGAGCCACTGGCCAGGTACCTGGGGAAGAAGAGGGGCGGCCTGACCTCTGCACTGGGGACATGGGGCTGGGTTGGGCCCCACCCAAAACACTGCACTCGTACATTCCCGCGGCCTATTCAACTGTCTTCTGGGAACAGAATCTGGGAGTGGAAATTTCTCTCTCTTCTGAAAAGAAGAACTATAACACACAGGCCATCTGGGAGAAAGGAATGGCCACAGCCATAACCAGTTAAAGCTTCTCAGAGGACTGTGAGAAGCAAATAAACTCTGTTTCTCAGAGGAACAACTGACTCAGAGAGGTTAAGTGACCTGCCCAGGTCACACAGCAAGGAAGGGGCAGAGGTGAGCTTGCAGCTCAGCTCTCCTGAGAGCAAGTCCAGGAAGGGCTCCTCCAAGGCAGGTATCCTTGGCCTTTGGGGACAAAATTTCAGTGGGCGAGTCACTTACTTACACCCTGAGCCCAGAGCTTGGGTCAAGGAAAGGCAGCCAGAGGCCCCACTGAGCATAACTTGGGGGTCCCCCCACCCCAGCCAACAGCTGCATCCACACTCCCCTCCATGACTCTGCTGCTGTCCTTACTTTCCCGTGGGGCTGAAGGCCACGGAAATGACCGCCTCACTGTGACCCTCCAAGGAGCTGGTGCAGCGGGTCACAGCGCGAACCCTGAAGATAGCTTGTGGCTGGTAAATGATGTCCAAGACCTTCTCTGTCTCCACCGCCTGGGACTCCAGCGTCCTCCCCAGCGAGGAGACGATCTCCGCATCATGCACATAGAAAGCCAGTGGCAGGGGATCCTCCTGGAGGACAACAGCAAAGGGAACACCCCTATCAAAGGACGGGCAGGGTAGCCTCCACCGGGGGACCCTCCCCTCCCCACCCTCTGCAAGCTGTGTGCAGGCAAAGCCTTCTTTTCAGCCACCCTGCTTGGGACACCCCCATTATTCCCCATTGAGCAAGACCTTTTTAGTCCTTCAAAATCAACTCCAGAATATTTACAAACCATTTTAGAATCCTTTATCTGCATCTCACAACTACCCTGACAGATAGGCACTCATACTGAAAAAACAGAGCAACCAAGTGATCAGCCCAATGTCCTACTGCTAATGACTAATTCAGGTTCTTCAGACAGAAGTCCAGGATTAGAATTAGTATACAGCATTTAAGGCATTTTCTAAACCACCACACCAGGCTCTATAATGTGTAAGAAGCATCCAAAAAGCTGATTGAAAATGCAGACTCTCTGCTTCACCCCTGGGTCCGGTGTAGTTAAGTGTAGGGTGGGGTCCAGGTACTGCATTTTTAAGCAACTTCCCCCACCTCCAACCTTGATGTTGTTCAGTTGCTAAATCCTGTCTGACTCTTTGGGCCTCCATGGACTGTAGCCCGCCAGGCTCCTCTGCTCTTGGAATTCTCCCAAGCAAGAATACTGGAGTGGGTTGCCATCTCCTTCACCAGGGGGTCTTCCAGACCCAGGGATCGAACCAGTGTCTCCTGCACTGCAAGCCAATTCTTTACCACTTTGTCACCAGAGAAGCCCACCTCCAATAGAGGGCAGCATTTTGATAAACACTAGCAGCTTAGAGCGGAGAAGGCAATGGCATCCCACTCCAGTGTTCTTGCCTGGAGAATCCCAGGGACGGGGGAGCCTGGTGGGCTGCCGTCTATGGGGTCGCACAGAGTCGGACACGACTGAAGTGACTTAGCAGCAGCAGCAGCAGCAGCTTAGAGGAAATCAGTCCTGAATATTCATTGGAAGGACTGATGTTGAAGCTGAAACTCCAATACTCTGGCCACCTGATGCGAAGAACTGACTCATTTGAAAAGACCCTGATGTTGGGAAAGATTGAAGGCGGGAGGAGAAGGAGACGACAGAGGATGAGCTGGTTGGATGGCATCACCGACTCAATGGACATGAGTTTGAGTAAACTCCGGGAGTTGGTAATGGACAGGGAGGCCTGGGGTGCTGCGGTCCATGGGGTCCCAAAGAGTCGGACACGACTGAGCTGACTGAGCAGCTTAGGAGAGAAGTTTTGAGTCTGACGTTTGAGTTCCAACTCCATTATCTACCACCTACGGCGCAGCATCTTACACACAATCGAATGATCGTAGGCAACAATGTAAAATGAGGTTAGTTAATGACAACGGGGAGACAGTGCGGGGCTGCGACAAGGAATCACTGTGATGATGCGCCCAATGTGTTCAAAACGCGCGGTCTCTCCGCAGGTGGGCCCTGAAGGTGGGCGTGTAAATCGCTCACTCGAATCACATCTTCCGACCCTCCCCAAAGGTAGACCGCAAGGCCGGGTTGTCAGCACTTCGGGGGAGCGGTGGGGGCCCTGGTACCCAAGACCTTCGGCCTCCCGATCCCCCGCGTGCCCGAAGCTCACCTGGGCCAGTAGAGCGTTGCACACGAGCTGCAGCTTGTCCGGGGTGATGTCCACGGGCACGTCGAACGGCGAGCCCAGCAGCTGCCCGCCCTCATCCTGGAACTGCACGAGCAGCCGCTGCACATCGCGCGTCGCCGCCTCGTCCTGTGCGGACAAGCGCGGTGGGCGTCACTCCCGCGCCTCGGTTACCCGAGGGCCCCCACTCCCGCCTCCCTACGGCCTCGGGAAAGCCGGCGGGAGAGCCCGTCCGCGGGCCCCGCCCGCACTCACGCACACCCACCGCCGCCGCCGCCGCCGCCATCCTGCGTCCCCACGTGGAGGAGGTAACTCCGGCGTGATGGAGCGCCTCTGCCGTGGTACAGCGGCGCCGCAGCCCGCCTCATCGCCCCCTGGTGTCGCGGCGGGGAAGTGCCGCGCCCCGCCAAGCCTCCGGCATTGGGCGTGGGCTCAACTCAGCCTCCACATCCTACCCTTGGACCGGTGGCCGCCTGGGCGTTCAGTCTCTCCCAGTGCCTTGCAGGATACTGACAACCTTTTGTCTTTTCAGAACAGCGATTCTTAGCCCCAGTTTTCAGTTCAGTCGCTCAGTCGTGTCCGACTCTTTGCGACCCCATGAACCCTGTCCATCACCAACTCCCGGAGTCCACCCAAACCCATGTCCATCGAGTCGGTGATGCCATCCAACCGTCTCATCCTCTTTCGTCCCCTTCTCCTCCTGCCCTCAATCTTTCCCAGCATCAGGGTCTTTTCAAATGAGTCAGCTCTTTGCATCAGGTGGCCAAAGTATTGGAGTTTCAGCTTCAACATCAGCCCTTCCAATGAACATCCAGGACTGAGCCCCAGTTTTACCAATGCGTAATTCAAGGCTCTGGCTGGTTGATTGTCCCTGAGATCACAGAGGTAGGAAATGGGAATGGCTTATAAAACCAGAGCCCATGGGATTGAAGGCAGAAATTAGGATTCTTTTTAAGTTTTAAAATAATTAATTAATTTTTATTTTTGGCTGCTCTGGGTAATCGGTGTGCGCACGGGCTTTCTTTAGTTAAGGCCAGCGAAGGCTGCTCTCTATTGCCCTATGCAGACCTCTCTTTGCGGTGGCTTTTCTAGTGGTGGCTCATGGGCTCTGGAGCGCAGGCTCAGTAGTCGCGCTTTAGACTTAGTAGCTCTAAGTCATGTGGAATCATCCCAGGTGATTGGCAGGCGTATTCTTGACCACTGGACCACCAGGGAAGTCTTAGTATTCTTTTTTAAATGGCTGAAATCAATTAATAATACGTGAGTATAGAAGCAAAAAATTCCTGCAGTCTTCAACAGTGTACAGCTATAATAATAATAACAATATATATTGTTATTAACAATAATAACAACAAATACTAACAATAATAGCAATGTGTCAGGCATTGTTCTAAGTGCTCGACATATGTTCTAAGTGTTTACATTGTTCTAAGTGCTTTACATTTAATCCTCATGACTCTTTTCACCCCATATTACAGATGAGGCACTGAAGCAGAGATGAACCAGAAGAACTCTTACTGGAAACCAAGGATCTTCGGTCAGCTTCTCTTTCTCTCTGTCTCCCTCCTTCCCCCTTCTGTCCCTCTCTCTCTTCCTCCGCTCTATCCAGGGCGCCCCAAGCTCCGCCAGGCCTGCCTCATTACCCTATCTAGAGTCTGTTCCCTCCATCTCCACTGCCACACTGACGCCAAGCAGGGCCCTTTGGGGCTCCCAGGCACAGAGGCCTTTTTGTCCCCCATTTCATGTAGGCAAGACTCCACCTTCCACAACCTTCTCTGAGTTCCAAAGAGTAGATTCAAACAGTTGCTAATCAAGGTAGGAGCAACCAGGAAACCACCTGAGTCAAGATTAAAGGGATCGGAGAAGCTCTTCAAGGTTAGGAGACCACCTTAGACCCTGCACACACCCTAATCTTGTCAGCAACCCCATCCTTTTGCAACTTTGCAGAGGAAAGAAGGAAAGACTGTTACTGGACTTCCCTGGTGATCTAGTGGTTAAGAATCTGCCTGCCAATGCAGGGGATATGGGTTCAATCCTTGATCCAGAAAGATCCCACATGCTGTGGAGCAGCTAAGCCCATGTGCCACAATGACTGAAGCCCATGCTCTAGAACCTGTGCTCTGCAACAAAGAGTAGAAGCCACCAAAATGAGAAGCTCTCGTACGGCAACAAAGAGTAGCCTCTGCTCGCCACAAATAGAGAAAGCCCACTCGCAGCAATGAAGACCCATCACAGCCGGAAAAGAAAAAGAAAGATGTTATTGCCTTGATCCTTATCACATCCTCCTGCATGACTATATAACCTCTCCCTACTCACCAGAATTGGCCTGCAATGCAGGAGACCCGGGTTCGATTCCTGGTTTGAGATGATCCCCTGGAGAAGGGCAAGGCTACCCATTCTGGCCTGGACAATTCCATGAACTGTATAGTCCATGGGGTCCCAAAGAGTCGGACACAACTGAGTGACTTTCACTTTCACTTTTCACTCACCAGGGCAGGGGGGCACAGCACTTGAAATGCTAGTGTACTGGTACTGTGTTCCCCCTTTGCCTGACAAACTAGTAGTCGCTCTTCCCTTCTCCTCCACAATTCTGTCTGCGTATTGCTGTTCAGCATCAGTGCACACAGAGCCAAGATTTTGGCCGCAATACTGGTTCCTACAGTCTCTACATTTGCCTACCTGTCTTTACCCTGCTTCCTCCTCTTCACATGGCAACCAGGGTGATGTTTCAAACCAAAACTCTGCTCAATTGCTTTCTGTCTTTGTTACCCTACAAAGCCTCCCATTACAGGCAGGGAAAAATCAGACTCCTTTAATGGTCCACTCAGCCTTAGTTCCCTCATGCAATTTTCTGGAACTGGTATGAACTGAATTGTGCACACACACCTCCAATTCATAAATTGAAGCCCTAACCACCAGGGTGACTCTTAGAGACAGACCCTATTGTTGTTCAGTTGCTTAGTCGGTCCAACTCTTTGCAACTCCATGGACTGCGGCGTGCCAGGCCTCCCTGTCCTTCACTCTTTCCCAGAACTTGTTCAAATGCATGTCCATTGAGTCAGTGATGCCATCCAATCATCTCATCCTCTGTTGTCCCCTTCTCCATCTGCCTTCAATCTTTCCCAGCATCACAGTCTTTGCCAGTGAGTCAGCTCTTCCCATCAAATGGCCAAGGTATTGGAGCTTCAGCTTCAGCTTCAGTCCTTCCAATGAAAATTCAGGGTTGATTTCCTTTAGACTTGACTGCTTTGATCTCCTTACTGCCCAAAGGACTCAAGAGTCTTCTCCAACACCATGGTTTGAAAGCATCAACTCTTCAGTGCTCGGCCTTCTTAATGGTCCAACAGGAAGTAATAAAGGTTAAGTGAGGTCATAAAGATGGCATCCTAATCTGATAGGACTGATGTCCTTTTAAGAGGAGGACACACAAGAGCTCTCTCTCTCTCTCCTTGTCTCTCTCTTTGCTCTCACACAGAGAAGAGGCTATGTGAATACAAAGCAGAAGATGGTTGTCTACAACCCAAGAAGTGAAGTTTCACCAGAAACCAACCCACATGATGGCACCTTGATCTTAGGCTTCTAGCCTCCAGAATTATGAGAAAAGAAGTTTTTGTTGTTTAAGCCACCCAGTTTAGTTCAGTTCAGTTCAGTCGCTCAGTCATGTCCGACTCTTTGTGAACCCATGGACTGCAGCACACCAGGCCTCCCTGTCCATCACTAACTCCCAGAGCCTGCCCAAACTCATGTCTGTTGAGTCGGTGATGCCATCCAACCATCTCATCCCCTGCTGCCCATTTCTCCTCTTGCCTTCAATCTTTCCCAGAATCAGGGTCTTTTCTAATGAGTCAGTTCTTCCCATCAGGTGGCCAAAGTATTGGAGCTTCAGCTTCAGCATCAGTCCTTCCAAAGAATATTCAGGATTGATTTCCTTTAGGATGGACTGGTCTGATCTCCTTGCAGTCCCAGAGACTCTCAAGAATCTTTTCCAACACCACAGTTAAAAAGCATCAATTCTTCGGCGCTCAGCTTTCTTTAGAGTCCAAATCTCACATCTATACATGAGTACTGGAAAAACCATAGTTTTGACTAGATGGACCTTTGTTGGCAAAGTAATGTCTCTGCTTTTTAATATGCTGTCTAGGTTGGTCATAACTTTTCTTCCAAAGAGCAAGCGTCTTTTAATTTCATGGTTGCAGTCACCATCTGCAGTGATTTTGGAGCCCCCAAAATAAAGTCAGCCACTGTTTCCATTGTTTCCCCATCAATTTGAAGTGATGGGACCAGATGCCATGATCTTAGTTTTCGGAATATTGAGTTTAAGTCAACTTTTTCATTCTCCTTTTTCACTTTCATCAAGAAGCTTAGTTCTTCTTTGCTTTCTGCCATAAGGGTGGTGTCATCTGCATGTCTGAAGTTATTGATATTTCTCCCAGCAATCTTGATTCCAGCTTGTGCTTCATCCAGCCCAGCATTTCTCATGATGTACTCTGCATATAAGTTAAATAAGCAGGGTGACAATATACAGCCTTGACGTACTGCTTTCCCGATTGGAACCAGTCTGTTGTTCCATGTCCAGTTCTAACTGTTGCTTCCTGACCTGCATACAGGTTTCTCAAGAGGCAGGTCAGATGGTCTGGTATTCCCATCTCTTTCAGAATTTTCCACAGTTTGTTGTGATCCACACAGTCAAAGGCTTTGGCATAGTCAATAAAGCAGAAGTAGATATTTTTCTGGAACTCTCTTGCTTTTTCAATGATCCAGCAGATGTTGGCAATTTGCTGTCTGGTTCCTCTGCCTTTACTAAATCCAGCTTGAACATCTGGAAGTTCATGGTTCATGTACTGTTGAAGCCTGGCTTGGAGAATTTTGAGCATTACTTTACTAGCATGTGCTGCTGCTGCTGCTAAGTCGCTTCAGTTGTGTCCGACTCTGTGCAACCTCATAGACGGCAGCCCACCAGGCTCCCCCGTCCCTGGTATTCTCCAGGCAAGAACAATGGAGTGGGTTGCCATTTCCTTCTCCAGTGCATGAAAGTGAAAAGTGAAAGTGAAGTCGCTCAGTCGTGTCCGACTCCTAGTGACCCCATGGACTGCAGCCTACCAGGCTCCTCCGTCCATGGGATTTTCCAGGCAAGAGTACTGGAGTGGGGTGCCATCGCCTTCTCCATACTAGCATATGAGATGAGTGCAATTGTGCAATCAGTGGTACTTTGTTAATGGCAGCCTGATAGTTCCTCATTCTTCAGGTCTTGCCTTAAATATTCGTTCAATCATTTAACAAAGGTCTCTGCCGGACATTGTTCTAGGAGCTCTACATATGTTAATTTATTTAATCATTTCCTCAGGGAAACTTTCTCTGAAATAATGTCATGTTTCCTGATTGTAAGGTTTCAAAACTGTTTGGTATTCGTCAGAAATCACAGATGCATGGAATTCTTTCATGCGTTCATTCAACAAATGTTATTGAGCACCTTGTACATCCCACTCCACTATTCTTGCCTGGGAAATCCCATGGACAGAGGAGCCTTATGGTCTGCAGTCCATAGGATCTCAAAAGAATCAGAGGTGACTTAGCGAGTAAGACAACGACTGCTACATACTACACACTGTTGCAGACACTTGGAATGTGTGAGTGAACAAAACAGACAAATCCTTACCCCCGGGAGTGTTTTCTGCTTCCGTAAATCATTCACAGTTCCTGGCACATGATAGTGGTTTAGTCGCTCAGTCGTGTCCAACTCTTGCAACCCCATGGACTGTAGCCTGCCAGGCTCCTCTGTCCATGGGATTCTCCAGGCCAGAATACTGGAGTGGGTTGCTATTTTCTTCTCAAGGGGATCTTCCCGACCCAGGAATTGAACCCGTGTCTCCGGCATTGTAGGCAGATTCTTTACCAACTGAGCTACAAGGGAATCCTGGCAGATAGCAAATGCTTAAGAAATGCTTGTGGAATGAATTACTGAATCAGGATTTGAATCCACAGTCCCCTGGACTTGAAGTCAATCTCCACCAATGGCAGGATCCTTCAACATATTACGTCACTGCTACAGAGAGCTGTCTGCAAAGGGGTTCAAGGTTGGTGACACCATGAGGGCAGGGAATTCACCCATCCATCCATTCATTCAATTATTCAGCCAGCGAACATTTATCAGGGCTGGACTTTGTGTCCAGCAGGGCAGGAGGACTTGTCCAAGGTCACAGAGCTGTGTTTTCAAGGTCACAGAGCTAAGAGCAGAATCTAGTGTGAGTGATCCCACCTACGCTTTTTCCCTTCAGTGTCTTTTCTCAGCTCCAGTCAGGTCAGTTTGAAGCAATATGGGAGAGGGGGTCAGAATGGTAGCGAGGTGAAGCAAAGCGTCAGCATGAAAAACTCATTCATTCATTCATTTAAGAACATGCATTGGACACTGATTCTTCCAGGCTCTGTGCCAGGGAAAATCAAATGGCATGAGATGCTGTACTTGTCCTCTGGGAGGGCACTCACCGCCCAGTCTCAGAGACACAGAAAGCTGGGAGAATTCTAAATCCAAGTAGGGGACAACCTCATAAATTTGTCTCAGTTGAATAAGGAGAAACAATCCCTGTCCCAGGGGAGACCCTCTCTGGTGGCAAGTATGTACTGCTGTTGTTTTTTTTAATTAAGAATTTTTAATTTAATTAAAATTTCAACATCACAGTATAGTTGATTTACAATAGTGTATAAGTGTCAGGTGTGCAACACAGTGATTCAGTTTTTAGTGAATATACAGTTCTCATCCCAGGAAGACCCCCCCACTCTGATAAGGGAGACTCAGCAAGTCCCAGTCAGTTAGGGGGCACAGTCCTTGATTGCAGGGAATTCTCAGGCTGCCTGGGAATCTTCGGGAGAAGATTCAGTCCGGTGGGGGACATACAGAGCCCATCCTCAGGAAGCTCCTAGCCTGGGGCGGGGGAAGGGAGACCAAATCCAGCCCCTCCGTGCAAACAGGGAAGAGCCGCAGAAGATGTGCAGAGTGGAACAAACCACACATTTCCACTCAAGTGAGACAGCAAGTCCATGGATCTTTCTGAAAAACAAGGACGTTTTCAACGGGTGGAAGGGGCGAGGGAGTTGTGGACAAGGGGGAGAGCGGAAGGAAACTTCCTCCTTTCCTTCTCTTCCCTTCTCCCTCCAGAAGGGCATTTCTGGAAGTCTCCAGCTGGCCTGGGAC
Source organism: Bos mutus (assembly GCF_027580195.1). Lineage (NCBI taxonomy): Eukaryota > Metazoa > Chordata > Mammalia > Artiodactyla > Bovidae > Bos > Bos mutus. The sequence continues at coordinate 47,176,391 of NC_091635.1, forward strand.
CTGGGCAGCTGCTCTGCGTGTCCAAGCCTGCCAGCCCCTCAGCTGTCACTCTGCTCCCAAAATAGCAGGGGTAGGGGGAGGGGATAGGAGGTTGTTTATCTGGGAGGGAGGTGGAGAAGGAGTGTCCGAGCCGTGCCTAGGGAACAGGGGTCTGCTGGGGGGGCTCCCATCCCTCTGGATCTTTCTATCATTCTTTGGGGGGTTAGGAGCACCTGTGCCCCCAGGACTGGCCCTGAGTGGGATGTGGGGACAGAGGTTCGTTGGAACCTCCACGTGGTAATGGCTGTCCAGTCTGGGGAGGGGGAGGTACCGGAGTATCAATGACAGACGCCAGGGGCACCTGCCCCTGTGGCCAAATATGGTCCGGAGCCACTGGCTGGGGTGATAAAGTCTCCTGGGTGGGGGCTGGGAGGGGCAGACTGACGCTGGCCGGCTGGGGGTTCACACACAGAGGAGCCGCACCCCAGGAGGACTGACCGAGAACATTGTCCTTGAGAGAAAGTGAGCTGGCCCGGACTGTTCCTGGGACTGGGGAGGGGGAAGGGGGGACCCAGGCATTTTAAGGCCTGCAATGAGAATTTAGGCCCTTGGTGTGGTGGCTTTACCCATCCTGCTGGGAGGGAGATGGAGGGAGGGAGTAAGAGGGACTCTTCTTTTGGAAAAAAAAAAAATCAGAGTATAGTTAACAATTTTGCATTAGCTTCAGGTGTACCAAGTGATTCAGTTATACATATAACTATTCTTTTTAAAAAAATATTTATTTATTTTTATTTATTTAGCCACACCAGGTCTTACTTGCAACAAGTGGGATCTAGCTGCCTGACCAGGGATGGAACCCAGGCCCCCTGCATTGGAAGCATGGAATCTTAGCCTCTAGACTGCCCAGGGAAACCCCTTTTTTTTCAAATTCTTTTCCTGTTTAGGTTGTTACATAATACTGATCAGAGTTCCCTAGGAACAGAGACGCTGAGACCCCTCTCAACTTGGGCCCCACTCTTAGCAGACACTGTGATGTCCTCCTGGGCAGTGGATTGGCGGGGGTTGAAGGGGTGGGCATCGTCCCCTTCCATCCTGGTAGGTGGGGACCCTGGAGCTGCAGACCTCAGAGCAGGAGCCCAGCCCCGGGTCTGGAGGGAGCTCTCCTGTCCCCACAGATGGCCGAGGCGGAAGCGATGCAGCTGAAGGAGGAGGGGAATCAGCATTTCCAGCTCCAGGACTACAAGGCTGCCACCAAAAGCTACAGCCAGGCCCTGAAGCTGACCAAGGATAAGGCCCTGCTGGCCACACTCTATCGGAACCGGGCGGCCTGTGGCCTGAAAACGGTCTGGGACAGAGAGGGGTGGGGAGCTGAGGGCTGGACTGGGATGCGGGTGAGGGGGCAGCTCCCTTCTCCTGACAGTCATGCCTGTCCTCCCAGCACTGTCTCCTGGAACCCTCAGGTTGGAGCAGGGCGCCTCTCCCTGCTTTCTGGTACCCATCGCCTGACCCACTCCTCTGGGAGACGGAGAAGTCATCCACGGAGACAGTTCTCATCTCGTGGGAACTGGCATCAGGACAGGGGCTTTTCAGAGCTTAACCACAGACCACAAGGTCGCTGCTACTCTTGTGCCCATATTGCAGATAGGAAGCTCAAGACTCAAGAGGAGGGCTCAATAGCTTCCCCAAGGGCTCTGGGTAGTTAGCAGCAGTGTGTACATGCTAAATCACTTGAGTCATGTCTGACTCTTTGCAACCCCATGGACGATAGCCCGCCAGGCTCCTCTGTCCGTGGAATTCTTCAGGCGAGAACTGTGGAGCGGGTAGCCATGTCCTCCTCAGTCAGCAGCAGAGCCAGGTTCAAGCCTGAGTGTGCCTGATGCTTGTCCACTTTTCATGCTCAGCGAGGAACCTCTGGCCTCTGACATTGGCAGTGGCCAGCAAGCCCTGTCTCCTCACCTCGGGGATCCTCTCTGGCTGTCTCTGTGTTGGGCCCACATTAACCAAGTTTCCTCCTTCCCTGTTTCTCAGGAGAGCTATGTTCAGGCGGCTTCTGATGCCTCAAGAGGTGAGCCCCCCCTCGCTCTGATCTTGCCCTCGTTCCCTTCCCCTCAGCATCCCTGTTTAGTCTAAGAGGCTCTTGACACTCGCAGATTGTATAAAACGACATCCTGGACATTGTAGGCAGGGCTTCAGATGGACCATCCTTGTGTGAAAGGATGCTCCAGGAAAGCCATCCCTAAGTCACATCTTTACACGTTAAACATTCTGGGGCCGCTTCTTTTCTTAGAAAGATGTTCCTGGAAATCCTTTTGTCACAGCAAGGACACAGGCACTTTGGTGGAGGTTAGGATATGTTCCTGGGGGAAGGGCTGCTCCCCAGAACCACTCTGTGGGGACCAGGTTTCCTGAGGGAAGGAGGGAGGCATTAGTTTATTCACAGACACTAGGAGAGATAAACACACATCAACGCTGTTTTTGAAGTGCCTCAAGTTCTGAGAGCACTTAGATTTAAGAGCATGATCAAAATGGGAAGACTTCTGGCTGCATTTTTAGGGTTATAATATGCAGACTGAAGGGGATTCTCCTCTGCATAGGTCTGTGTTGGCTTTTGATGGGGTCACTAATTTTTAAGGAGAGACAGAGATAGTCTGGAGTGAGTTCCGAAGGGAAGGACTTAGCTGGAGAGGGGACTGGAAACCCATCCTGTGAAGAGCGGAAAAGTGGCAATATTTAGCTCAGAGAAGGAACTCCCAGGTGGGACAGGGAGCTGCTTTCAAATTCCTGAAAGGCTGTCACAAGGAAGAAGGATTGGATTTCATCTCACAGTTTCCAGGACTGGACTTAAGACAAAAGGGCAAAGTTACAGGGAGATATATTTCAGGTTGGAGGAGGGAAGGGCTTTCTGAAGGACCTGTCTGCCTTGAGATGGAAGGTGCTCCCCACAGCTGGAGGTATACAACCACCAACTGGATTAGTACTTGGCAGGGATCAAGGAGCCAAGCCTGGAGAGTCAGGAATTGAATGAGATGACCCTTAAGCTCCCTTCCAACCTTGAGACAGTGATTCTTACCACCTCCCTAACTAAGGGGAGCCTAGGACCAGATGGTCTACTGCAGGGGATTCTAGTCTCTGGGATCTAATGCCTGATGACCCGAGGTGGAGCTGATGTCATAATAATAGAAATAAAGTGCACAATCAATGTAATGCACTTGAATCATCCCCAAACCACACCCCACTTCCAGTCCGTGGAAAAATTGCCTTCCACGAAACTGGTCTACAAGGATGCACACTCTCCAAGGGAGAGACGGAAGCTCTGGAGTTGGGGGGTGTGGTGGGGGAGGAAGGAAGGTGGTCTGCTGCCCAGCCTCCTGACACTCTGCCTGCTTCCCTCGCTAGCCATTGATATCAACTCCTCGGACATCAAGGCTCTGTACCGGCGATGCCAGGCACTGGAGCACCTGGGCAAGCTGGACCAGGCCTTCAAGGATGTGCAGCGCTGTGCCACTCTGGAGCCACAGAACCAGAGCTTCCAGGAGACACTGAGGAGGCTCAATACCAGCATCCAGGAGAAGGTGAGCTGGATCTGGAAGGTGGCCCTTCCCACAAGGCTTGGCCACCGCTCCCCATTCCTAGTAGGGACCAGTTAGGGCAGCGGGACACCAGGGCTGGCCTACCTCCACTCCCTTGGACGGAGTGGTCACGTGGCACAGAACAGCTGGGCTGGTGCCCCTATCTGTGAGGATCAGAGATGCCGTGATGTTTGTTCAAAGGTACAACCCAGACAGGACTAGCATACCAGTCTTTTCAATTCCAGATGGAGGCTTAAAAAAAAAATTGCAACTTAGTATGTCTTCACTATGATCTTCCTCTCTTTCTAGGAGGACAAAGGCAGCATGAGAAACCTGGGACCTGGAGGGAGGATGTTGCTGGGGGATGCAGGAGAGCCAGCAGGAACAGGGACTCTTTCCTAGGAAAATGGAGTGGGCTCAGGGAACTGGGACCAGAGATAAGGGGTCCTGCACCCTCCGTCCTCACTTAGCTACCAGTTTTCTGAGGGACGCCTTGGAGTGCCGGCTTCCCCACTGTGAGAGCAGAAGGGTAACTTGATCACACTCTCCTTGCTCTGGGTCACAGTGACTTCTGGATGCCTGGGGCAGCCCCATGGAGGGACCACATGTACTGTTCAGAGTGCAGACTCAAGGGCTGTCAAAACACAGACCAACCAGTGCCCAGAGAAGGGGTGGTGAATGAGCGACTTCCTGAAAGGAAAGGACCTCAGGGTGGAAATAGGTGGCACTGTGGCCCAGCAGAACAACGCTTCAGAGCACTGGGGTTGGGGTTGGGATTGGGACAGTGAGGGATGGAGACATTCCAAAATAATCGTTTAGGGACTTCCCTGGTGGTTGGAGAAGGCAATGGCACCCCACTCCAGCACTCTTGCCTGGAAAATCCCATGGACGGAGGAGCCTGGTAGGCTGCAGTCCATGGGGTCACTAAGAGTGGGACATGACTGAGCGACTTCACTTTCACTTTTCACTTTCATGCATTGGAGAAGGAAATGGCAACCCACTCCAGTGTTCTTGCCTGAAGAATCCCGGGAACGGGGGAGCCTGGTGGGCTGCCGTCTATGGGGTCGCACAGAGTCGGACACGACTGAAGCGACTTAGCAGCAGCAGTAGCAGCTGGTGGTCCAGTGGCTAAGACGCAGTGGTCCCAATCCAGGGGGCCTGGGTTTGATCCCAGGTCAGGGAACTGGATCCCACATGCTGCAACTAAAGATCCTGTGTGCTGCTACAACGACCTGGGCACACCAGGTGAATGAATGTATAAAAAGGAATAAGGAAGGAAAAAATGGTTTACATTTGTTTCAAGTGGTACTTGAAAGCTGCTTCATGTCTCTGACCCTGGAGATACATTCCTGTTTTAGCCCACATTTAAACGTCTAACAGCGAGGCTGCAAAATTGGGGTGGTGATCTTTTTGCCTTCCAAGGCTTGTGAAGACTAAATAGGACCTCGAATGTAACTAAACTGTAAGCTTTGTGGAGCAAGGGCTTGATTTTGTTCTCCCGTTCTATCCCCAGCATCTTCCAGCGTCCCACCCGCGGTAGTAGTTCAGTTAGATGTTTGTTGGACGGATGAATGAATGATGGAGGCAGGCACGAAGAGCATACCCTAATATTACCTGAGATGACCTTTAAGTGGAGCTGACTGAAATGATGGGGATACCCGCCTACCTTCTTCCCCACTCCCTCCTCTCTCCTCAGCTCCGTGTGCAGTTCTCCACTGACTCGAGGGTTCAGACGATGTTTGAGATTCTCCTGGACAGAAACAGTGAAGCGGATAAACTAGAGAAGGTAAGTGCTGGGCAAGCAGCGAACCAGAAGAGGGCGCTCTAGGGGTGCGCAGGTAACTGCTTCCTGTGAGGACTCCGCCCCTGTGTCCGGACGGCAACGCCCCGAATCGTGTCGGTGGGCGGCTCCTTGGAGAAAGGAGACAAAGATGGGCCAAACATTAACCACTTTAGGAAACAGCGTGAACTCCAAGAAGGGCCAGGGTTAGGGTGAGAAACCACGAAGAGAGTCATGCTCAACACGAGGAGGTGCTCATGTTGAGTCATGCTCAACAGTGAGAACGATGAGGGTTGAATCCTGTTTTTGTATTTCTATTTTGTTCATCGTGTATTGTTTTTTTGCAGTGCATGGATTTTGATATTTTAAAACATTGCATTCAATACCACTTATCTTGATTACAGAAGTTTTTTGTACCCCGTAAAATCTGCACCCAAGGCGAGTCTCTTACTTGCCTCACCCTAGTTTTGGGCCTGAGAAACAATGACACGTCAAAATAATGCTTTATTCCATTTCCAAATATTGCAGCATCATTCTGAATTATGAAGATATTTATTCCTAATATCATCTTCTTAACCAAATTTGCTGCATTTTTAAATGTTTCTTTTTTCCTCCTTCAGAGGGAAAAAATGAATATCTGAATATAAGAATTTAACAGAAGATGCATGGGGAATTTTTGTTAGTTTTATGATCAGTAATCATATAATACGCAAATATAGGGGCTTCCCTAGTGGTCCAGTGGTTAAGACTCTGCCTTCCAGTGCAGGCAGCTTGGGGTTGATCCCTGGTTGAGGAACTAAGATCCCACATGCACCAGGTGCAATCAAAAAAAAATTTTTAATATGCAAGTATCTTTTATAACAAACTCTTATGAGGACTTGATGAGTTGTTATATATATATAAAAGCAGTACTTTGTACTCTGAAAAGTACAGAGACCTTGACTGATAGAGTGATGATGGTTCTGCTCATGCTTGCCTGAAATTCTTTATTCAGCCTTCTCCCCAGCCTCTTGGGGGGTTCCCTGGTGGCTCAGACGGTAAAGCATCTGCCTGCAATGCAGGAGAAGGGGGTTCCATCTTTGGGTCAGGAAGATCCCTGGAGAAGGGAATGGTTACCCACTCCAGGATTCTTGCTTGGAGAATCCTGTGAACACAGAAGCCTGGCCAGCACAATCCATGGGGTCGCAGAGTCAGATGCAACTAAGCATGTGCACCAACCTCTTACTCTCTGCCTGTTTGCCCACCTCCTCCCTTTCTTGCATCATGAATTCTTTGCCCAATCTCAGGGTCTCAGGTCCTCCTCAAGCCCTCCTCTCCAGATCTGGAGCCTTTTAAAGGATTTCAACACACAATTGGTTGCCTGCAGTTAGGAGGGCCAACTGTACTACATCATTTTATGTAAGGGACTTGAGCATCTGTGGATTTCATTATTCACCAGGGTCCTGGAAGCAATCCCCTGTGGATACTGAGGGATGACTATGAATGCATCCTCAAGGTGGAAGGTTTTATATCCTTCTTTTATATCCTCAGTTCAGTTCAGTTCAGTCACTCAGTCATGTCCGACTCTTTGCCACCCCAGGGACTGCAGCACACCAGGCCTCCCTGACCATCACCAACTCCTAGAGCCTACTCAAATTCATGTCCATTGAGTCCATGATGCCATCCAACCATCTCATCCTCTGTCGTCCCCTTCTCCTCCTGCCTTCAATCTTTCCCAGCATCAGGGTCTTTTCCAGTGAGTCAGTTCTTCACATCAGGTGGCCAGAGTATTGGAGCTTCAGCTTCAGCATCAGTCCTTCCAATGAATATTCAGGATATCCTTTATATACATATATATATGTATATACATACATATATATATATACATGTATATACACACAAAAATATATATATATACGTATATATATATAGAGAGAGACTCTGAGGACTCTCTCACACACACACATATACAGAATATCTTATATCTATATATCCTGTATATATATATGTATATATATGTCCTCAGAGTGGGAAGAGACTTGAAAATGCAGCTCAACTGTCTATTTTTATGGACAGGGATCTGAGACCCAGAGAATGCTATGCCTTGCCCAAGGTCACATGGCTAGCATGTGGCAGGATCATCACCCAGGGCTTTCAAATCCCATCTAGCATTCTCTGCACACAACCTTCAATCTTCCTGAGAACCTCCTGCAACTTCAGATTTTCTTGAACAATAAAAAATGCCAAAACCATATTCAAGGAACATGTTTAATGGAAAAGAATCCCCAATGTAAAAACTTCAATTCTGTTACAAGATAAACTAAGACATATTAAAAACTCTAAGAGTTTGAGCAAAATTTGTTTGAACTGGGTAGTGTAAACCAGAAGTGGTTGGGAGTATTCCACCAACAAGAGCTAGGGAAAAGGCTTTTATAGAAAAGAGGTGAACCCTGGTGGTTCAGTGGTTAAGAATCCTCTTGCCAGTGCAGGGGATGTCAGTATGATCCCTGGTCGGGAACTAAGATCCCACATGTTGTGGGGCAACTAAGCCTGAGTGCAGCAACTACTGAGCCCACGTGCTGCAAATATATAAACAAAACAAAACAAAGAAAAACAGAAAAAAGGTGGAAGCAAAGCAAGGGAGTTATTTGATTGGCTGTAGCTTAAAAGTGTGCATGCTTAGTTATGTCGAACTCTTTGCAACCCCCCAGACTGTAGTCTAGGCAAATTTGGAAAACTCAGCAGTGGCCACAGGACTGGAAAAGGTCAGTTTTCATTCCAATCCCAAAGAAAGGCAATGCCAAAGAATGCTCAAACTACCGCACAGTTGCACTCATCTCACATGCTAGTAAAGTAATGCTCAAAATTCTCCAAGCCAGGCTTCAGGAATATGTGAACCATTAACTTCCTGATGTTCAAGCTGGTTTTAGAAAAGGCAGAGGAACCAGAGATCAAATTGCCAACATCTGCTGGATCATGGAAAAAGCAAGAGAGTTCCAGAAAAACATCTATTTCTGCTTTATTGACTATGCCAAAGCCTTTGTGGAAAATTCTGAAAGAGATGGGAATACCAGAACACCTGATCTGCCTCTTGAGAAATTTGTATTCAGGCCAGGAAGCAACAGTTAGAACTGGACATGGAACAACAGACTGGTTCCAATCGGGAAAGGAGTACGTCAAGGCTGCATATTGTCACCCTGCTTATTTAACTTCTATGCAGAGTACATCATGAGAAACGCTGGGCTGGAAGAGGCACAAGCTGGAATCAAGATTGCCGGGGGAAATATCAATAACCTCAGATATGCAGATGACACCACCCTTATGGCAGAAAGTGAAGAGGAACTCAAAAGCCTCTTGATGAAAGTGAAAGTGGAGAGTGAAAAAGTTGGCTTAAAGCTCAACATTCAGAAAATGAAGATCATGGCATCCGGTCCCATCACTTCACGGGAAATAGATGGGGAAGCAGTGGAAACAGTGTCAGACTTTATTTTGGGGGGCTCCAAAATCACTGCAGATGGTGACTGCAGCCATGAAATTAAAAGACGCTTACTCCTTGGAAGGAAAGCTATGACCAACCTAGATAGCATATTCAAAAGCAGAGACATTACTTTGCCAACAAAGGTCCGTCTAGTCAAGGCTATGGTTTTTCCTGTGGTCATGTATGGATGTGAGAATTGGACTGTGAAGAAGGCTGAACGCCGAAGAATTGATGCTTTTGAACTGTGGCGTTGGAGAAGACTCTTGAGAGTCCCTTGGACTGCGAGGAGATCCAACCAGTCCATTCTGAAGGAGATCAGCCCTGGGATTTCTTTGGAGGGAATGATGCTGAAGCTGAAACTTCAATACTTTGGCCACCTCATGTGAAGAGTTGACTCATTGGAAAAGACTCTGATGCTGGGAGGGATTGGGGGCAGGAGGAGAAGGGGACGACAGAGGATGAGATGGCTGGATGGCATCACTGACTCAATGGAAGTGAGTCTGAGCGAACTCTGGGAGTTGGTGATGGATAGGGAGGCCTGGCGTGCTGCAGTTCATGGGATCGCCAAGAGTCAGACACGACTGAGCGACTGAACTGAACTGAACTGAGACTGTAGTCTGCCAGGCTCCTCTGTCCATGGAATTCTCCAGGCAAGAATACTTGGAGTGGGTTACGATTTCCTTCTCCAGGGGATCTTCCTGATCCAGGGATCGAACCGACATCTCTTATGTCTCCTGCTTTAGCAGATGGATTCTTTACCACTAGGGTCACCTGGGAACCTCGGGCTGTACCTTAAGCAGTTGGCATTATTTGGGAAAGGCTCGTTAGCTATTTGTGATTGGTTGTCCTTCAGTGTCTTAAAATTGAGACAATACAGGGTTAGGGTTCTTTCGTTTAGTTGTTGCTTTGTTTTTAAATTGAAGTATAGCTGATTTACAAGGCTGTGTTAATTTCTGCTGTTTAGCAAAGTGTGGTTTGGGTTTTTCTTACTTAGTTGCTGAGGCATTGAAGCTACCTCAGACTAACGGGTTCCTTGATTAATTAATTTAACATTTCCCTACCCTTTTCTTTTAAAAAAAATTTATTTGGTTGTGTTGGGTCTTCGTTGCAGCCCACGGGAAATTTGTTGCAGCTCACAGGCTCAGTTGCTCCTCGGTGTGTGCAAACTTAGTTCCCCAACCAGGGTTAGGGTTAGTGTGGGATCTTAGTTCTCCTCCCAAGGATTGGAAAGCGGAGTCGTCACCACTGGCCCACCAGGGAAGTCCCTTTCCTACCTTTTATAAGTCCTTATCCACAAGCAGATACGCACAGTTTTATTTTACCACAAGTGCCATCAGAGTGAATCTGCAATTCTGTTTCTGCAAACCAGTGCTTTTTCCAAGTTGCCTCTGAGTCTTTTCATTTATGTCTTTGATGGCTGCAATATATTTTCATCCAGCTGGTCTTTATTGCAAGTTACTTTATTTCTTGTTCTGAATTATGTTCTTGGGCTACATTCCCAGGAGCAGGGTTATAGGGCAAAAGAATATAAAGAAGTTTTGAAGACCCGGTCCTTGCCCCAGCCCCTGCACTTGGCTCATGGTCAAGGCCTCAGTAGCCAGACTTCCCTCCTGACCTTTGTTGTTTCCTTTGCACCTTCAGGCCGCCAACAACCTCATTGTCCTCAGCCGTGAGGAAGCGGGGGCTGAGAGGATCTTCCAGAACAACGGCGTGGCCCTGCTGATGCAGCTTTTGGACACGAAGAGGCCTGAGCTGATGCTGGCTGCCGTGCGGACCTTGTCGGGCGTGTGCAGTAGCCACCGAGCTAGGGTGAGGGCAGGGGCGGGGCTCGTGGAGCAAAGGGCTGCCAGCCTGAGGACGGGGCGTTGACCTGTGAGCAGGGCATGGCTAGCGTGGATAGACCCTGCTACGACGTCTAAAGCGGCCCCCCTCAACCTCGGTTGTATGGTCCCAGATTCAACGGAGACTGATCCTCTGGTTTGTTTCTTTGAGCTGAGAATGGGTCTGACTAAATAAAGAATAAGGGCTTCCCTGGTGGCTCAGATGGTGAGGAATCCACCTGCAATGCAGGCAACCCGGGTTCGATCCCTGAATTGGGAAGATCCCGTGGAAAACGGAATGGCTACCCACTCCAGTATTCTTGCCTGGAGAATTCCACAGACAGAGGGGCCTGGCCGGCTACAGTCCATGGGGTCGCAGGGTCGGACACGACTGAGTGCCTAACACTGTCACACTTAAAGATAAGTTTATTGAGAGTGGTTTCTGAGGAAGAGCTGAAGGCAATGGCTCTGACAGTTCATGGTTTTTCATACTAAATCTTCAAAACCCAATGTGTGTTTTACATGCACAGCCCATCTCAGTGTGAACTTGCTGCATTATGCACGTTCAGTGCCTCCCCTGGGGCCAGAGGCCACCGTACTGGAGGGCGCAGCTCTATCCCTCTGGAAAGGGGCATGGCTTGAGTCCGGGGCTTGCCGGGGGCCATGGGCCCCGTGAGACACCGGCTGCCTGGGCTTCTGTCCTGACTGCATGGGGTGGCCCTCACCCGCTCCCTAACCTGCACGGCAGCTGGAAGGGAGGGGCAGCCAACTGACCGTGTGCTTCCCGCTGGGGGTGTCTAGGCCACAGCGACCCTCCACGCAGTCCGGATAGACCGAATCTGCAGCCTCATGGCGGTGGAGAGCGAGGAGATGTCTCTGGCCGTCTGCAACCTGCTGCAGGGCATCATCGACGCTCTGTCTGGAGAGGACAAACAGGAGCATCGGGGGAAGGAAGAGGCCCTGGTTCTGGGTAGGAGGCGGTTTTCAGCTTCGGTTCAGGGCGGGTGGAGGCAAGGAAGTGCCAGTTACTACCTCAGACTGAGCATTCATGTACGTGGAGGTGGCCCGGTTATATTTTTCCATTTATTTTTTGACTATAAAAGTAACAGAGGCACAGTCACATTTACGAGAGCTAAAACGTGGAAGCAACTCAAGTGCCCCTCTATGGATGAATGGACAAATAAAAGGTGGTGTCTGTCTCTACAATGGAATATTGTTCAGCCTTAAAAAGGCAGGAAATTCTGACACAGGCTACAGCATGGATGAACCTTGAGGACCTTATGTTACGTGAATAACCCAGTCACAAAAACACAAATACTGTATATGCCACATATATGAGGTTTCTTTTCTTTTCTTCGTTTTTCTTCCAGCTGCAGACCTTAGTTTCCTGACTAGGGATCAAACCCGTGCCCCTGCAGTGGAAGCATAGAGTCCTACCCACCGGACCACCAAGCAATGCCCTGTGTTTTCTGAAACAGTCAAACTCATAGAAACAGAAAGTTGCATGATGGTTGCCAGAGACGGGGAGGGAGGAGGAAATGAGTTGTTTAATGGGAATTTCAGTTTTGCAACTTGAAAAAGTTTAAAAAAGTAACTGGTGGTTCAGTGGTAAAGATCCCACCTGCCAGTTCAGGGACGTGGGTTTGATCCCTGATCCAGGAAGATCCCACACGCCTTGGAGCAACTATTGAGCCTGTGCTCTAGAGCCTGGGAGCTGCATCAGCTGAAGCCTCTACATCCTGGAGGCTGTGCTCTGCAACAAGAGAAGCCACTGCAAAGAAAAGCCTGCACCTGGCAACTGCAGAGTAGCCCCCATCCACCACAACTAGAGAAAAGCTCATGCAGCAACGAACACCTAGCCCAGCCAAAAATAAGTAAATAAAATTATTTTAAAAAGTAACAGAGGCTTATTGGAGAAACTTGGAAAATTTTAGAAATATGTAAAATGAAAAAAAAAAAAACCAACGACCTGTAAACATCCCTCCAGATAACTACTATCATCACTGCTATGTGAAATTTTCCAGTCTTTTTTCTTTTTTAAAAACACATTTTTCACATTATTAAATTCTTAAATGTATTTTTGGTTGCGCTGGATCTTCAGGGCTGTGCACGGGCTTTTGGTGCGGAGCGTGGGGGCTGCTCTTCGCTGCGGTGCAGTGGCTTCCCTCGTTGCACAGGCTCTAGGCACATGAGCTTTAGGAGTCGCGGGCTCTACACCGGGGGCTCAATAATTGTGGTGCACGGGCTTAGTTGCTCTCAGCATGTGGGATCTTCCCAGACCTTCCCAGTAAGATGTCTGGATCGAACCTGTGTCTGCTGCATTGGCAGGCCAATTCCTATCCACTGTACCACCTGGGAAGTCCCTTTCCAGTCTTTTTTTTTTCCCTATCCATTCATATAAACATTTATTTAATGAAGTTGGAATTCAACTTGGATGTTGTTGTTATTCAGTTGCTAAATCATGTCCGACCCTTTGTGACCCCATGGACTGCAGCCTGCCAGGCTTCCCTGTCCTTCACTATCTCCTGGAATTTGTCAAATTCATGTCCATTGAGCTGGTGATGCCATTGAACCATCTCATCCTCTGCCACACCCTTTCTGATCACCCTTCGCGGTGTTGTCTAGAATCCTCCCTCCCTTCTTTGGAACGATACTCTCCCGGGAAATTCCAGGATCTGGAAAGCAGTGGATTCGATATTTCCAGAGTCCTTCCAGAAGCCCCAGCCATCCCTGGTGCGATCCATGTCAGACACCCTAGTCCTCTCCATTCACACCTGTCCTCTCCTTCCTCAGACTCCAAGAAGGACCTGAAGCAGATCACCAACCACCTGCTCGACATGCTGGTCAGTAAGAAGGTGTCTGGCCAGGGTAGGGATCAGGCCCTGAACCTGCTCAATAAGAACGTCCCCAGGAAGGACCTCGCCATTCACGACAACTCCCGCACCATCTACGTGGTTGATAACGGTGAGGACGTGGGAGGGTCTGGGGCTCACACCAGCCTTTCCATTGGGCACTGGGGAACCAGGCAACAAGCAGAAGGTGGAAGGAGTGTGGCTCTTGTCTGGGAGAGGTCTTCATTCCCAACTGAAAAGCCAGGAAAAGACATTAGCATGTCAGGATCCACCAGTGGGCTAGTGAAGGCGTCGGTCCTGGCTCTGAATTCAGAGCCTGAACGCACACAGAACACAGTCAAAAACATCTGGGCAGAGTTTCCTGTGGCAAGTGCCAAAAAACCAAACCAAACTTCACCAATGGGAGTAACATTTCTGAAGTCTCATGCTGGCAAAATGCAGGCCTTCCAGAAGGGAGAAATGGCATCAGTGTACTTTCTACAAAGACCAGTAAGAGTGCTCCAGAAAACATCCATTAAATTTGTCAGCTCCAGGGCGTCACCCCTGGAGATAGCCCTAAATCACTTTCAGGTGTTCAGGAATCATACTTATGGCTTTATGATCTCCTGTGATAAATTCTCCCACAGGTATCATGACATTTAGACCATACCTTTTCTAAAATGTTCAAGCCAGCTTTTATCAGCTTGACCTTTATTCTGTTTTGATACAGCACTTGTCTTGTTTGGTTTTCACAGATCTCAGCAAAGTTCATGTGCTTAGACTTGAACATATTACTCTAGTGCTTAAGCCTCCTCCACTCAACACTTCCCTCCCTCCCCACCCCAGTTCTGGTCTTCTCTGCACATATCACAAAGGCTGGGCATTGACAATGTACTTCTCTCTGCACTAGGATCTAGGCCCAACAACACGGTTTATGGGATAGAGTGGGTGAGGAGCAGTATCTGTTATTCTAGGCACTGAAATAAATAGCATTTAGGTAAAAAATAGTGTAGACTTAAAGTATCTAGGTATCTGGTTAAAAGCTGCAATGTGGGAGTTCTTTGTTGTGAAAACTGGGCTGGAGGACTTGGGTAGGGGAGTGACCAGGATGTCAAGACTGAAGTGAGTTTCTGGGTTCAGGGAGGGGCAGACACGGACAAAGGGGAGGTCCAGGGTGTTCTAGCAGAAGAGAAATGAGATGCTCAGGATGAGGGCAGACAAGGGAAAGCTAGGGGATGAGGCTGGGGACGTGGAGCAGTTGCATTTCATGAAGCCTTGGAGAGCCAGGCTGGGAGGTGGGGTTGGTTCCTCAGGCCCCTTCCAATGACTCTTCAGTCTTGCCAGTGCTTTTGTGTTTGTGTGCTAAAATACACAGCACAAAATTTACTGCCAGGCACTTTTAATGCCCCCGCCCCTGATCCAGAGTATCATGCCTCCCAGTGTTTACCTAGAATGCCCCACCCCCGCCCTTAACCTGTGCCATCCTAGGTCTGATCAGCTCCTAGCCTCCACTGCAACCTGGCTCTGAAATCAAGCTATCGTCCCTGAGGCAGTGGAGCCTCACAGTTAACATCGTGGTCTTTGAAATCAGAGAGGGTCCCTGCTATGTCACTTGCCAGCCTTGTGGTCTTGAGCAAGTTACTTAACTTCTCCATGTCTTGGTTTTCTGCTCTGAAAAATGGCAATATTAATTTCTACTCACCAGTAGGGTCAATGTTAGGATTAAATGAGATAGCATGTAGAAAGCTCCTGGCACACAGTAAGATAACCTTATTGTAATCTTTATACATCTGTCTTCTCTATTGTAGTCTGAGCTTTTTGACATCAGGGTTGTCCTTTATTTTGGTAGCTAGCACCCCATTTACTCATTCATTCTTTTATTCGACAAATATGTAATGGCTGAATTAGCCTGGGGGGTAATAGGAAGCCTTTGAAGATTCTTCAACAGGAGAAGGGATAATAATCATAATGGTAAATATCCTATTTGCTAAATAATTAATAAATATTTAGTGTCATGATGTGTCTAGATTAGCACTAGGCCAATGTTTCTGTACATTATCTTGGTGAATCCTCAAACTCTATGAGGTAGGTAGTATCGTTCCCATTTTACAAAAAAAGAAACTGAAGCATGGGGAAAAGAGAATATAAAACAGTATTTGAGGAAGATTATACATCAACTCACAGAGCGTTAGCACTGGTCAGTCAGTTCAGTTGCTCAGTCCTGTCAAACTCTTTGCGACCCCATGGATTGCAGCACGCCAGGCCTCCCTGTCCATCACCACCTCCCGGAGCCTACTCAAACTCATGTCCATTGAGTCGGTGGTGCCATGTAGAGTCCTCTGAGCTCAACTAGTCTTGACTGTGTAAATGTGAAAATGAGGCCCTTGACGGGAGGCGAATGGCTCAGGTAGGGGCAGAGGTGGGTGTGGAGCCTGCGTCTCTAGGCTGCATCCCAGTGCCCTTTGCGCTGGATGAGCCGCGTGCTGCCTGAAGGCGGGCTGCAGAGAGCTGGGCGAGGAGGGGCGTTTGTGAGGACGGGGCCTGGCCGGCATCTTACGCTTGCTGCCGTCTGTCCTGCAGGCCTAAGGAAGATCCTGAAGGTGGTGGGGCAGGTCCCAGATCTGCCGTCCTGCCTGCCCTTGACCGACAACACCCGCATGCTGGCCTCGATCCTCATCAACAAGCTCTACGACGACCTGCGCTGTGACCCCGAGCGCGACCACTTCCGCAAGATCTGCGAGGAGCACATCACGTGAGTTTCCCGGAGCGTCGTGTAACCGAGCGGGGGTCTGGCTGCTGGCCCCTCGAAAGCCAACAAAGAGGCAAGGCTGGTGGGAAGGAAAGCTTGCTTTGTTTCAGAGGCCGGCAACCCGGGGGTGGAGGGGAGGGTGGGCTCCTGTCCAAAGACTGACCTCCCCTCCAGCCCCACCACCACCCTGCTGACAATCAGTGGGCAAGAATTTTTATAGATGGAGGGAGGGGTTCTACACACGGAAACGGCACCGTCAGCGCTGGCAGTCACCTTGAAATTGGTCATCAGTGGTGTGACCAGCATCAGCTTGCTTGTTTTCAGTCCAGTTAGTCTTTAGGGTCAGTTTGTTCCCATTTCTCTGAGGCCAGTTCTCAGAACTGTGGCAGCATTTATCACGGCCACACTCCAGTTATCATGTAATTGACTATTTCCACCTGGCGAGGGTTTCAGTATCTTTAAGACAGCTCACAGGATATGGCTCAGAAAATATTATCTGTGACCCTTGAGAAACTAAAGGAGAAACTAAACCCTTGACTTAGCTTAATGACTAAACTATTATTATTTGGTTTCATTTGACCGTTTTCCTTTGTGTCTGCATTTTCCCACTTCTCCAATCAAATTTGTTGTTCAGCTGAAGTTTTTCCACAGACCAAAGGCAGGTTGAAGACATGGTGGGGAAGGACATAGGGTCCTGCTCCATTTCAGTCAGGCTCTGTATTAGTCAAATTTAGCAGCTTAAAAACAAGAAGTATCATTTATTATCTCACAATAGGACAGCAATTTGGCAGAGGTTCGGCTGGGAGGTTCTGGCTTTGGGGCTTACAAATTAGCCACATGTTGTCCTGGGCTACTGTCATCCGAAGGCTGGACCGGGGCTGGAAGACTTTCCAAGATGCTGTGCCCATGTGGCTGGCATGTTGGTGCATGCTCTTGGTTGGAAGCTACGGTTCCTCCCCGTTTGGATCTCTGCTCATGGTAGCTGGCTTCTCTTTTCCTTTACTCCAATAATCCTCAAACTTGGGAATTGTTCAGATTTCTGGGACTCAGTAGTCTGGGTTGTGGCTCAGGAAGCTGCATGTTTTAAAAGCACTAGGGGAGTCTTGGGAGGGTGGAAACTCTCCCTTCACTCTGCTTTCCTTTCTCTATCTCAGGGGTTGACAGACTTCCTGTAAAGGGCCAGAGAGTACGTTTAGGTTTTATGAAACATGTAGGTCTCTAACACAATGAAAAAAAATAATAAAACTACTTTAAAATGTAAAAAACGTTCTCAGCTTCCTGGATTCGGGTCCCAGTGAAGTTGGCTCAGTCCCATAGTTTCCCCTGATCCCGACTTTGAGTCACTTTTAAGGCTCCTCAGGGGTTTGCAGTGGTTTTTCTCTACCTCAGCTTCAGTGTTTGTAAGTAACTTGTCTTTCATGAAGGCCCCAACTGAGTTCCAGTAACTATCTCCCAGCCAGTTAAGTTTGGATAGAGGTTTGCCTGTGAATGCTGCCTCTGTGGTCACCTGGCACTGAGTGGGGGGTCACCACCTTCAACAAGTGGAGCCTGAGGCTGCCACCTCCCACCCCCAGGGGGTGCTTTGTCAGGGGCCAGGGACTGGGTGGAGGTTCAGATACCAGCTGGCATTGGTTTAAAGGGCAGACCTCAACTCATTATTATTTTTTTTTAATAATTTGTTTATAGCTTCGCTGGGTCTTCGGTGCTGCGTGCGGGCTTTCTCTAGTTCCGGCAGGTGGGGGCTACTCTCTAGCTGTGATGCCTGGGCTTCTCGTTGCGGGGCACAGGCTCTAGGTGCAAGGGCTTCAGTAGTTGCGGCTCTCAGGCTCTAGAGTACCAGCTCTAGTTGTGGCACGGGAGCCACAATCAGGAAAGGCTCTGGGTTCCCCAGCACCGAGCAGGAAGATGAAGCACAGGGCACGGATTGTCTGGGCTGCATGGGCTCTCGGAGCTCCCAAAGCCAGCCCCTCTCCCCCAGATGGACTCACCCACTCACCCAGCCAGAGGCAGAAGTGGGATCGGAGCTCAGGTGTCTGACTCTTGCGCCATGTTCTCCTTTCGCTTATATCCCTCCGCTTTTACACTGTGCACGTCTGCCCTGATCCCCCACAACGAACAAACCTGGGCGGATCTCGGAAGGATCGGGTGTCCCCAGACAGAGATCTTCCTGTAGAGTAGATGATAGTGGATTTTGAAAGCAAGACAGAACCTTCCAGCCCTTCTAGTCCAACCCATCTCCCTAACTCAACGGGGGAAAGACTAGGACCAGACAGGGGAGCAACTGGGCCAGGTGGCGTCATGATTCAGCCGCATCGGGGAGGCAGGTGGTGTGCCGGGCACTGTGGTAGCCCTGTTGTGCTGTGGTGGCTGCTGTCCTGTCCCAGCAGACATCCCGGCTTCCGGGAAGCCTGTTGGCTGACAGCTCTCACCTGTCACCTCTCTTTGGGGACTTGGTTCAGCTAAGGATAGCTATTCACCTTCCCAGGGCAGCCAGCATCCAGTGGTTCGTCCCTCACTCCAACTTGAAACAACTTTGAATGGTTTCTCAGCTCTGGAACTCTTTGCAAGCTGAGGCTTTGTCATGACTGCATCGCAGTCCAGCACCTCCTTCCATCCAGTCCTGATTTCTTCCCTTTCCCAACAGGTGTTGATCCCGAGATCTCACCCTAACAAATGTCCTGAGTGTCAGTCCTCATCTGGGTGGGATTCTGGAGGAACACAACGCCTGGCACATCCATTATGTCATCTATCCTCATCATAACTCTGAGAAGCAGTAGTGTTATCCTCAGTTTCAAGATCAAAAGCTGAGGCTCAGAGAGGTTCAGTGACTTGCCTTAGGCCACACAGCATATGGGTTGTGGATTTAGGATGCACAACCAAATCTGTCTGCCCCCAAATCTCCCACTCCTCTGACCACACTGGCCTTCTGTTTTAGGGGCACGTTTGACCCCCAGGACATGGACAAGAATGTGATTGCCATCCAGACTGTGTCGGGGATCCTGCAGGGCCCCTTTGACCTGGGCAATCAGCTGCTGGGACTGAAAGGTGTGATGGAGATGATGGTGGCTCTGTGCGGCTCGGAGCGTGAGACGGACCAGCTGGTGGCCGTGGAGGCCCTCATCCACGCCTCCACCAAGCTCAGCCGTGCCACCTTCATCATCACCAACGGTGTGTCACTGCTCAAAGAGATCTACAAGACCACCAAAAACGAGAAGATCAAGATCCGCGCACTGGTGGTGAGTGGGCTGGGTACCAGACACTGCACCAGGTACCAGGGATGCCAGAATGAATGGGAAGTGGCCCCTGTCTTTGAGGAAACCAAGCCACCCACAGGCCTCTGCAGAGCAGGGTGATAAGCAGAAGACTGTGAGAATGTGGATTCAGGATGGGAGACCATGCTACATAATGACTGTCTCCTTAATTTTTTTTTAACCATGGGGTTTGCAGGATCTTAGTTCCCCAAAAAGGATCAAATGCCCTCTGCATTGGGAGCAGAGTCTTAACCATTGAATCCAACAAGTCCCTGCTCGACGCCTTTGAACGACTCAAACGCTGATGAGCCTTTGTCCAGCAAGTACTTTCAGTGCAGACTCCAAAAACTCAGTTAGTTTCCTTACTTGGTTTCTACATAGCACAGTTAAACCTATTGCATTTTTTACCATTTTCATTGTATAAAAATCACTTTCATTGACCTTTTTCTTGTCAACAATTACAGTGAAGATTTGAGTCATTGATCTGTTTTTCTTTTTTGGTTTATATCAGTTTTTTTTTTTTTTTTTAACTGATTTTAGCTTCTACCATTGTGAGTTTTCTCTTATGGAAGACAGACTCCCCCCGCCCCGCCCCCCCCCCCCAGCAAGAGTCCAGTTTTTCCTGGGTAAAAATCTGCACATCTGAATCTTCCCCCTACAAAATGATTTCATGGCCAGGTTTTGTGCCGTAAGTTTTATCCTCATGTGCCATGAGGTTTCAGTTGTATTAGTATTTGAGCTTCCCTGGTGGTTCAGATGGTAAAGAATCTACCTGCAAGGCAGGAGCCCCAGGTTCAATCCCTAGGTCAGGAATATCTCCTGGAGTAGGGAATGGCTACGCACTCCAGTATTCTTGCCTGGAGAATTCCATGGACAGAGGAGCCTGGTGGACTATAGTTCATGGGGTTGCAAAGGGTCGGACAACACTGAGTGACTAACACTAGTATTATCCTAGCTGATTTTTCAAAACGACACGACACGAAGCACCTACGGGGACAAAATAGTGGGCAAGGGGCAAGAGGTAGAGTAAAAGCCTCCAGCTTTGTGGGCATCCACCCTAACCTGGAAGCCTCAGGAAGGCATCTTGGGAGAGGTGACACCTGACCAGAGTTCTGTAGGATGCAGAGAGGTTGATCCAGGCAAAGCAAGGGGGCAGAATATTCCAGCCTCAGGGACGTGTTTGAGCAGGGCCTGGTCCCCAAGCCTGGCGTCTCTAATCCTACAATCCTCCCCTCCTCCCTAGGGACTCTGTAAACTCGGCTCGGCGGGCGGCACAGATTACGCTCTCAGGCAGTTTGCTGAAGGCTCGACAGAAAAGCTGGCCAAACAGTGTCGCAAGTAAGGGTTTTCCCCCAAGCCCACCATCTCCTCTCAGGGATGTGCCCTAGCAGACACCAGATCCTGAAAAGCCGCCCACCTGCCTGCTCCCCTGGATCGCTTCACTATTGCCCGAGCCTCGGGACCCTTCCCCAGAGCTTCCCCTCCCCCAGGTGGCTGTGCAATGCATCCATAGACACCCGGACCCGGAAATGGGCAGTGGAGGGCCTGGCCTACCTCACGCTGGACGCCGACGTGAAGGACGACTTTGTTCAGGACATCCCTGCCCTGCAGGCCATGTTTGAGCTGGCCAAGGCAAGTGTGGCCCTGACCTCTGGCCCTGGGATCTGCTGGATTCAGGCCTGCGGTCTGTCTGCTGAGCCTGGGAAATTGGACATCCTCCCTTCCTCATCCCGACTCCAGCCCCTTCTCGTCACGTAAACCTGGGTTGGTCATTTCCCTCTGCCTGGTCCTTATCTTTCCTGACCGTGAAATGGACTCACACCTCCTCACACCTTCCAGGCAGTGGGAGGACGAGTGAGATGACTGTAGTTTTTTTTCCCTGGAACCCCTTCCGGGAGTGAGGTCTTCAGGGACCAAGAGGCCTTTTTTGGGCCCCTTCCCTCCTTCCCAGTCCCTCCCAGGTGCCTTTCTTCCTCTCTTGGGCTACCACTGGACCCCCCGCCCCCCACCAATGGCTCTTTCTCACCACAGAAGGCAGAAGTGTGGGAGGGCGTTTCCATCAAAGGCTGTCCAGGTCCCACCCCATCCCACTGGGCTTTTGAAAGGAGCACAAAGCAATGGGAACACTCAGAGGACATCCACGCATGCTCTGGGTGCTTTTGAGGGGGGCAGGAGAAATTCCTGCCGCCCCACGCGAGCAGAGCCAGTTCCTCTGCCTCTGGGCCTCGCCAGCCACGCGAGGGAGCCTCTGGGAAGCAGTGGTTTGTTCTCAGGTTTCCTTTCTTCCTGTCCCCACCCCCGCCACCATCACCATCCACCACCTCTGTCTCCAGACCCCCGACAAGACCATCCTGTACTCGGTGGCCACCACCCTGGTGAACTGCACCAACAGCTACGATGTCAAGGAGGTCATCCCCGAGCTGGTGCAACTGGCCAAGTTCTCCAAGCAGCATGTGCCTGAGGAGCACCCCAAGGTGGGGATGAGGATGGCTGAGAGCGGGAGAGGGCTGTCCACACCGGACCACCAGAGAGGTGGGACGGAAAGTTAGTGATATTCGGGTGGTGTGTGTGTGTGTGTGTGTGTGTGTGTCTGGGAGGATTTGACAGATGATGCAGATAAAGTGCAGGCTTGGTGGCTCAGACGGTTAATAAGAACCTGTAACACAGGAGACCCGGGTTTGATTCCCGGGTCTTAAAGATCCCCTGGAGAATGAGATGACAACCCACTCCAGTATTCTTGCCTGGAGAATTCGGTGGACAGAGGAGCCTGGCGGGTTTTAGCCCAAAGGGTTGCAGAGTCAGACACAAACTGAAGTAAAAGCACGCACGCATGCAGATAAATTGAAGAGGATCGTGGTCAATTTCCCCCACTAGGGGGCGCTTGTGTTCTTCTTAGTTTAAATGTTCCACAGACGTGGAGGGGGAATCAACAATTTATAGTCTGGGAAACCAAAGGAAGCCACGATGAATGTTTTGCAATTTATGTGGTTGATTTCATGGACACAAGACAGTTCATTATATTTCATGTTTTCAACATTCATGCAAATTTTACTTTCTGGGATATCTGGATTTTGGTGTGTTGCATTAACTACCAGAGGCTTTTTATCCTGTGCTTTAAAAAAAAAAAAGTTACAATCAGAATGTATCTATCATCTTGTATCCAGTTTGGGGAAAATACTTCAGGTCTTTAGGCATGCAGGATCTCAGTTTCCTCAGCGGGGGTCTAACCCAAATCCAGTGGAAGCTTGGAGTCTTAACCACTAGAAGTCCCACTGAATAATTTTTTTTAATTAATTAATATTTATTTTTGGCTGCACTGGGTCTTGTTGCTGTGCAAGGCTTTCTCTAGTTGTGTCGAGCGGAGGGCTACTCTTCATCGGGGTGCACAGATTTCTCATTGCAGTGGCTTCTCTTGTTGCAAAGCACAGGCTCTAGGCCAATGGGCCTCGGTAGTTGCGGCTCAGGAGTTTAGCTGCCTTTCAGCGTATGGGATCTTCCTGGACCAGGGATCGAACTCATGCCCCCTGCATTGACAGGTGGACTCTTAGCCACTGGACCACTAGGGAAGTCCCTGAATAATTTTTTAAAGCTGCATAGGGTTTCATGCAGGCAAGGGCATATAGCTAATATGTTCTGCCACTGTGAAGTTCAAATGTGGCTACCAGAGACTGTCCACAGCTGTCAGCAGCCTCTTCTCAGATGCTCTGAGGATTATCTCTGAAAAGTGAAGTGTCTCAGTCTGACTCTTTGCAGCCCCATGGACTGTAGCCTACCAGGATCCTCTGTCCATGGGATTTTCGAGGCAAGAGTACTGGAGTGGGTTGCCATTTACTATTCAACCCTGAGGCTGACTCTGGGTTTCTGGCAAAATCCAATCCATTGTTTTATCTGCTCTCTCCCCTCTCACTCTGCTCCCAAGCATAGCCTAATGGAAAGCCAGCCTTTTGCAAGAAAAGGAACACACAGGTCATCTAGTGTTTGGGATGATCTTCCTTATTCCAGGATTGATCTCCTTGCCACCTTTTCATCTCCCCAGGACAAGAAGGACTTTGTGGACATGCGAGTGAAGCGGCTTCTGAAGGCCGGCGTCACCTCGGCGCTGGTCTGCATGGTGAAAGCAGACAATGCCATCCTCACCGACCAGACCAAAGAGCTGCTGGCCAGGTGCGGCTACAGTGGCCCGCAGCTGGGGCCTGAGGGGCCTGTGGGCAGGAGGCTGGGTGGGGGCATAGAGATGGCCAGGGGAGTAAATGAGGGAGGGAGCCACTGGGGTCTGGAGAGGAGGCTGAAGGGGATCCACACGGAAGAGTGACGTGTCAGGGTGGGCTTTCCCGGGTGCAAGTTTGCATTGGGAGGAAGGAGGTCACTGTCCGTTCTGGTGACCTGGTTCCCAGACCCTGACATGCCAGAGGGGAAAGGCATAGTTTCCATACAGCCTGATGGGGAGACAGACAGGTTCACAGTTACAACGCAGCGGGTGCCTGATGGGGATAAACAGAGCACAAGCAGTGGCAGCCCACTGGCCAGAGGGGAGGGTATGTAGGTGGGCAGCCAGGAAGGCCTCCTGGAAGATGTGACAACTCAAGGGAACCCTGGAGGAAAGAAAGAAGCTGCTCACATGCAGCGCATGGAAGGGGTCCAGGCGGAGGGAACAGCATATGCAAAGACCCTGAGGATGGAGGGAGAAGGAATGAATGAGGTCACACTTCTCCAGGAATGTGTCTGGAGCATGGAGTGCACAGGGGAGGGTGGTGCTAGATAAGACCAGAGAGGAAGGCAAGGGCCAGATCATGGAGTTCTGGGGTCCCTCCAGGCGGAAGAATTTCTCCTGGGTGGTGGACTGTAGCTTGAAAGGTTCCTTTATCCATGGGATTTTCCTGGCAGTAATACTGGAGTGGCTTGCCATTTAGTTTTCCAGGGGATCTTCCCTGGGATCGAACCTGGGTCTCCTGCATTGCAAGCAGACGCTTTACCATCTGAGCCACCAGGGAAGCCTAGTGAGCCATTTGGTATCTCCCTAAGTAGGGATGGGTCCACTTTTTGCAGCTGCCTTTGGCCTCTCTTCCTCCCCAGCCACTCAGGTCCATGGCAGTGTCTTCCCAAGGTTAGTTCTGGGGCAGGTGCACACTGGGAGCGCTTCCCAGGGTTTTACTGGGCCTCACTTGTTGGCCTGCTGATGCCTGGGAAGGGCGTGCTCATGTCCTGCATGTCCTGTATCCTTGCTCTCCAGGGTATTCCTGGCACTGTGTGACAACCCAAAGGACCGAGGCACCATTGTGGCTCAAGGTGGTGGTAAGGTAATTGAGAGGAATAAGGGTCTTGCCATCCAGGAGGGTGCTCCACTGGGGAGGAGCTGTCTCACATGTATGTGTACGTGTCTCTGTGTGTATGTGTGTATGTCTGTGCATGTGTGTAATCTGTGTGTATGTATGTGTGCATGATCTTTGCCTGGCCCAAGAATCATGCAGCCCCTGCCCCAGCCCGACCTCTTGGAATACGGTTATTCAGGAACCTGTGTTGTCTGTGCCTGAGTCTGTGATGTGTTATGGGATTTACTGTGGAATCCCATTTATCCTCCTTGCTACTGGAAGCAAACAGTGCAGATAGAGACCATGGGCTTTGCTATGGGAGGCTTGTCATTGAGTCTTGCTTGTCCCTTTTTAACTGCACAACTTTGGGCAAATTACTTCTCTCTCTGACTCATAGTTTCCTCTCTGTAAAACAAGGGAAAACACCACACAGTTAGATTGTAGAATGTCACAGGATTAGAGAAAATACACTTAAAAGTGTTGGCTCATGGGAGGTGCTCAGTGAATGGCTGCTCTCATGATTAGCTTTGACTTAGGTAGAAAGGAAAACATCAGTGTCTTGATTTTTCCAAAAGCCAAACGAATGTATACGGGTTGGGGAGAGTGCCTGCGGAGACCTCCGTGTGTGCTGGGGACCAGGGGGAGTGAATCGATGATTAAGAATTTAACTGTTTTCTGTGATGCTCAGGAGTTGACTCTGTTGCTGAATCTTCTTGAACTTCTGATGGAAGAGACAGTGGCTGGACAGGGAGGCTGGGGAGAGAGGCTCTGTATGTGTGACCAAGGAGTGCTTCTGCCCTTTCCTTGCAGGCCCTGATTCCCCTGGCTTTGGAGGGCACAGACGTGGGCAAGGTGAAGGCAGCCCACGCCCTAGCGAAGATCGCCGCGGTCTCCAACCCAGACATCGCCTTCCCCGGGGAGCGGGTGGGTGGCCGGGGGTGAGGGGCTCAGAAGTGATGGGAGGAGTCTGCTCCCAGGGGCCTTTCTCCTTGTCACCCTCCCCCTGGCTTGGGAGGGGGCATGGTGCTATTATAAAGAGGGCGATGAGTTGGAGGGGCATGGATTCCAGCCCTGGCTCTGACAAACAAAGCTGCAAAGTAAAGGAAATAACCCCACCCCTCAGGATCATTGTGGAGGTGGAATCAGACAATGGGTAGGCAAGTGCATTGGAAATTCCAGAGCCGGGCACCTGACTCTAGTAAACTCTAGTACTCTAGTAAACTCTGGTAAATGACTGGCAGAGATGGTCTCCATCTGATGGCACCTCGACCCCTTCCGCGTAGGTGTACGAGGTGGTGCGGCCCCTCGTGAGTCTCCTGAACACACAGAGGGATGGCCTCCAGAACTATGAGGCTCTCCTAGGCCTCACCAACCTGTCTGGGCGGAGTGACAAGCTCCGGTGAGTGGGAGCATGGAGGGGATGGGTGGAGAGCGGTGTCGCGCCAAGTGTCGGAAATGTCCCAGGAACTGTGTGTGCGTGCCTCCGAGCACTAGCTGGAAGGCCGTGGGTAGAAATGGGTGTGGGAAGATGTGAGTTAACACTTGGAAAAACTCCAGTTGAAGGTGCAAAGCCAAAGGAGACTGGAAAAACACGTCCTTCTGAAGTAGTAAAAGAGATATCAGGTGGATGAGGAGTGGGATAAAGTGTATTCCTCCTTGGAAGCAAGGGGATGGTGGAATTGCACTGAAATTCTTTAAGTGGCAGAAAACTCAACTCCAGTCGGTCTCAGCATAATGGGAATTTAATGATTCAGGATATTGGGAGTCATAATGACTCATCTAGGATAATCCAGACTCAGGGGCAGCTTGATGCAGGGGTTATAAGGCTCTCCCAGAATCTACTTCTCTCCCCCTGTTCTGTCCATATTGTCTTAATTATCAGACAGACTTTTCCTCTTTCTCATGATCACATGAGGGTTACTCCAGACCTCACATCATGGTTTCATCTCCAGCAGGAGAGAGAAAGACATTCTCCAGCAATAATATAGGAGGATCGCCAGCTGGGTGACATGTTTATCCGAGATCTCACTGCTATGGCCAGGATGCTGTGCTCTGTCACTGGGGACCCCTCCTGGGGGTGGGATTGTTGTTGGTATTGTTTTAGCCACCAAGTCGTGTCCAATTCTTTTGAGACCCCATGAACTATAACCTGCCGGGCTCCTCTGTTCAAGAGATTTCCTAGGCAAGAATATTGGAGTGGGTTGCCATTTCCTTCTCCAGGGGCTCTTCCCAATCCAGGGATCGAACCTGCATCTCCTGCACTGGCAGGCAGATTACTCACCACTGAGCAACCGGGGAAGCCCAGAGGTGGGATTACCACTATCTAAACGGTGCTGGCTGAGGATCTTGGAATGGCCCCTGGGGGCCTAAAACTCCAAATGGTCTTTACAGAGGACTCAGCAGGCTCTCTTCCTCCACTCCTCACACCCTAGAAAGAAGATCTTTAAGGAGAAGGCCTTGCCGGACATTGAGAACTACATGTTTGAGAACCATGACCAGCTGCGGCAGGCGGCCACTGAGTGCATGTGCAACATGGTGGTGAACAAGGAGGTGAGGGGCTCAGGATGCACGTGACCAGGTGTGGAGAGGGGCCTGCATGTGGTGAACAAGGAGGTGAGGGGCTCAGGATGCGCGTGACCAAGGCGTGGAGAGGGGCCTGCATGTGGTGAACAAGGAGGTGAGGGGCTCAGGATGCACATGACCAAGGCGTGGAGAGGGGCCTGCATGTGTGAACAAGGAGGCGAGGGGCTCAGGATGCGCGTGACCAAGGTGTGCAAAGGGGCCTGCATGTGATGAACAAGGAGGAGAGGGGCTCAGGATGCGCGTGACCAAGGTGTGCAAAGGGGCCTGCATGTGGTGAACAAGGAGGCGAGGGGCTCAGGATGCGCGTGATCAAGGTGTGCAAAGGGGCCTGCATGTGGTGAACAAGGAGGCGAGGGGCTCAGGATGCGCGTGACCAAGGTGTGCAAAGGGGCCTGCATGTGGTGAACAAGGAGGCAAGGGGCTCAGGATGCGCGTGATCAAGGTGTGCAAAGGGGCCTGCATGTGGTGAACAAGGAGGTGAGGGGGCTCAGGATGCGCGTGACCAAGGTGTACAAAGGGGCTTGCATGTGGTGAACAAGGAGGCGAGGGGCTCAGGATGCGCGTGACCAAGGTGTGCAAAGGGGCCTGCACGTGGTGAACAAGGAGGCGAGGGGCTCAGGATGCGCGTGACCAAGGTGTGCAAAGGGGCCTGCATGTGGTGAACAAGGAGGCAAGGGGCTCAGGATGCGCGTGATCAAGGTGTGCAAAGGGGCCTGCACGTGGTGAACAAGGAGGCGAGGGGCTCAGGATGCGCGTGACCAAGGTGTGCAAAGGGGCCTGCATGTGGTGAACAAGGAGGCAAGGGGCTCAGGATGCGCGTGATCAAGGTGTGCAAAGGGGCCTGCATGTGGTGAACAAGGAGGTGAGGGGGCTCAGGATGCGCGTGACCAAGGCGTGGAGAGGGGCCTGCATGTGGTGAACAAGGAGGTGAGGGGCTCAGGATGCGTGTGACCAAGGCGTGGAGAGGGGCCTGCATGTGGTGAACAAGGAGGTGAGGGGCTCAGGATGCGCGTGACCAAGGCGTGGAAAGGGGCCTGCATGACAGCTCCGCTCCCCAAGGGGCCCCAGCGGAGATGAAGGAAATACAGAAAGTGATGTTATCCCTAGCTGAAGCTTGGATCCCAAAGCTTGGGCAGGATTGGGGGCGGTGGGGAGTCCCAGTTCCCCAAGTTATTTACTAAATAATCTCATAGCAAAAGACGAGGCCAGGGTCTCTTGGAAGTCAAGAGAGGTTAGACCATTTGCAGCTTCATGTAAAAAAATGAAGAAATGCAAAAAGTTGCCAGCAATTTTGGATTATGTTAAATGATATTTAATGACAGATTAATGACATTTAATGACAGATCACTGTTTCCATAGAAACTGCAATGCATTATAACACTGTTTGCCACAGATTAGTTATAGAATTTGTAAAAATAAAATGAATTCAGACTACATCAATGGCTTCACAGTCCAGTACTAGGAGAAATCATCACCACATGATGAATGAATGTCTCTTCTTTCCATCCTGGCACGGCACTGCTGTGCTGGTAGGTTGAACCTCACTAGAGGTAACAACAGGGTTGAAATCTGAGGCCCTTTGTAAATGTGAAAGTCTGGCCAAGTGGCCCTCCTGGGTCCAAGTGTGAGACCCACTTAACTTTTTTGACTGTGTCCCGTGGCATGTGGGATCTTAGTTCCCCAAACAGGGATTGAACCAGCGCCCCTGCATTGGAAGTGCAGAGTCTTAGCCGCTGGACCACCAGGGAGGTCCCACCCCTCAATTCTTAATTCAAGTCTTAGATGTTCTCACTGTTAAAGAAGGAAAATTTGATCCATGAAAACCTTTTAAAGTCAAAAGAAGGCTACCATGGTCCACCAGGGAGCCGGTCTGAGGCTGGGCTGGAGGCCTGGCAGCCACATGGGAGAAGAGCGTGTGTCCAGAGACAGCAGAGGGGAGAGTGATGGGAGGGGGAGGAGCTCTCCCCCTGGAGGACCAGCTGTCACAACAAACAGCCACATGAATGCTGGATAGACGTATCCCAACAGGATAGACGTTCATTTCTCCGTTCAGTTCAGTTCAGCCGCTCAGTCGTGTCCAACTCTTTGCACCCCTCGGACTGCAGCATGCCAGGCCTCCCTGTCCATCGCCAACTCCCAAGGCTTACTCAAGCTCAAATCCATCGAGTTGGTGATGCCATCCAACCATCTCATCCTCTATCGTCCCCTTCTCTTCCTGCCTTCTTTCCCAGCATCAGGGTCTTTTCCAGTGAGTCAGTTCTTCGCATCAGGTGACCAAAGTATCGGAGTTTCAGCTTTAGTACCTGTCTTTCCAATGAATATTCAGGACTGATTTCCTTTAGAATGGACTAGTTGGATCTCCTTGCAGTCCAAGGGACTCTCAAGAGTCTTCTCCAACACCACAGTTCAAAAGCATCAATTCTTCGGCACTCAGCTTTCTTCACAGTCCAACTCTCACATCCATACATGACTACTGGGAAAAAACATAGCTTTGACTATAAAGAACTATAGATGGACCTTTGTGGGCAAAGTAATGTCTCTGCTTTTTAATATGCTGTCTAGGTTGGTCATAGATTTTCTTCCAGGAAGCAAGCATCTTTTAATTTCATGGCTGCAGTCACCATCTGCACTGATTTTTGAGCCCAAGAAAATAAAGTCTTTCACTGTTTCCACTGTTTCCCCATCTATTTCCCATGAAGTGATGGGACCAGATGCCATGATCTTCGTTTTCTGAATGTTGAGCTTTAAGCCAACTTTTTCACTCTCCTCTTTCACTTTCATCATGAGGCTCTATAGTTCTTCACTTTCTGCCATAAGGGTGGTGTCATCTGCATATCTGAGGTTATTGATATTTCTCCCAACAATCTTGATTCATTTCACATCATTTCTTGCTCACGTTGGGGTCAGGTGGCTCGCTTCCAAGCAGTGGCTTGGGGGTGCAGGTTTGTTCAGTCGTCACCCTGCCTCCATCCAAAAAAGAAAGGACCGTCCCCCCGCTGCCCCTTGGGAGTGGCCTCCATTCAGATGGGGACGGGCAGACAGAGCAGGGAAGAGGCTCCCCTAGTACTCTGCCACGGTGGCCTAGAAGTGACACATCACTTCCCTTCATGTTCTGTGATGAGAGCAAGGTCCTGGCCGCAGTTAGTGCAAGAGGTGGGCATGTGGTTCTTCCGGGGCAGCTGCTTCCCTGTCACACATGTCCCCGTGAGGGGACTGTACTGAGCATCACTGCACTCTTACCTCTGAGGACCACTGCTCCAGCTTCAGGGAGATGCAGGTAGAGGTTTATAACCTGAGCAGTGTGGGTGACTTCAAGGACACGTCACCCAGCAAAAATGCTCTTAAACTTAACCAACCAGGTTTTACTACAGAGCAGAGGGGCAGGGGGCTCTTCTCCTGGCTCTGGGGGCCTTGGGATGCCTCATCCCCCACCTGGTAAATGGTACAGCAGGTCTTGGCTACCATGTAAACTACCCAACTACCCAGAGATGCTCTTGCCAAGCCTCTGTGCCTTCAGGGACCGCAAAGGCATTTTATGGCAGACCCTGAAGGCCCATCTGTTGTGGGAGAAACATTCCAGTCTTCTCCAAAGGGAAGAGATGGGGCTCTACAGGCAACATCCACCCTTCAGGAGTCTGTACCTGCCCTTTCCCCAAGGATGGAGAGCTGAATGCAAACAGAGGTGACAGCGAATGCTATGTAAGGAATTCCTTATTCTCTGTAACCTGTAAACTGGAGGAGTCTGTAGTCTTTTCATCTAGCTGGTCAGAGAAGACTAAATAGTCAGAGAAGACTTCCTGGAGGAGGTGTCAATGAGTGCGCTGCTCAAAGCAGAGCTCTGAGTGATCTTGAGTCAGAGAAATGGCTCCAGATGCGTCTTTCCCTCTCCAGGCTGGGCAGGTGGGGGCCTTTTTCTCTGAGCCGCGTACCTGCCTCCCATAGGTACAGGAGAGGTTCCTGGCCGATGGCAACGACCGGCTGAAGCTGGTGGTGCTGCTCTGTGGCGAGGATGACGACAAGCTGCAGAACGCGGCTGCGGGGGCCCTGGCCATGCTGACAGCAGCGCATAAGAAGCTGTGCTTCAAGATGACTGAAGTGGTGAGAGCAGGCCCTGGGGCCCAGCCCCAGACCACACTGCCCTGTATGATCCTCTGCGGGGGAGGCCAGCCCCCTGGGTATCTGTTCCTACCAATGCAAGGGGGGAATGCTCATGCTGCAACCTCTACACTCCTTATGTGGACACCCTAAATGTGCGAACTCACACTGCTGGTGCTCATAACTCATTAAGCAAGAATAATAATAATAACAGCATTAACTCCTGCCATGGAGCCCCTAAGCTCCTCAAGAGAAGCGGGGATGAGGATGGGGTACCATCGGAGTTCACAGTTTGGCAAAGACGCTGTTAGAGTCTCTTAAGAGCGCATGATGGCCAGACCCTTTGTGGGACTGTGGCCATTTCAGCGGGTGTAATGAGAGTGATACGGACATAGCCACAAACAAAGGGGTGCAGAATGAAACTTTCCTTATTTCACCAAACTGAAGTTTGTGGGCATCATATTCACCGATGGTGAAAAAAGGTAAACATCTCAATTCAAATGTATTAAAGCAAGTCTGCTTTAAAGGCAGGCTCTTCGGTGCTCTGTGACAACCTAGAGGGGTGGGATGGGGGAGGAGTCAGGAGGGAGATTCAACAGGGAAGGGACATATGAATACCTATGACCAATTCATGTTGCTGTGTGTCAAAAACCATCACAATATTGTTAAGTAATTATCCTGTAATTTAAATATATATATATATATATAAAAAGAATAAAAGGCAAGATCTTTTAGATAGCCAGCTCAAGGTGGGGGTGTGTATGTGTGTGTGTGTTTTCTAAGTTCCATGGAGGTTTATACTCTCCTGGCACCAGGGGAGGGTCTCTTTCCTGGATATAGCTCATCCTGCTTGGTCCCTGGCCTTCAGCCCTTTCCATAAGGCAAGTTTCTCAAAGCTGTAAGGTGTGTAAGGGTCATCTGGAGGGCTGGTTAAAAAACTTTCCCCAGGATAATTCTGACTGAGTAGGTCAGAGGCGGGGTGCTTCCAGCCTGGGGACCACAGGCTGCTGCGCTAAAGCAGCGTTTCTCAGGGCACATCGGTTGGCAGAAGCAGGCGTTATGCATGTGCCAGAGTTAGAACCTCCTTTCTGAGCACCCTCCATCCCCATTCCACTCAGGCGGGCAGCAGGCCTGTCCCTCTGCTTCTCATGATGCTTAAAAATTAAGTGGATGGGTGGATGTTTATTCTGTACTATTTCCAGATGTGTGACTGTAGCTAAGTTACTTCCTCTCCCTGAACCTCAGTCGCTCCACTTACAAAATGAGAAGGACTGGATTATTTCAAATCTCTTCTAATTCTCCAACTCCTGCCCTGGTAAGGAGATGGGCATCATCCAGCTAGTTCCAAGAGGCTCAGCTGGGCATATGCTGAGTCCACAGAGATAATCAGATATGCACTTGCCCTTTCAGAGGCCAGAATCTGGGCTTGGCCAACACCTTCTGTTTATCTTGTCCAGAATCTCCTTTCTCTGTCCCCTCCACTGATTCCTCCAATCTGTCTTTATCTTCCTTCCTGCCTCCAGACAACTCAGTGGTTGGAGATTCTACAGCGGCTTTGCTTGCATGACCGGCTGTCAGTTCAACACCGGGGCCTGGTCATTGCCTACAACCTGCTGGCGGCTGATGCTGAGTTGGCTAAGAAGCTGGTGGAGAGTGAGCTGCTGGAGATCCTGACGGTGGTGGGCAAGCAAGAGCCAGACGAGAAGCGGGCAGCAGTGGTTCAGACAGCTCGGGAATGTCTCATCAAATGCATGGATTATGGCTTCATTAAACCAGTGTCTTAGACAGGGGCCCAGAGGGAGACTGGGGCTTCTCCTGTAACTGTGCAGAGTTCCGAACTGAGAACTCTTGGGGTGTCAGTTCCATTAGGGATCATTGCAACCACGATGAGGTGTCCATGTAAAAGAAGGACTGTGGATCGTCCCCTGAGTTGTACATCTTGCCTTTTGTTCTAGGAAAGTTTGCATATTTCATTAGCTCTCTTGCTCCTTAACATCTGTCAAGTTGCAGAAATTCCTAGAATAATTTTCATCTGTGATTAGGAAGACAGGTTGGATAATTCTTTCTGTACCCATTCCAAAGGCCGGGATAATGGGCTGGAGTTCTTTACATTTTGGAAAATAGATTGTGTGGTGAAGTAGGAGCTAACAGGTCCTACTTTAAATATGTAAAGTAGTGTGACTATAAAGTTTAGTGCTGGTGTACCTGGATGCTGATCTGTCTGGTTTTTATATCCTGTCTCCCCTGTTGTTTGACTACGGCTGCCTGGAAATGCATGTTTCAGCAGCAGTGCCTGTCCCAGATGCGTGCGCATTCCTTTCACTTAACTATGATGGAAATACAGCTGATGTTCATAGTCTGACATGACTTTTGCAATTTGTTAGGGGAAATCTTCTAAGCAAGATGGATGTGATGAATATAAATAAGATCAACTCAAAGCACTTCAAGTGAAAAGAAAATTCATTGGTTCATATACTTTATCAATGCAGGGAAAGAGTTGACATTGTTAGAACTAGGGTTCAAATATTGTCATCCATATTCTTTTTTTTCTGTGTGAGGGTGTTTTTCTGTCTCTCACCCCCCACATCTTGGTTTTTATTTCCTCCGGTTGGGCTTAATTTCTGGCAAGCTCTTTCCATGTGGTGAGATAGTCCCCGGAAGCTCCAGATTTCCATAGTTGTTTTTTTTTTTTTTTTTCCCGTGACTTGTGGGGTCTTAGTTCCTTGACCAGGGTTTGAACCTGGGTCCTTGGCAGTGAAAGCACAGAGTCCTAACCACTGGACCGCCAGGGAATTCCCACACAGTTGTTATAATTCATAATTATGCAAGAGAAGAGAAAGGATCATTCTCAGTGACCCAGCAAAATTCCCAGAGACGACTCATATGTCTAGCACGCATCACATTTCCATATAGCACATTAACAGAATGAGGGAAAAAATGATTATTTTAATAGAGGCAGGGAAAACAGTGGATAAAATTAAACAACTCATGATAAAAATTTCAGTAAACTAAAATTAGGAGACTCCTTTAGTCTGATAAAGATTATCTACGTAAAAGCTGCAGTTCAAATGATATTTAATAATCCTGAGATTCAGAATGAGACAATACTTGCTATTACCAATTCGATTAGGCTTTATATTGGAGGTTAAACTGGTACAATAAGAAAAGGAAATGAAAAGCATAAAGACTGAAAATCAAGAAATAAACCTTTCAAATTATTCACACAACAGGTCTGTACATGTATATGGGAAAAGTCTACAGATAAACTCAGAAATAATAAGTGAATTTAGATACAAGGTCAGTTTACAAAAATCAATTATATTTCTGTATACCTGTAATGATTAGGAAATTTAAATGTAAAAGATGATGCCATTTACAATAACATAAACCACGTCAAATACCTAGGAATAAATCATGTGAAAGATGCTGAGGGGCTCTACATAGAAAACTATAAAATATTATTTAGAGAAATAAAACCTACATAAGAGATTCATTACCACATTCGTGGACTGGATGACTCAACATTCCATTGGAGATGCAAATTCTTTACAAATTGACATAAGGATTTCATTAAATGCTAATCTAACCTGAGCCTCTGGGGGACAGAGATTGAAAAGTTGTTTCTAAAGTGTATCTGAAGGACTTCCCTGGCAGGCCAATGGTTGAGACTCCTTGCTTTCACTGCAGAGGGCGCGAGTTCAATCTCTGGTGAGGGAACTAAGATCCTGCAGGCCCCATGCATGGCCAGAAAGTTAAAAAATAAACAAAGTGTATTTGAAAGTGCAAATAGTCGAGAACAGCAATGCCTATCTATCTAGAAGAAGAATAAAATTGGAGCAAACTTTGTGAACGGGCATGTCATAAAAGAGGCCAATAAGCATATGAAAAGATGCTCAATCTCACTAGTCATCCGGGAAATGGAAAATGAAAGCATTATGAGATGCCATTCTAGACTTATCAGAATGGCTAATATTGAAAACACTGACAAAATCAAGTGCTGGTGAGAATGTGGAGTCACTGGGCCTCTTACAGACTGCAGGTGGGAATTTCAATTACTACAACTGCTTAAGAAAATGTATTTGGCAGTATCCCCTAAAAGAGCCAGCAACTCTTTCAAGTACAGAGTCAACAGAAATAGATATTTATGTGCACTAAAAAGCATGTATACAACAAAAGAGAAAATTTCAATCACAGCTCCCAAGTGGAAGTAATACTAATGTCCATAGAAAATGGATAAATTGTTCCATCCTCATACGAGAGAAGATGACACACTAATTTAAGTGAATAAACTACTGCTACACACAATAAGAAAGCTGAGCGCCGAAGAATTGATGCTTTTGAACTGTGGTGTTGGAGAAGACTCTTGAGAGTCCCTTGGACTGCAAGGAGATCCAACCAGTCCATTCTGAAGGAGATCAGCCCTGGGTGTTCTTTGGAAGGAATGATGCTAAAGCTGAAACTCCGGTACTTTGGCCACCTCATGTGAAGAGTTGACTCATTAGAAAAGACATGCTGGGAGAGATTGGGGACAGGAGGAGAAGGGGACGACAGAGGATGAGATGGCTGGATGGCATCACCGACTTGACGGACGTGAGTTTGAGTGAACTCCGGGAGTTGGTGATGGACAGGAAGGCCTGGCGTGCTGCGATTCATGGGGTCGCAAAGAGTCGGATGTGACTGAGCAGCTGAACTGACTTACTGACATGCAATAAGGAGGTAGCTTACATAATATTTCGTGAAAGGCGCTGGACTTAGCACCACGTACTGTATAGTGAATGATTCCATTTGTAATAGGTTCAAAACCAGGCAAACTAGCTTATGATATTGAAAGCCAGGATACTGTTTACAGTACTTGTAGGGAAGAGGTAGTGGAGAGTGATGGAGTAGGACTCTAAGACAGCGTCTAATTTTTGGTCTGGATGGGTTCACTTTCATCAAGCTTATGATTTGTGCACTTTTCTGTATGTTATTTCATTCCCTGGTGACTCAGATGGTAAAGACTCTGCAATGAGGAAGACCGGGTTCAATCCTTGGGTTGGGAAGGTCCCCTGGAGAAAGGAACGGCTACCCACTCCAGTATTCTGGCCTGGAGAATTCCACGGACTGTACACACAAAGAGTCGGACATGACTGAGCGACTTTCACTTCAAAAAGTGAATACTGTTTTTCTCTTGATTGTGAGGATTACATAGAAGAACTGATCTCAAGTAACTGGTGCGTAGTATATGACTACTCAATGTTAGTTAGTTCCTTTCCTTTCATCTGATTAATATTCCCCGTTCCTTAAGGTACAGCGCCCCAGTTGACTGATGTGTACTTCAACAGGTCAGTCAAGGGAATGCGGGACTGGTGAGTAAGCCAATTCATATTTGCAAATTCACTCAAGGAATGGCAGCCACCTGGCCTCAGTGTGTTTAGGAAATGTAAGGGTTCTGGGCAGGAGAGCTAGCAGTGGTGAAATGGAGAAGCATCCATTCACCGAGGTTCCAAGGCAGAGTGGCTGCAGGGCCATAGAAGCAGGAGCTGGAGCTGGAGCTGGGATTGCACTCAATGACACCGGAACCTTATGGTACTCTTACTTTCCCAGAAGTGCAGGTTCCCATGACCTTCTCTTCAGCCTTCTTGGGTCTGTCACCTCCTTCTTTTGTGTGGTTCTGCCAAAAGCCACTTTGGCAGTGATCTTTGAGGTTCTGAGGTCTGTGGGTTTCCCTCTTACAGCTGAAGTTCTAAACCCAAGCCACTGAAACATCAGGGTAATAGATTTCCTTGTGGTTCATAAAATCTTCCATAAAAGACTTCATGTTTTATGAAAGGTTTTAGTGCAAACAGCCACACCACTAGCCAAGGTTCTGGGATCCAATGTAGGTAAGTGAGTTCTGGGTCTTGGGGAGAAATAAAGTGAAAATCGCTCAGTCATGTCTCACTCCATGCAACCCCATGGACTATACAGTCCGTGGAATTCTCTAGGCCAGAATACTGGAGTGGGTAGCCTTTCCTTTCTCCAGGGGATCTTCCTGACCCAGGGATTGAACTCAGGTCTCCCACACTGCAGGGCAGATTCTCTACCAGCTGAGCCGCGAGGGAAGCCCAAGAATACTGGAGTGGGTAGACTATCCCTTCCCGACCCAGGAATCGAACCAGGGTCTCCTGTATTGCAGGTGGATTCTTTACGAATTGAGCTATCAGGGAAGCCCAATGGTAGAAACAGGCTCCTGAAATCATTTTACAGTGGGCTGTGTTCCAAATGATGGCCTGTGAGCTACTGTCTTTGAAGTCGTTGAAGATACCAGCATTGGATGTGGTGGGCAGGAGGAGATTTCTTCTCCCATTTACTCATGGCAGGAGTGAGGGCTAGAAAATGCATCTCTAGGGCAGAGACCATGTCAGGGAGCAAGGGGGTTGCTTAAAGGTGGGTTGAGGATGTTCCCTGGGGTCTGGGAAGGGCAAGTGTCAGGACATAGTTCAGGGATTATTGGGTTACTGCTGCTAGGAATTGGTTGTTGTTTAGTCACTGAGTCACGTCCCGACTCTTTTTGTGACTCTGTGGACTGTAGCCCACCTGGCTCCTCTGTCCATGGGATTTCCCAGGCAAGAATACTGGAGTGGATCACTACTTCCTTCTCCAGGGGATCTTCCCAACCCAGGGATTGAACCTGAGTCTCCTGCATTGGCAGGCAGAGAGCCAACTGGGAAGCCCCTACAGAGTTGGTAGCTGCTTTGTTTCTTTTAAAGTACCTGTGATACAAATCCCAGAACACCTACGCACCCACCCAAACAGCATAGTTCCCACGACATTCTGACTCCTTCCTTTTAGTCCCTCTTGAAAATCCACCGCCAAGCTTGGGGACTTCACCCCAGTGAAATTCTAAGTGTTGCCAGGTTTTCGTGTAAGATTCTTGCTGTGGTGTGGGTAGCTGTGATTCTTGCTGTGGTGTGGGTAGCTGTGATTGGTGGATGACTCATATAGCCATCCATGGTTACCAGTTACACTGAGGTTGTAACCCCATTTTTGCTTTCTGTACAACAAAGTTTTGTAAACACACTCTTAAAAAAAAGAAGCAACAGAGACCATGGGAAAGAACGAAGGGGCCCTGCTGTCGCCAGCAGGTGGCAGGGCAGGGCGTGTGCTGGC
The DNA here is from genome assembly GCF_027580195.1 of Bos mutus. Taxonomy (NCBI): domain Eukaryota; kingdom Metazoa; phylum Chordata; class Mammalia; order Artiodactyla; family Bovidae; genus Bos; species Bos mutus. The sequence continues at coordinate 47,214,945 of NC_091635.1, forward strand.
CAACACAAGGGGAACCCAGCCCCCAGTTTCTTGGGGATGGTGTGCGAGTTCCAGGTATCACACCAGTAGGGAAGGTCCGCAGCGCTTCCTGGGTAAGAAATGTTCATTTAAATGAAACATAAACTCTCAGACTCTTAAGAAACTTAAAAGAAGCACAAGTTTTATTATCTCCATGCATGTGGGAGACAGGAAAGAGCTTCTTCTCCTGGCTTGAAAAAGCAGATTTGTAAGTGCATATGCCTTCCGGGAAAAAGGTGTCAATTTAAATATTATCAGTGCTGTACGTCATTTAGTTAAAAGAAACCAATCAGACTTTTTAGCAGTTTGTGATTACTTTCATAAGAGACACCAACACTCTGAATTCCAGGAGTCTATACAACTCTCCTTTGTCAGAATAGCATTTAGAAAGACAGCTTTCTGAGTCATATCTGCTTTTTATGCAGCTCTTAAGGTATAGGAGGTCTTCCCTGGTGGCTCTTAAGGTATAGGAGGTCTTCCTTGGTGGCTCAGATGGTGAAGAATCCACCTGCAGTGCAGGAGACCTGGGTTCTGAGTTGGGAAGATCCCCTGGAGAAGGGAACAGCTACCCACTCCAGTATTCTGGCCTGGAGAATTTCATGGACAGAGGAGCCTGGCAGTCCATGGGGTCACACACGACTGAGTGACTTTCACTTTCACTCTAAGGGACAGGAAGATATCTGCTTATCTTGCTGAATTTTTGTTCTCCACCCAGTTCAGTAATTTTCCACTGTAGCTTCACTAATTACTTTGGAGAAAATGAATGTTAGACTCCAAAACTCAAAACTTCGAACATGCAGGGAGAGGTCAGGATGGGATCTTTATTATTATTTGACTGTAGATTCTGCAGTGTTTTATATTCACAGTAGTGCCAAGAATCTGGGACGACAAAACACAGATTGTACCAGAGGCCCAGGATATATGGGGGGAAAGTTCCAAAACAGGAGACAAACACATTGTCTTAATACTTTCCAGATAATTGGAAAGAATTTTTTATAAAATTAAAAGATCAAAGTTGCCCAAGCCCTTGGTACTGAAAGTCAAGCAGTTCTAGAAGGCTTATGATAGAATCAGTACTCTCCTGTCCCACCCCTCTTTCTGCTCCTAGAAGTGATCACTTTGATGTTTCTTTTGGATACACTTTTCTGTAGGTGCAGTTTTGGTTTCAAATGGATGTTATCTATTTACTTCCTGAAGATTTAGTTCAGTTACACTTCCTCCTGCCTTCCCCTCCCCACATCCTACCAGTGTGCCTTTATCACCATTCTGGGCTGGAACAATCTTCCGTGTGTACCTTATTCTGACTCTTTTCACAGCTGTGCTAGATGATATTCTGTGTGTACATTTCATTTCCTGTACAATTTTCTGCTTTGCTCAGAATTTATAATCATCTTACTTTTTGTCTGTTTAATTTTAGAATTATCTAATTTATCTCCAAATTCTCTGCCTCATACAGGGAAACTTTTTGTTGGTGCTGTTAATCAAATGCATCAAATATACTATCAATTAACATCAATTTCCTTCTTTTTTTTAACCTCAATTTCTATCCTTAGGACATATGTCCCCCGAGCCCTTTCCCCTGGGATCCTACCTGGGGCCTCTCTGGGCTCACTGCTGGGTTCTCCCTTCATGTACATCCTGTTTTTGTTTGTTTTGCTTTTCCCCGGGGCTATAACCTTATTTCCTTGATCAAGCTGCAGCAGAAGTATTGGGTGGTAACAAGGTCAGGGCAATGTTTCTGGCACCAAAGTTTCCCTGTAGGTGCTTTGAAAGTCTCTCCAATCCATTTAGTCTTAATTTTCTCGGTTTATACTTTGATGAAGCAAAATCTCTAATATTTTTAGGAAAAAAATTGCCTATCACCAAATTATTGTTTTTTCTTTAAGCCTGAAGGGATAAGAGATGGTGATATAGTCTGCTGGGGTGCTCTCACAAACAAGACTCAAGACCTACTATGCATGGAAGAGAGCTTTCAGTTTGAACACAGTTACTTTACCAATGAACTAACATAAAATCGATTTAAACTAAAGGTTGCAATACATGGGGAAAAACTTTAATGCTTTGAAGGCTAGATGTCTCAGATGGGACTTTTTCCCCCCTAGTAGTTCCACTACACTTTTTTTATTTGGCCATGTTGCACAGTTTGTGGGATCTTAGCTCCCCAACCAGGAAACTGAACCCAGGCTCTTGGCAGTGAAAGTGTGGAGTCCCAACCAGTGGCCCACCAGGGAAGTCCCTGTTGTTGTTTTCATGGGACTTTTTCTAAATAATCTTCAAGCACCCTTTAGTACGCAAGTCACAAATATGACTTTTCACAAAGGATGTTTCCATTAGACAAGTGTATGTGATTGTGAGAGTTTTGGTCTTCATTTACATATAGACTCTGAGAATCCACCCACCCCACCGTGATATCCTGACACCTGCTACCTTCTTCTGAACCAGCCTTGTCAAGGTCGCTGATAATGTACAGATTGCTCTATACAGCTCACCAATGTTAATATACTGCTGTGCTCCTTACCAGGCACTTGACACCCCACCTGGAAACACCTGCATCCCTGGGCTTCCCTGATATAACTCTCACAGTATCCTGTTTATTTTTAAAACTGTGTTAAAAGAAAAAAAAACTACATAAAAGTTTCCGTCTTAAAGGGTACAGTTCAGTAGTGTTAAGTTATTCAAGATTGTTGCAAATAGAGCGCAGCTTTTTCATTTTGCAGAACTGAAACTCTACCCATTAAGTAACTGTGACTCATTTCTCCTTTCCTCCCCAGCCCCTGGCAATCACTCTGCTCCTTTCTGTCTCTATGAATTTGAGTACTCCAGGTACGTTGTGTAAGCAGAATCATACAGCATTTGTCTTTTTATGACTGGCTTATTTCCCTTAGCATAATGTCAAGGTTCATCATGCTGGAGCACGTGCCGGGACTTTCTTCCTTTCTAAAGCTGAATAATATTCCATTGTATATATTTACCACATTTTGGTTATTCATTCGTCTGTTGATGGACATCTGGGTGTCCACTTCTAACTCCTGGGTTTTGTACACCGTGCTGCTATGAACATTAGTGTGCAAACACCTCTTCAAGATTCTGTTTTCAACTCTTATGGGTGTATACCCAGAAGTGGGATTGCTGGATCCCATGGTAGTTTTCACTTTTTGAGGAACTTGCATACTGATTTCTACAGGACTGTACCATTTTACATCATGAGAGATGCTGGGCTGGAGGAAGCACAAGCTGGAATCAAGATTGCCGGGAGAAATATCAATAACCTCAGATATGCACATGACACCACTCTTATGGCAGAAAGTGAAGAACTAAAGAGCCTCTTGATGAAAGTGAAAGAGGAGAGTGAAAAAGCTGGCTTAAAGCTCAACAGTTTCAGAAAACTAAGATCATGGCATCCGGTCCCATCACTTCATGGCAAATAAATGGGGAAATAGTGGAAACAGTGGCTGATTTTATTTTGGGGGGCTTCAAAATCACTGCAGATGGTGATTGCAGTCATGAAATTAAAAGACGCTTACTCCTTGGAAGGAAAGTTGTGACCAACCTAGACAGCATACTAAAAAGCAGAGACATTACTTTGCCAACAAAGATCTGACTAGTTAAGGCTATAGTTTTTCCAGTAGTCATATATGGATGTGAGAGTTGGACTATAAAGAAAGCTGAGCACCAAAGACTTGATGCTTTTTAACTGTGGTGCTGGAGAAGACTCTTGAGAATCCCTTGGACTGCAAGGAGATCCAACCAGTCCATCCTAAAGGAGATCAGTCCTGAGTGTTCATTGGAAGGACTGATGGCTGAAGCTGAAACTCCAATACTTTGGCCACCTGATGCGAAGAACTGACTCATTTGAAAAGACCCTGATGCTGGGAAAGATTGAGGGTAAAAGGAGAAGGGGATGACAGAGGATGAGATGATTGGATGGCATCACTGACTCAATGGACATGAGTTTGGGTAAACTCCAGGAGTTGGTGATGGACAGGGAGGCCTGGCGTGCTGTGGTTCATGCGGTCACAAAGAGTCGGACACGACTGAGCGACTGAACTGAACTGTTCCATTTTATGATCTCACAAACAGTGCAGTAGGGTTCCAATTTCTCCCCATCTTCACCAACACTTGTATTTATTTTTTTCTGATAGTATCTTTCTAACGAGTGTGAGAAAATACTGCCTTGTGGTTTTGATTTCCATTTCTCTGTTGCTCTGATGATTAGTGATATGGAACATCTTTTCATACATTTGTTGGCCATCTATTATCACCTCTGGAGAAACGTCCATTCAAGTCCTTTGACCACTTTTGAATCAGGTTATCTGATGTTTTCTGTTAAGTTGCAGACTGTCTCTATGTATTCTGGATATTAACCCCTTATCAGATATATGGTTTGCAAACATTTTCTCCCAGTCTGTAGGCTGTCCTTCCACTGTGGTGTCCCTTCATGCACAAGTTTTAGAGTTTGATGTTGGTCCCATTTGTCTGGTGTCGCTTTTGTGGCTGTCCTGTTCATTTTATTTCCTAAGTATGTCCCTGAGTGCTCGAGTCTCTTCTTCTCCCCTGCCTCTGGTCTAGTCTACATCACCGCCTCTCAACCAAACGCTGCAATGACCCTCCCCCCGTTCCTTTTAGTCTTCATTCCCCACACCTTCCCTCCACCCTGAGTTAATAATATGACACTTTAAGTGCAGACTGGAACATGTCTTTTTCTCACAGATCTTCATAATGGCATAACCCATTGCTTCAGAAGCCCTTTGGTCCAAAAGACAATGGATCTTAAGGGTAGAAAAATGCATCTTGAACAAATGAATTGTTTTTACATGTATGTTCTCTCTGAATACTGGTAGATCTTTGGTGACAGAATCGGGTTTGGCATATAGCAGTTATTCAGTAGATTTGCTGAATGAAGTGAAGGAGAAAACGGTTGCTGAGTGTTCCTAAGATTACTGTCGTTAGGCCAACAACTATTTACTAAATCACAATGTGCAGGGCTGTGTGCTGTCTTCTTTCAGCGATACAAAACTTCTCTTTCCTTAAAACTTACAATGCATTCATTTATTCACCAAATATTTATTGAGCACCTACTATGTGGCCATTACTATGGCAATGATGGGGATACAGTGCTGTACAATATACCTGACCTCATGGAGCTTTTGATTTAGTGGGGAAGACACCCATGAAAACAAGTTCATAATTATTTAATTAGAGTTCTTGTAAGGGTTATTAGTGAAAAGCACAGGAATCTATGAGAACATTTTATAGAGTGTCCTAAGAGAAGGGGACGACAGAAGATGAGATGGCTGGATGGCATCACTGACTCGATGGACGTGAGTCTGGGTGAACTCCGGGAGTTGGTGATGGACAGGGAGGCCTGGCGTGCTGCGATTCATGGGGTCGCAGAGAGTCGGACACGACTGAGCGACTGAACTGAACTGAACTGAAATCTAGAGTTAAGGATGAGTAATGTGGAGAGGGATAGGGTGGGGGAATCGGACATATACACTGCTAAGTATAGCAAAAGTATGTGACAAGTTCTGTTAGAACTTCAAGCAAAGCACTAATGAGCCTTAGAGAAAGGAGAATCATACTGACAGAGAAACGTATTCAAGATCCTAAACAACTCTTCTTCAGTGGTGAATCTCTGGGCATGGAGCAAAAGCGTGCAGCGCAGGCAGTAGGCCAGACAAACAAGAGAATGCATGTTTGCCCAATGCACTCTTCACACTTCTCCAAGCATCACTTGGGAGCTTCTCAGAAACGTAGACTCTCAGGCCCAATTCCAAAACCACTGAGTCAGGACTTGCAGGTCTAACAAGATCCCCAGGTGATTCAGGCAGATCTGACAGATACCAGAGTGAATGAAGTTGTCACATCAGAAGACTATAACACATTTGGCACCTCCACCAAGAGGAGGTTCTGTTGTGAAGCAGTGTGCCACCGAGTGCTTTTTTTTTTTTTTGATCTTTATCAGCTATAGCACACAAAGGAAGTGCATTTGCTAGGCAAAGTTAGTTTCTTTATCTTTATTTGTTTCATTATGTGCCTCACATGTATCTCATTTATTTTTTTTTTTTTGGGGGGGGGGCTTTCCGGTGCGAACCGGAAAGCCTGCTAGACAAATTCTAAAAGAACTGTAACACTTATCTCATTTATTTTTAAATGAATACACTTAATTTTTAGAGCTGTTTTAAATTCATAGCAAAACTGAGCAGAAAATACAGAGTATGTTGTGTCACCACACACAGAAACCTCTTCCCATTATAGGTTTTCTGCCCCACGGTGGTACATTTCTTACAATCCACGAACCTACACGGCCACATAGGCATCACTCAAGGTCCACAGATGACGTTAGGGTCCACTCTTGTAGCTGAACCGTCTGTGGGTCTCAACAAACATATAATGACATATATCCATCATTACAGTATTAGACAGAGTGGTTTTACTGCCCTAAAAATTCTCTGAGGTAGGTTCTTCATCTGTAACAGGTACAGCACATGCAGAAGTCACTGGTGGGTAAAGTCAGTTTTCATTTCAGAGAAAATTTCATACATTTTTTCAACTGGGGATGAGACGGACCCTGTTTTGAATAAAAGGAAGCAGGTGAGCTCAGAGGAAAGAGGGCCAAGGAAGGGAGAATCTATTTCAAACTCGGCTACTTGTGCTACCTTATAAGCCCGGTCCTTTTTGTTCATCAACTTTCAACCATTGCTCTTTCAAATCTGATATTACCTTGGAATTATTTTCTTCTCCTTGAAGCAGTTCAGAAGTCAAAGTTTCACTCACCTTCAATCCAGTTATACAATGAATCAAGTTCATTTGCTTTGGCTTTTTGAAACTCATTTTTAAAATGAGTACTTTGTAAAGTGAATTTCTGACTGTATTTCTTCACACTTACAAGTGTGAAGTATTTTTGTGTGTGTGTGAGCATTCATTATGTATTATATATTTTAGCTGAGTTTTAATTTTCAGCTTTTTTTCAAAAGTTCTTCAAGTTTAAGTCTTAATTCAAGGTACAAGGAGCACTAACATGCACATGTCCCTACCACATTCCCTGTGTTCATGGATAGTTCATTCAATCTCCTGACTCTGAGAGGTAGGTCTGTATTGTCTATGCTGAAGAGAGTGAAGCTCAAAGAAGTCAAATAACTTTCCCATCACTTCCAAGGGCCAGAAATAGTCTGACTCCAAGGACCACAGTCTTTCCACTGCAGCAAACTGTTTAGTGCTTACAGATCCCATTTTAAGGAGTTCCTACAAACCAGTAAGTTATGTATTTGCTGAAGATGCTATCTGCTATATAACGTGTGTCTTTCTTTCCCTTGCAAAGGAATTTTCCTTACAAAGGAACTGCTTGTGTGGTGGACAACCAACCAGCCCCCAATGCTACCTAGCTATCCTAGGGAAGAATTATGAGGGTTTGTAACAAAGCAGATTTAAGAAGAATACAAACGATACCCAACTGGAGGACTCAAAAAGGAAACTGCAATATACAAAAAGTGTTAGTTGCTCAATCGTGTCTGACTGTTTGTGACCCCATGGACTGTAGCCCACAGGCTCCAAAAGTTCATGGAATTTTCCAGGCAAGAATACTGGAGTGGGTAGCCATTTCTTTCTTCAGGCGATCTTCCTGACCCTGGGATTAAACCCAGCCTCCTGCATTGCAAGCGATTCTTTACTATCTGAGCCACCAAGGAAGCCCGAAACATACAGTGTTTATGTTAATAGTATTCTGAACCAATTTTTCACTAAAACCTTCTACTGTAACAAAGTATTAAAATTTGTTTACAAAGTTCCCACTGCTGCTGAATCTAATCAGTTCAACTGCTTTTAAAGTTAACATGAGGAAAATGAGCTCTCACAATGCCCAAAGGTCATCACGTTTATACCTTAATACTAAGTCATCCAAAACTCTTGGGAATATATACTTGACAACTCATTCATACAACAGTAAAAGGCATTTTTTCCTCACTAAAAAAAAAATCCATAAATTGATGTTATAGTCCTGACTTGGAAGCATCTTTACACTTAAACATGAAAAAATACAATGGGTATAAAATAATGTTTTCATACAGAACTGTGTTTGTATGTGTGTTTTCAGAAAATTAACTGATACATCACTATCTCTCCTAAAATGTGTGTTTCCAAGATTTTGTGAGAGGTAGAAGGAGTTTTCATCGTTCACATTTCACCTAAGAATTTGATTTCCCAATTATTTTGCTAGTAGAAAATGACAGATACTTTAAAATTAGAGAATGACCTGAAAATTCATTAAAAGAGCAAAATAAACACTTAAAACTGTCAACTGAAATTGAAGAAGATAATGAAAGTAACATTCCTCCTTAGGTTATGAGAAATGTGCTATATTAGTCACTTGTCTAATTAATAATAATTAGTAATTATTTCAGTAATTAATAATAACAATAATACAACCACCATGGCAACTTTAATAACAATACACTGTAGCTATCATCTACTGGGTACCTACTGTGTGCAAGGTGCTTAGACCCATTATCTCTTTTCAGTTCTACCACAGCCCTATGAAGGAAGCATCTCTAGATAAGCAACACAAGGGGCTTAAAGAGAGATTAGCTTGCCCACGTCCTGTCCATGTGCAACTCCAGCTTAGTCTGGCTCAAGCCTATACTCATAAGCACAGCTACCTTGTCTTTTTTAGTTAGCCTTAAAACAGGCTTTTTTGAAAACTTTCAAAAGGAAAAATGTGTACTGTGGGCAATCTGTTTACATCAGTGACTCCCAGTAGGCTACGTGTTCGTGGTTCTGGGCAGGTTCCTCTCTTGAATCTGGGCTGGGTTCAAGACTGGCTTTAAGCAACATGAGATAGAAATGATGCTCTGTCAGGTCTGGGCCTCAGTCTTAAGAAGTCTGGCAGCTTCTGCTTTTGTGCTCTTGAGAGATCTGAATTGTCACATAACAAGGATGGCTACCCACCTGCAGAGCCCCCATGGAGCAAGAAAAAGGCCCAGCCAAGCCAGTGCTCCCACTGCTTCTTGCCCCGACCCAGGACTTCCATGGCACCAACAGTGTGAGTGCAAAGCTCTGTCTTGGATGCTCCAGCCCAGGCCGCTTTCCACCTCCTTTAAAATATGTGCCTTCATAACTTTGGGGTAACAATGGAGAGCAGCAGCAGAACCGCCCAGCTGAGGCCCACTCAACTGACAGAATTCCAAGCAGACAGACTGGTTCTAATTTAATCCACTAATTTTGAGGGTGCTTTGTTACATAACAGTAACTGAAATAAAAATTCACACCTGGAACTGAGGTACTGATGGAACAAAAAATCGAGAACGTGAGTCCCTGGCTTTGAGTCCAGATGAGGCTTAAAGCTGTCAAAATGATTTCCTGGCGGTCACAGAACCAGGAAAAGGCCGAGTTAGGACTTGAATCTAGGTCTCTCTCTCTTCTCATAACACTTCATTATCTTAAGCCAAAAGACCACTTCTCCCCGGTGCTGAGCAAAAGCAATTGTAGTCCTCAGTGTCGGTGTCACACAGGATTCACTTCAGCATTTACTTTTTTTTCTTTACTTGCATAATGCTACACTTTCCTCAAGGAAATCATATGATTCCTGAAGACAGGAAGTGGTTCTTTCTGTCTTTTGTATTTCACATAGTAGGTAGAAAACCTGGAAACTAACACAACATTGTAAATCAATTACACTTAAATAAAAATTTTTAGGAAAAAAAAAATAAAAGAGACCTAGGGGTCAAAAAAAAGAAGAAAATATGGGGCACCAAACCGTCCCCAGCCCCTATGCATTTTGCATCAGCTGCATAAGGCTGTTCACCACTCTCCATGTAGTTAGGGATCTCTGAACCTATGAAGAGTGTTCTTAGTGTCTCTGATTCTGTGCTCTCTTTGTTCACCTAAGAATTCCTCACCCTTCAAGGCTTGCCATGCCCTCCTTCAAGGGATCTTCCCAACCAGGAATCAAACCCAGGTCTCCTGCATTTCAGGCGAATTCTTTACCAGCTTATCTACCAGGGAAGCCCCAGAATACCGGAGTGTGTAGCCTATCCCATCTCCAGGGGATCTTCTCCACCCAGGGATCGAACTGGGGTCTCCTGCATTGCAGGCGAATTCTTTACCAGCTGAGTTACCAGGGAAGCCCCGTTTTCTAGATTATTTTAAAGCAAATCCTAGGCAGTATATCATTTTACTTATATACATGACAGCAAATATCTTCACCAGATAAGACTGTCACAAGTTTTGCTTTGTTACTTTTTTTTTTTCAAAAAATCACAATCCAAATAAGGTCCACACATTGCATTTAGTTGATAGGTGACTTCAGTTCAGTTCAGTTCAGTCACTCAGTCGTGTCCAACTCTGCAACCCCATGAATTGCAGCATGCCAGGCCTGCCTGTCCATCACCAACTCCCAGAGTTCACTCAAACTCATGTCCATCGAGTTGGTGATGCCATCCAGCCATCTCATCCTCTGTCGTCCCCTTCTCCTCCTGCCCCCAATCCCTCCCAGCATCAGAGTCTTTTCCAATGAGGCAACTCTTCACATGACTTAAGTCTCTCTTAATCTATAGCTTGAATCCTCCCTTTTCCCCCCAGTTACTTGCCTGTTGAATTTCCTACATTCATGATCCAGTTGATTGCCTCCTCTTGGTACTGTTTAATTTCTTCCTTGACTCCTGTGTTTCACCTAACCCGGCAATTAGACCTATAGGACCGAATACTCTTAGGTTCACTGATGCGTTTGTCTGTTGAGGGGGAGGCTGTTTGCCAGAATACCTCCTAGGCAGTGCTGCACAGTTGCATGTACATGATGCCTCATAATCACCTCTGATTGGTGAGTTGACTGAGATGCTGTCATTCTGATTCATCTATTATAAAGTTTCCCATCAACATTTCACCTAGTGAAGTGGTTGGTCCTCAGCCTTGGCTGCATATTTGAAATCATCCGGGGACCTTTACAGTCAACTCAGAGGTTCTTATTTACTTGGTCTGGAGTGCAGCCTACACAGTGAGACTTTTTATGTTTTTAGTATTTATTTGGCTGTGCTGGGTCTTAGTTGCGGCACTCGGGATCTTTGCTGTTGGTTGGAGGATCTAGTTCCCTGATCAGGGATTGAACCCAGGTCCCTTGCATTGGGAATGTGGAGTCTTAGTCCCTGAACCATCAGGGAAGTCCCCACACTGAGATTTTTAAACAGTTTTCCTGGGCAGTCAAGGTATAGAACCACTATCCTTGTAGTTACAGCATTCACTGGTGATTGTTACCTAGATCCATCATTTCATTAAAATATGCCCTTGGGATATCCTACTATTTGTGACAATATGGATGAAACTTCAGGGCATTATGGTAGGTGAGGTGTGTCAGACAGAGGTAGACAAATACTGCAAGATATTACTGATATGTGGACTCTAAAAAGCTAAAGTCATAAAACAGAGACAAGAATAGTGGTTACCAGGGATGGGGAGGTGGGGGCAAAGACAGTATCTTTCTAAAATACTATCAAAAATGACATTAATCCCATGTTTTAATGAAAACTTATATATTTCCAACAAAAATTTTAGTGAGAAGAGTGACTTTCTTTCATAATTCTCCAAAGCCCTGATATCTGGTTTAAGAGAAGATAGCTAGATTTTTGTATCTGCTTCTGTATTATGTCTGTTAAATATCAAATATCATGAAACCCCTGGAAAACTTCATTGTATATTTGTGAAAAAATGAGAGTGACGAGGTAAATAATGTCTTGGTATGAAAACGAAATTAGTTTTGACCTAATGGCTCCTCTGAAAAGGTCTTGGTTCCTGAGACAACATCATGAGAACTGTTTTTAAATGTCCTATTTCTCTCATAAGATACTGTGGAATCATTGTGATCCTTTGCTGAACGGGAGAACGTGTCAGTTAATGACAATGGTACCATAGTCTGAATCACAATTTTAGCTTCCAATGGCTTCTATATCAAATTACCACAAACTTATAGGCTTAAAGCAATGTAAATTTATTACCATACAGTTCTCGGGATGAGGAGTCCAAAATGGGTCTCACTAGCTAAAATCAAGATGTCAGTAGGACAGCATTCCTTTCTGGAGGCTTTAGGGGAGATTACACTTCTGGCTCTTCCAGCTTCTAGGTTGCCAGTATTCCCTTGTTGTGGCCACGTTCCGGGAAACAAACTCACTCAGAAGGACAATGCAGATAGTGGAGTGCAGTTTATTAAACCAGAGGGCCCAAGGCAGAGTCTTCTCTTAGCCAAGGACTCCAACCAGTTTTTGTGAAAACCTTGTATACCCTAAGTGTTCATCTTCGAACCCACCTCCCCAAATTCTCTGAAACTAGTCTGAACAAAGGAAAAGAAAGATACAATCAAAGTTAACCTGTGATTCATATGCCTTAAACTCGTGATTGTATGCCTTAAGCCTAGGTAGTTAACAGTGGACAATTATCAATAGGACTGTGGTCATACCCCAATAAGCATAATAGAATGTATGATTCTATTCAGTTACACAGATAATTAGGGTATTCTTTTAGGTGATGGAGAGCCCTGGGGCTCTTCCTTCCGGGGGCCTGGTTTTCCAGTTGGTATGTCGTTTCCATTGATACTTTCCATTGATACTGGGCATATAGCTCGAAGTCCACAGACTTTGCCCCTCACAGACTGAAATGGAATCAGTTTCTATTTCCCCGACCAAGGTAGGTGTAGCTTGGCCACCTTCCAATACAGGAAGGTCAGGCAGAAGATCAAGCCTGTTCTATTTCCTCCTTCACCCTAGCTTGTGATCCCTTCGTCTTCAAAACTAGCAATGGATGGTCAACTGTTCCATCACTCTGGATGTGGTACACAGCATCATGGCCTAAATCTCACCAAACCAAGCCTTGTAGTGTCCGGTTCATTACACATAGCCCGCAAAGCCCTGTGCCCGCCTCCCCCCATCAAATGGCTAACTAGAGCTCTGGTGTGTTCTGTCTGCAGAGGCTAGGCTTCAGTGATTCCATTTCCTTCTGCACATGACTGTCAGAAGGAAATTCTTGAGGACTAGTAAGGTAGGGAGGAGATGCTTGACAGAGGGACTTTTGTGGTAGCTCCTCCCAGTTCCCAGACCCATAGTGGGTCTCCAGAGGGTGGAGCTGCTAGAAGGACTTGGGGCTGTGGCTAATGTTTGCCTGACCTTCCTGTATTGGAATGTGGTGAAGCTACGCCTACCTTGGTTGGGGAAATAGAAACTGATTCCATTTCAGTCTGTGACGGGCAAAGATGAGAGTTCTTGTGGCCAGAGGAAGCAGGAAAGATAAGCCACTAAGCCTGACAGCTTCCTGTGTCAAAAGTGTTCATTTAAATGTCCCAACTCTTCAAGTCTTTTGTTTAAATAGGAAAATGAGCAATTACAAATTTTAAGCCATTCTTACAAGTGGACAAAGAGTGAAATAAGATGATCCACTTGTGTCCTGATTATGAAACCTCAAGGTGTGTATGTCTACCAGGAAACAGAAACCAATCTCAGTATTCTTTTCTTGGCAACAGGACGTTAAGTAAACAATGGCTCATAGTTACAGTATCTCTCAAGGTTAATACACAGTTCCCAGGTCAGAGTAACAACCTCTGAAGACCAGGTGTCTTGAAGGATTCCTTTGCTAGAAAAGAAATCTGTAAGAGCAGTTTTATGAAATGGAACACTTTCTGTTTTAATGCACCTGTAAGGGAGGAAAGAGCATTTTCTGCTATTTTGTTGAGGTAATTTTCAGTAGTAGATGTGCCTGCAGTTTTCTACACCAAGCACCTGATTTCCACTGAGAAAGGACTTGGCAGGTGTGAGCAGTGTAACTTTACAATATACAAAACAAAGGATAGGGTGGGCTGGTGATTGTTCTCAAATGAATCTGGGGGCAAAGGCCTCCATCTGGAGTATGCAGAATTTCAGAGTCTATACCACTAATTCTATCAGAGATATAGTTCCTATGGGAAGAAACTTAGCAATAGCAGGCACATAAACAGCCTACTGATTTGTGAACCAATTATATTACAGTAAGGCCCCTACTTTCTGGCTGGATCCGTTGGGATGGCATCATTGATGCAATGGACATGAACTTGGGCAAACTTCAGGAGACAGTGAGGGACAGGGAAGCCTGGCGTGCTGCAGCCCATGGGGTCGCAGAGTCAGACACGACCAGGTGACTGAACAACAGAGGCCCCTATACATAAATCTTCAAGTTTCAGACTTTCAAAGATGTAAATGTATATTCGCATGTTTAAGCTGGTTCACGTGTCTGGCGTATGTTTGTCATATGTGTTGTCAGCTACAAATTGGCATTTACCAAGGGCATTGCCAATGACAAGGGGTTTGCCATCTGCCACTACGGAGTGAGCCCCATGCCGCTATAGCTGTTGACTTTCAACAACCCCTGTGAGAGTTCAGGGTGGAGTGAGGCACTCTGTGCTCCAGGGAATCTGATGAGACAGGTCTTTAGATAGTCAATGTTTCTAGAAACAGATTTCATGATCTCAATCCTTGCATCTCCTCATATCTAGAGAAGCACTAAATCCCTTCATGGTGACATCAGACCCTCATGACTAACAGAAAACCTTTTGTAAATTGAGTGCTTCATGGTATTGAACTCCCCTTTCACCAAAACCTTATATATGGACTTTCCCCCACTGCCGCTTTGGAGCAGTCTCTCAGAGCTGAGATGCTGCCTCCTGGGCTGCAGTCCTCATTTTCCTCCGAATAAAACTTAACCCACAACTCTGTTGGACTTAGAAATTGGACTTGAGAAACAGAAATCTTTCATATGCAGTGGACTTTCTGTATGATAAAATATTTTTACTTATTTTCTCAAAATCATTCATGTATGTAGTTTTTAATAGAGTTATTTGGGTATTTTGACAAATAACAAACTGCACATATTTAAATATTTATTTATTTATTTGGCTGTGCTGGGTCTTAGTAGTGGCATGGGGGATCTATAGTTGTGGCATGGAAACTCTTATTTGCAGTATGTGGGATCTATTTCCCTGACCAGGGATTGAGCCTGGATGCCTGCTTTGGGAGCTTAGAGTCTTAGTCACAGGACCACCAGGGAAGTCTCCTGTATATATTTAACATGTAAAATTATATAAATTTTCACATATGAAACCATCACTGCAATCAAGATATCGAACATACATACCATCTTTTTTGCAATCTCTCTCTTCCACTTTTCCACACTCTGCTACCATCTGCAAGAAACAATTGATTTGCTACCTGTCACTACAGAAGAGTTTGCATTTTCTAGACTTTTATACAATGGAATCAAATACGCACTCCTTTTTTGTCTGGCGTCTTTCACTCAGAATAATTATTCTGAGAATCATTCATGTTGTGGGTACCAATAGTTCTTTCCTTTTTTATAGGGAGCAATAATTCATCATATGGATAACTAAAACTTGTTTCTCTTGTTGGGCATTTGGGTTTTCCAGTTTATGACTGTTACAAATGAAAGTGCTATTGAAGGAGGAAATAGACAGAACAGGCTCCATCTTGAAAGCAGGACTCCATCTTGGGCTGGACTGTGGACTTTGAGCTAGATGCCCAGTACTTATGGAAACAACATACCAACTGGAAAACCAGACCCCGCCTCCGCCCATGAAGGAGCCTCAGGACTTTTACCTAGACTCTCCGTCGCCTAAAATAATATGCTAATTATCTCTGTAAACAGAACAGAGTCATAAATTCCGTTATGCTTATCAGGATATGACCACAGGCCTATTGAGAAATGTCCACTGTTTTACTATCTAGGGTTATGACACATGAATCAGGGGTTAACTTTGATCGTATCTCTCCTTTGCCTTGTCCAGACTAGTTTCAAGGAATTTGGGGAGGAGGGTTTGGGCACGTACACTTAGAGTATATAAGGTTTTCACAAAAACTGGTCGGGGTCCTTGGCTAAGAGGAGACTCTGCCTTGGGCCCGCCGGTGTAATAAACTGCACTCCACTATCTGCATTGCCCTTCTGAGTGAGTTTGTTTCCCGGAACACGTGGCTACAACAATACAAGAGTTCCCTTTCCTCCATATCCTTGCAGACACCTGGTATGGTTAAATCATTTTCACCATTCCAATGGGTGGGTAGTTTTAATTGGTATTTCCCTAATGACTAATGATGTTATCTCATTATAGTTTTTAAAAGATATTTATTTAATTAATTAATTTTTGACTGTACCACACAGCTTGTGGGATCTTTAGTTCCCTGACCAGGGATCAAACCTAAGCGCCCTGAAGTGGCAGTGTGGAGCCCTAACCACTGGACTGCCAGAGAATTCCCTCTTTTATCCATTTTTAAATTGTTTTCCTGTTATTGCCTTTCAAGAGTAAGTTGAGATACAAGTTCTTTATCATATAATCAATTACACATAGTTTCTTCTGGCCAAGGGCTCATATTGTAATTCTCTTAAGAGTGTCTTTCACTGTTAAGGAGGCATTTTTAAAGTCCAATAAATCAATTTTTTTTCTTTTATGTATTATGCATTTAGTGTCAGCTCTAAGAATTGTTTGCTGAACCCAAGGTAAAAATTCTCTGTTTTCCTCCGGAAGTTCAGAAGTTGAGAGATTGAATATACAAATGGATACTGGCCAAACCGTACATCAAAACAGACCTCTGATCATAGCCTTTAGTTGTGACTCAAACCTGATTCATAACTCTGACCTCCCAACCTAACCACAACCCCCTGCAGCAACTAGTCAACAGTAGTCAGAACTTGATCAACAGCTGCGAAATTACTTCCTCCAGTTTCAACTCTGGCCCAACCAAACAAAGCTAAATGAGGTCTCCAAACCAGTGATATGAGATAATCCACTTCCAGTAAGCCCACTTCTAGCTTCCCTAAGTGAAAGTCGCTCAGTCATGTCTGACTCTTTGCAACCCCATGGACTGCCAGAATACTGGAGTGGGTAGATAGCCTTTCCCTCCTCCAGGGGAATCTTCCCAACCCAGGGATCAAATCCAGGTCTCCCGCATTGCAGGTGGACTCTTTACCAGCTGAGCCACAGTGCAGCTTCCTTAGAACAACCTCAAATCAGGTCATCCCTGAGTGTTTCTCTGTCTTTTCACCATAAAGCTTCCGAGTTTCTGCCATCTCAAACAAATGAGGGTGGCCGAGTGCCTTAATATACTGAGCTCTGAGTAAACAGAGCTCTACCTGTTATCATTTGGGCAGTCTTCATTTATTTCCACATGATTTTAGGCTTTACATTTAGGTTTATGAAACATTTTAAGTACACTTCTGTAAATGGTGTGAAGACTACGAATTGAAGTTCTTTTCTTTTGTATGTAGATATCCAGTGGTTCCAGTCCTATTTGCTGGGACAACTGGATTGCATTTAGGAAATGATGAAACACACCTCAACCTACCAGACTGGTTGTTCCCAACAAATAGTCAATAATTTGTTAGTTCCAAACAAACTAAATGTGTGTGTGTATACGATATATTTTTATTACGTAAAATATAATATACTAAACTATAGAATCGGAGAAGGCAATGGCACCCCACTCCAGTACTCTTGCCTGGAAAATCCCATGGATGGAGGAGCCTGGTGGGCTGCAGTCCATGGGGTCGCTAAGAGTCGGACAAGACTCAGCAACTTCACTTTCACTTTTCACTTTCCTGCGTTGGAGAAGGCAAAAAAAGTATAGAATATACTTTTTTCCCTCACAAGATAGGAACTGCTTGGACCAGAGAAATCTAAAGAATTTGTTCCATTGCAACAAAGATAAGTAACAAACTCAATCAGATTTGCTCTTTTCAAAACTTGGGCTAAAAAATAATCTGAGATTGCCCAGGTCTAAGTGAGAGAGGAAAGACAAAGCACCAAGAAAAGCCATACGCATCAGCGCACCCTAGAAATACCCTGACCCTGAAAGCTTTCCAGGTCCAAGGAGAACATTGCAGAAACTGTTATCAAAATCACAGCAGAAAAATCACCTCTTGACCATTTCTCTGGTGGCAATGGGCTCATGTCAGACTTGGCTTCTCCACCTGTCCTGCACACTTAATTCCTGTGTGAATCTGGGTTCAAGTTCTGTGGGAACAGACGAAGTGAACCAACTTCAAAAGAATAGCCTCAAAATAGTAATTTGCTTCCCTGTGCTTGTCCTGTTCTAATGGTGTGTCTTCCTGTATTTTAGGAGAACATTTCAGGGTAAGACCAGCACAAATGTTGAGAAGATGAGTCTCAAGACTGATCTGAAAATGAGTTTGCTGTGTATGTTTAAAACGCAGGAAAAGTCACCCCTAGGAATGAGCACAGGAGTGGAACGAACCCTCAACTGCGGAAGAAAGCAGAAAGAAAGCATCGTGCATGCAACATCTGCCTGCCGAACTCTGGAGGGGGAGTGACCAAGGCTGAGACTGAGAACAAAGTCTACGATTATGAAAGCCATGGAGTATGACTGTATCTGCCTTCAACTTTCAAAAGGCTGTTCAGATGAGTTGCACCCGGGAGATGTCTTTCTGATTTCTGTGAAATCATGGAACATCAGAGGCCTTGGTTACAGGACTAGCTACCTGTGCCCCTCATTGAACCACAGACAGAGAATGTCTACTGTCGTCATGAATTCTCAGGAAGCACTGGCATTCCTCAAAGGCGGGATTCAGACTCTTGCACATGTTCCAAGGTGTTAAGTCCATAGAAAGCTCAGGTTCATGTACAAAATCAAGGTAACACAGAGGCTTCAGCCGCTGCTTTATTTGCTAGTGCTCACCACCTTCAGCACCTGGAAAAGCTCAACCTTACGTAAAGTCCACACAGGTTGAATTTAAGATGTTCTCAACAAAGGAGTCCCAATGCTTTACTGAGTGTCTCCTCAGGTGTTTCTGCGTTTATAAACACTGAGGGAGGGTACATATTTTTTGGTGTGCACGATAAGACCCATCAAGTCACTGTCACTGGAAGTGAAAAAAGAAACTAGATCTTACCGCCATGAGTGCTTCTATTGATCACTGTATTAGGAAGTTGCCAGTCCATCATTTCTGAACCCAGAGGTGTGAGATGCACTATGCCATCACATTCCTTGAAGTGCATGATCGGGGGCCCTCCGTGGATATGTCTGTGCAGTCGAGGTGGAATGATTCTGCTGTGCAGTGTTTGTGCCCAGTTCCAGGCAGGTGAAAGGACTACTGTGTGAGACAGCTGGCCACAAAGAACAGGCAGCACGGATTGGGTGAGAAGCCTGAGGTCAGGGAACAAAATCAAGTGATGTTCATGTGTGCTGAGGTGGGAGGAGGTGGGGAAGGAGGAAAGGGAGGTTATTGTTTTAGTATCTGGGGAAACAGAAGTACCTTCTGATTTGCAGATGCCTGATTTATTAATTCCTCTAGACACAGCAGGTGGGTCATTGCCCTTCTTTCCCTCTGCCTATCTTGAATATCCTGCATCCCAGAAATGGATGCCCTGGCTTAGCAGACCTACCAGATGCTGGTACAGAAGGCTGTTTGATTTAACAGTTTGTTATCTTCACACCCTTTCTAGTGCTCACATTCAAGTCTCTTGTTTCCCTTTCTGATTATGAATTCACACTAACTTATTCAGGAAATTCCTTTTTCACACGTGCATATGGGTCCTCTCTAATTTACTGCCACCTTCCCCTGCCTCCCCATTCTTATAATGGTTCCCTAATGAGGTCTTCTTTCTCACAGCCCCACTTAAGTTTTTGAACCAATATACAATCAAACCTCACTTTCCTCACTTTTCCTTTCAAAAGTCATGACTTTTGATGTTCAAAGAGGTGATATGCATGCACATTGGAAAAGGAAATCCTGAGATAAAATCAGACAAAAGAAAGTCAATGGTAAACTCTTTAAAAGTTCAGAAAAATAAATTCCATTTCAGGGTCTTCTTAGAAATGTATATTCATTTACCTTCACTTCTAGTCATATTTTAAATATATATTTAGAAATATGCCAACATGTACACATAGATTAACTGTTCTCAATGGTCCCAAACAGAAAACAACCAAATTATCTATTGTTACAACAGTGGATATATATAGTATACTCGCATGATGGAATATTATTCAGCAATGAACATGAAATAGGTCTAGAGTAGGATAATTAACGGAGAAGGCAATGGCACCCCACTCCAATACTCTTGCCTGGAAAATCCCATGGACAGAGGAGCCTGGAAGGCTGCAGTCCCTGGGGTCGCTAAAGGTTGAACACGACTGAGCGACTTCACTTTCACTTTTCACTTTCATGCGTTGGAGGAGGAAATGGCAACCCACTCCAGTGTTCTTGCCTGGAGAATCCCAGGGATGGGGGAGCCTGGTGGGCTGCCGTTTATGGGGTCGCACAGAGTCAGACACGACTGAAGTGACTTAGCAGCAGTAATAGGATAATTAAATTGTTTTGAAATACCACTAGAGGATTAAAGAAAGAGAGGGAATTTTAAGGGGGTCTGGGAGACTATTCTAAGGTAATGACCACTCAAGAAAAGAATCCAGTCACCTAGCAACAATCTAGTCTACCAGGTCCATCTAAGCACGAGGCACACTCAAGCCACAAGACCTCACAGTTAAAACGCAAGACAACAGAATGGGGTCTGAATCTTGTTCCATGAAGTCAGAGATGCTGAAGAGCAGCATTTTGCATGTAGCTGAGACAGGAATATAGATGAAAGGAGAAAGAACCCAGGTGAAAGGGGACTTTATACTGAAACCTGAGATGGATTATCATATTCTAGAATATGCTACCACCCTTTGGCTAATATATATGATCTGAATAGCACCCTGACAGTCTTGGTTATATCATACAGGGATCGAGGAGAAATTAACTATATAAGCCTGCAACGAGGGCGGGGTAGGCATGCAGTTGTTAGTGCTCAACCCTTAGCCAGAGGTCCCACTCCACTAGCAGTCAGCCTCACAGTGGTCCTGGCAGCAGAGAGTATGGTGAGAGGTGGATCACAGCCTTCTCCCCAGGGCCCGCCACGCCCTCCAGCCTCAGGACTAGAAGGTGAGTGGGGGGTCCCAGGGACACGGTGAGAGCTGTATCTTGCAGAGCTCCAGAGCCCTCACCAGGGCCACCCACTAGCCAGGCCCAGGCCCTGGCGAAAAGACCCAGACCAGGTACTTGATGAATACTCCCAGGCAGGGTAACTGGCCTGCACAGGCAGTCCTCCTCTTAGCCAGGGCCTGGGCCTGGGAAAGTGAAAGCCGAGTCTTGGGACCTTGCCCTTTCTTGTCAGAACAGAGAATAACATTTGTTTTGGTGGAGGTCTATAAGGACACTGTGATCTGACCATGACCTGGTACTGAGAAGTTTGCAATAACTAACCACACCCCTCCCCTCACCTTTCCTATAAAAGGGCTTTGCTGAAAGCTTTCTGGGAGTTCAGGGTTTTTAAGGCATGAGCCACCCATCTCCTTGCATGGCCCTGCAATAAACCTCTCTCTGGTATTGTTTGGCCTCACTGTGTCAGGCACACAGACCTAACATTTGGTAACAAGACTTAATGTCTACTCAAGAAGGAGAAAATGATAGTCTTCTCCCCTCCCCACTCTTTCTTTGATTACAAAAATGTAGCCCTCTTTATTCTTGGGGTTGCACTCCCTTGCCTGCCCACTAGTATCTCTCACAAGCATCCTATGCTAATACACTTACTCTTTGCCAACTGCTTTGCCTCATGTTGACTTCTTTCTGTGAGGAGATAAAACCTGAGCTTCAATAAGTCTGACACCAGATGAGCTGTTTTAACTGAAAGACAGTGGGCTTGAATCCCCTCCTGAACCAGGGATCCGGGGTTCAAATTCTAATCTGAGGTGCAACTGGGTTCCAGTCCTATTTGAGAAGGAGTGTGGCTTTAGAGCCTGCTCCAGACACTCAGAACTCTTTCAGACACATATACAAAGCACTAAATAAAATATACAATGTTAGGAACTAAATGGTTTGAAAACAGTAATGATTTTAAGGCAGTTTATAGAACACTCCTTTGATCTTTTGTGAGAAAAGACAAAGACTCAATCCCTTAATCTATGTCAAAGAAAACAGTCAAGGTTGACATTTAAGGAGAGACTGCAGGATTTTTAAACTGTGGTTGTAGTTTTAAATACATATTATATATCGCATTAGACTAAGTCTTGTCTTGTAAAAATCATGGCTTAAGGAATAAGAAAAATTAGCAATTCCCCAAATTCAGATAATATAAAGATTTTAAAATCTTAAACTTAAAAAATTCACTCTCAAGGTTTCAATGAGCCTTTTCCAAACATATTTATGTGCTCTTGCAGCCTATTGAACTTCTGCTCCAGAAAATATAAAGGTCGACCACAATGGGCCTCTCCTCCAACTCATGGGCCTTCCGGCTCCTCAAATGGGCAGAAGATGTGAGGTCCAGGTAGCGGCCCCATGGAGGCCAGACCCAGAGGCGGGTTTCAAGGCCACCTCCTGAGCCCCGGCTTTCTGAAATGGGACGTGGGTCTGGACATGGATGACCGGCGGGCACAGAAGACCCTTAAGTGTCTGCTCTGCAGCACTGCACCGAGGCCTCCAGGTCCTAGTATTTCAACCTGAAAGTCAACTTCGAGCTGTGCTTTGGACCGACCCTCCAGGCCAAGTGAACAGGACCACCAGAGAAGTCCCTGTGTGGACATGTCTTGAACCTCTTTGGGTAAAAACCAAGAAGTGAGCTGCAGGACTTTTCAGTGCCCACTACAAAGAGGGCACTCAAAAAAGCAAGAGAGCTCCAGAAAAAATATCTACTTCTGCTTTATTGACTACGCCAAAGCCTTTGACTGTGTGGATCACAACAAACTGGAAAATTCTTAAAGAGATGGGAATATCAGACCACCTTACCTGCCTCATGAGAAACCTGTATGCAGGTCAAGTAGCAACAGTTAGAACTGGACATGGAACAACAGACTGGTTCTAAATTGGAAAAGGAGTATGTTAAGGCTGTATATTGTCACCCTGCTCATTTAACTTATATGCAGAGTACATCATGCAAAATGCCAGGCTGGATGAAGCACAAGCTGGCATCAAGATTGCTGGGAGAAATATAACCTCAGATATGCAGATGACACCACCCTCATGGCAGAAAGCTAAGAAGAACTAAAGAGCCTCTTGATGAAAGTGAAAGAGGAGAGTGAAAAAGTTGGCTTAAAACTCAACATTCAAAAAACCAAGATCATGTCACCTGGTCCCATCACTTCATGGCAAATTGATGGGGAAACAACGGAAACAGTGAGAGACTTTGTTTTCTTTGGCTCCAAAATCACTTCAGATGGTGACTGCAGCCATGAGATTAAAAGATGCTTGCTCCTTGGGAGAAAAGCTATGACCAACCTAGACAGCATATTAAAAAGCAGAGACATTACTTTGCCAATAAAGGTCCATCTAGTCAAAGCTATGGTTTTTCCAGTAGTCATATATGGATGTGAGAGTTGGACTATAAAGAAAGCTGAGTGCCAAAGAATTGATGCTTTTGAACTGTGCTTTTGAAGACTCTTGAGAGTCCCTTGGACTGCAAGGAGATCAAACCAGTCAATCCTAAAGGAAATCAGTCCTGAATATTCATCATAAGGACTGGTGCTGAAGCTGAAACTCCAGTACTTTGGCCACCTGGTGGGAAGAACTGCCCCTTCGGAAAAGACTCTAATGCTGGGAAAGATTGAAAGCAGGAGGAGAAGGTGATGACAGAAGATGAGATGGTGGGATGGCATCACTGACTCAATGGACATGAGTTTGAGCGAGCTCTGGGAGTTGGTGATGGACAGGGAGGCCTTGTGTGTCCATGGGGTCGTAAAGAGTTGGACATGACTGAGCAACTGAACTGAACTGAACAAAGAGGAAAGCTTCGTGGTTGGTTGGTTTCTCTGAATTTTGGACATGCAGCTCTAATCTACATTCTGGTGACCCGTAAGGCTGTCCAGAGAGCAGGACTCTGTAGCAAGACCAAAGCAAGGATGCATGGCCATTTTCACATGATGACCCAACAGACCCAATGGGAATGAAAGTCTCTGTAGAAGACAGAGTTCTAAAGAAAGCCTCTAACAAGCCCCAATAACAATCCCTGTAGTTTTGGAGGAAGACCACGCTCACTTCTGCCAGCTAGTGTTGTCCATGTGCATTCAGTCTCTGGCTTCCCACAGAGTCCTGTTGAGATTGAATCTCAGACCATGGGGCACCAAGTAACTGTGTGAACTGACATCCCATCACATCCTAGGGGTCATCTGATGCACTGAATCACACAGTGAAAGTACAGAGTAGAATTCCATCGTGAAATGGAACTCATCTATATAAGACTGGCCACAAGCGGGTCTGCAAGACCAAAACAAGTTATAAAAGCAGGAAACTCAGACTCCCATAGCATCTCCATCCACTATCTCACTGGCTTTCCCTCCACTCACAGCACTACCTTCAACCAGAATGGATGGTTGCTGCCCTCTGCCCAACTCGGGTAACCCTGCAAGACAATGCCAGAGGGAACCTCTATAGGTCAGCAAACAATCATTGGGGTGGGATGAGAGCTGTTCCAGGACTAAGACCCTGCAGGAATAAAAGTTTAACCCCAACAGGTAAAGACTCCCATCCCACCAAGGTGGGCAGAACTTGGAGGAGTTGATGGGAGAAGGAAGGCTGCTATAATTACCACCCAAGGCCTAAGGTCAGCTCCAGAAGTGGCTCAGCAGCAGCCAGGTTTTGTGCTAATTGATGTTTCTCTCTCCCCCACCCCTTCTGATGAGAAGACTGATGATTGATGACATTTTTGGTTTCAGATGAACATTTGACTGAATAGACACCATGGTATGGTAACTTTATTTACTATGTTGGGGACATTAACCCTTCAACCACAGGAAGGATAAGAGTAGATGCTTGGGAGGGTGAGAAGATGTGTTGTGAACATCTTCCCTCTGGGATCCATTCTCTATCCTGTTCTGGACCCCAAGAGGCTGACTGGATGCTTTCATCACCTGAATTCTGGTTGATTTTGTCCACGGGGACAATGACTGAAAATTAGCAGGAAGGAGGAGAGTAAAGCGAGGCTTAAAAAAAAAAAAAAAAAACCTGCCCATTTTACAACCATATTTTGCTCTGCCATTTTTTATAGCCCTTTGTTCGCGTATTCGAGTTTGCGTCTGCCACAGGATTCCCAGCACCTGGAACAGCTAGTTTCACACACAGGCATGGTTTCTTCTTAGACGGGAGGCCTTCCAATCAGTTATCATCCTTCTGAATATACAGATATGTTTCCATCCTGGAGGCTGGAGAGAGCATAAGAGTCTGTGCAACAGTTGTCCCAGCCCCCCTTAGAGGGATCTCAGACGTGACCTCCCTTGGAGTGATCTCAAACGTGACCTCCCTTCCCAAGTTTGGAGCAGATGTCACTGTCCAACCTGATGTGTTCATCCAGCCCCTCAAATGCCTTGTTGCTCTGGACCGTACCCTTTACTTCCTCACTTCTTTCAGGAGCTTTGTCTGCTGTGCTTATTAAAAGGTCAACCCCTTGCAGGAGTGATTCTTTTTAAAAAAGACCTGGCATAGTTCTGCCACATGGGTCTCCTCATGTTCCAAATACAGTGCACTCTAATCTCTAAAGTGCCATCCACACCCTAAGCCCAGGAAGCCCCCAGTGAGTCACAAGGGATGTTAGGTGGAGAATGTTCTCTGACCTCCTGCACTGCTCTTTGCTTTTGGATATCATCGCAAACCACTCTGGCACACTCTATTCCTGAACGTAAGGGTAAGGAGTGGGGAGGCCCCTGCAATCCAAGTGGCGAGTCAGAAAGTGGACCAAGAAAATCCAGAAAAAATTCCTGGGCAATTTTTGTCCTTTCAGTGATGTTTTTTCCTTCTCATGGTAGTCTCTGTTGTCAATGTGGAAATTCTTAGCTTCATCAATCATGACATGTTGCATCTTTTCAAATGTACTTTTTCATGAAGGTTTTCTGAGTTATTTCCTGGCAGATGTTTTGTGTGTGTGCTTAGTCATTCAATCATGTCCAACTCTCTGAAGCCCCATGGACTGTAAACTGCTAGACTCCTCTGTTCATGGAATTTCACAAGCAAGAATACTGAGCAGGTTGCCATCTCCTTCTCCAGGGGATCTTCCCCACCCAGGGATCGAACCCCATCTCTTGCCTCTCCTGCATTGGCAGGTGGAACATGCTATTAAAAATGCAAGAAGAGCTCTTCCTGCCATCTTTCAGTGCTGCCATAATGGTGTACGAATGTCCCGGTTGATGCTCTCAAGAGGATCAACAATGGCAAAAGGAGAGAGGTAAATGACAGGTTCCAATCAGGCCATGTTCCAAAAATCATCATCAGGTTGCTAACCATGATGATGAAGCGCAGTTACATTGACAAATTTGAAATCATTGATAATCACAGAGCTGGTAAAATTGTGAACCTCACAGGCAGGCGAAATAAGTGGATCAGCCCCAGATTTGATGTGCAATTCAAAGAGCTAGAAAAGTTACATAATAACCTGCTCCCATCCTGTCAATTTGGCTTCATTGTTCTGACGATCTCAGCTGACATCATGGACCATGAAAAAACAAGATGAAAACACACAGGAGGGAAAATCTTTGGATTCTTTTTCTAGGGATGTACTACGTGTGTGCAAATAAAATGCCTTAATGGTTAAAAAAAAATAATAATAGGAAGATACAAATGCAGGTCTTCCTAATGAAATAAAGAAAGGAGATGATTTTTTAAAATTCTTTAAAAATCAAAGTATAGTTTATTTACAGTATTTTCTTAGTTATACATGTTCAACATAGTAATTCAATTTTTTTACAAATTATGTTCCATTTGGTATTACAAAATAACGCCTATATTTCTCTGTGTTGTATAATATATACTTGTTGCTTATTTATTTCATACACAGTAGTTTGAACCTCTTAATCCCATGCCCCTTCCCCTCTTTATCCCCACTAGTAACCACTACTTTGTTCTCTGCATCTGTTTTGTTATACACTTGTTTGCTTTATTTCTTAGATTCTACATATATTTGACGAGTCCCTTGGACATCAAGGAGATCAAACCAGTCAATCCTAAAGGAAATCAACCCTGAATATTCATTGGAAGGACTGTAGCTGAAGTTCCAATACTCTGACCACCTGATGCGAAGAGCCAACTCATTGGAGAAGACCCTGATGCTGGGAAAGACTGAAGGCAGGAGGAGAAGGGGATGACAGAAGATGAGATGGTTGGATGGCATCACCGACTCAGTGGTCACAAGTTTGAGCAAACTCCAGAAGATTGTGAAGGACAGGGGAAACCTGGCGTGCCGCCGTCCATTCATGTTGGTGCAGATGGCAGAATTTCCTTCTTCTTGTATGGGTGGGTAGTGTTCCATTGTGTATACGTGGACCACATCTTCTTCATTCATTCATCTATTGATGGACATGTAGGTTGTTTCCTTATCTTGGCTGTTACAAATAATGCTGCTATGAACATCGGGATGCATGTCTTTTTGAATTAGTGTTTTTGTTTTCTTTGGATGTAAATCCAGGAGTGGAACTGCTGAGTCATACAGCAATACATACATACAGTTTTTTTGAGACGCTGCCATACTGTTTTCCACAACGGCTGCACTAGTTTACATTCCCGCCAACAACGCACGAGTATTCCCTTTTCTCCACGTCCTTGTCAAAATTTGTTATCTGTACTATACTTTTGATGATAGCTATTCCGACAGGTGTGAGGTGATATCTCACTGTGGTTTTAATTTACATTTCTATAATGATTCTGTAATGATTAGTGGGGCTTCCCAGGTGGCACTAGTGGTAAAGAATCCACCTGTCAATGCAGGAGACGTAAGAGATGCAGGTTTGATCCCTGGGTTGGGAAGATCCCCTGGAGTAGGGCATGGCAACCCACTCCAGTATTCTTGCCTGGAGAATTCCATGGACGGAGGAGCCTGGTGGGCTACAGTCCACAGGGTCACAAAGAGTCAGACACGACTGAAGTGGCTGAGCACACATGCAGTGATTAGTGATGCTGAGTATCTTTTCACATGCCAAATAGCCATTTCTATGTCTTCTTTGGAAAAATGTATATTCAGGTCTTCTGCCCTGAAATTAATGTTTACATCTCTTTGGTCTCCTTAAACCTGGAAGAAAGAGAGAAAATCATAGAGTTCATCTGGATACTTTTTAGGTACCTATGACATATCAAGATGTACAGCAAGCAATTGGACACAATAAAAATATTTTGAGCTCAGATAAAAATTATAGCTTTCCCCCATTAAAATGTAATCCAGTGAGTGTATTGGTTATCTACTAAAATTTAAGTTTTATTCTGAGATATTGCTATTAATGCACAAAAGTGATATGCGGTAATGAGTAGCATGTGGCAAACCAACATTTCCACTGAGAAGAGTTAGAAAAGGCCATTATCGTACATAAAACATCTGTCTGAAGGCAATTTAAAGCTGAGGAAACCAGCTTTGCTTTGCTTTAGACAAATTGTTGTTGCTGCTGCTGCTAAGTCGCTTCAGTCGTGTCCGACTCTGTGCGACCCCACTGACGGCAGCCCACCAGGCTCCCCTGACTCTGGGATTCTCCAGGCAAGAACACTGGAGTGGGTTGCCATTTCCTTATCCAATGCATGAAAGTGAAAAGTGAAAGTGAAGACACTCAGTCGTGTCCAACTCTTCGCAACCCCATGGACTGCAGCCCACCAGGCTCCTCCATCCATGGGATTTTCCAGGCAAGAGTACTGGAGTGGGGTGCCATTGCCTTCTCCGTTAGACAAATTAGAGATTTGCAAATACAAATCAGAGATTAAAAATACTGTCAAAACTTTCCTTGAGTAGCTAAGTCTCTAACTGGATTAAGATAATCATATGTTACTCTGTTGGCCTTGCAAAGGACAGCATGAATCTTCTTGAGAGGAAGACAGTATCACCTAGATCCTCTATACCTTTTTTCATACCATGTCTAGGATTTAACTGAAAATTACCTGGCATGCCAAA
The DNA here is from genome assembly GCF_027580195.1 of Bos mutus. NCBI lineage: Eukaryota > Metazoa > Chordata > Mammalia > Artiodactyla > Bovidae > Bos > Bos mutus. The sequence goes on from NC_091635.1 coordinate 47,243,881, forward strand.
ATACAGGACTGTATGGCGAAGACCAAGAAGGAAAAAACCATACAACAGAAACAGACCAAAGTTAATCCAAATAATGGAATTACCAGACAAGGATTGAAAAGAGCTATTATTTATGTTCTTAAGAAAGAGAGGAAAAAAGGGAGGAAAAAAATCGTCAAAGAATTGATAGACTCCAGTAGGAATTCTAGAATTGAATTGAAATTAGACATTAACAGATAGGTTTAACAGGAAATTAGACACAGCAAAAGAGAAAACTAGTGAACTGGAAGGCTGATAGCAACCCACTCCAGTGTTCTTGCCTGGAGAATCCCAGGGACGGGGGAGCCTGGTGGGCTGCTGTCTATGGGGTCGCCAAGAGTCGGACACGACTAAAGTGACTTAGCACCAGACTTTAAATATAATCATGTCCCAGCATTTGGTTTTGAAGAAGTGCTCTAATGTCATCTCATTTACATTTTGTTCCAAAATTAATCCATAATCCAAAAAAGCAAGGCCTTTTAAATTAATTCCCTTAATTACTATTCCAGTCTGAGTCTGAGGAAGTAGTAAACCATAAGATATCAAATTGCAAGAGAACGTGGAAAACCAGATGCGTAGAGTTGAGCAGTGCGCACCAGGTTATTCAGAAGTGTTTTCACTCATGAGGGCCGGTGCGGTTTCTCAGACTCACCCAGATCTGGCTTTGTCACTTTACATATTTAGAAGCTGAGGCGTACGGGGGATAGAGCTGACTCACTGCAAGTCACAGCTGTGGCAGCTTGGAAACGGTGCTGCTGCTTAAAAAGTGGAATGTAAAGATGAACCATTTCTTCTTTTGAGTAAGGGCTTGCTGCAAATCAGAAATATACCCAGTTGTTACTAAAACAAAAAATACCGTGTTCGAATGAGGATTTTTTTCCTCCCTGGATTGTATTATTTCAAAGTAAATAAATGAGGGTATTTGCCGTTGGCCCAAATGATAATTATAACACTCAGGATTGGTGGAGTAATTAAGAGAAAAAGAGATGTGTATCTGTCACGTGGAAATATTGGCTCATCTGGAAATACAGAAGTAGTTAGCTGTGAAACAGACATGAAATATACTCGTTAATGTTGTTCCCCATAATGCAGTAACACAGCTCACATAGATCTTAAACAATTTAAGGTTTATATACATACGTGTCACTTTGTATATACATACGTGTCACATTGTGGGTTAGCTGTAAAATCAGAAGAAAGAAAACAAAAATTAAAAGAATAGATATTGGTGAGGCTTTTCTTTTTAAGAGCCAAGTCTCTTAATTATAACTATTTACTGTTGCTTTGGCTTTACTGCAGTGATTTTCAAAGGTTAATTATTCAAGATTTTTTTGTACTTACTGTAATAACTTGATATTTTAAAATCATCTTGTTTATATAAAACTTTTTATATACCACTACTATAAATGGAAAGTCATTTTACATAAGCAGATAAAATAAATGTAATGAAAATAAGACATCACAATTAAAAGTAAGTATTAGTAATAAAAAAAAGGCTGATAAAAATCAATATTTAGATTTAAGCATACATAGAGAAAAAGTTGTTTATAAAACTTTTCTGGAGAAGGAAATGGCAACCCACTCCAGTGTTCTTGCCTGGAGAATCCTAGGGACGGGGGTGCCTGGTGGGCTGCTGTCTCTGGGGTTGCACAGAGTCGGACACGACTGAACCTACTTAGCAGCAGCAGTAGCAGAGAAAAAGAGTGAAAATTCAGATTAAAAAATAGTCATATGGTACACAACAAAAACGTCAAATGTTTACACAACATGGAGAGATGTGAGAAAGTATAAGAGCAATATTTTCTTTAAGAGATAACTTTTGAAAAATTCCAAAGCTGACAAGACAGAAAAAGCTGTACACTTGACATTCTGTGAATCCCAAGCAGGATGAATAGAAACAAAAATATACATAGGCACAGCATATCAAACTGTTAAACATCAAAGACAAAAAAAAATCTTAAGATGAATAAAAAAGGGCACATTACTTTCACAGTAGTAACAGAAAATATTCTGTTGACTTTTAAAATTTTTCATTTTATGTTGGACCATGGTTGATTCACAATTTTGTGTTAGTTTCAGATATACAGCAAAATGATTCAGTTATACATGTATCTTCTTTTTATTCTGTTGACTTTTTAGATAGAATTGGCATATAACATTATATTCGTGGCTGGTATACAAGACAGTGATCAGATATTTCTGTATATTGCAAAGTGATCACCCCTGGACAGTAAGTCTAGTTGACATCCATCACCATATATTATTACAACATTTTTTTCCTTGTGAAAACTTTTAAGATTTATTCTCTTAACAACCTTCAAATATGCAATAGACTATTACCATAGTTGGGCTTCTCTGGTAGCTCAGCTGGTAAAGAATCCACCTGCAATGCAGGACACCCCGGTTCGATTCCTGAGTTGGGAAGATCCAGGAATTTGAAGGAGAAGGATAGGCTACCCACTTCAGTATTCTTGGATTTCCCTGGTGACTCAACCGGTAAAGAATCCACCTGCAATGTGGGAAACCTGGGTTCAGTCCCTGGGTTGGGAAGATCCCCTGGAGAAGGGAACAGCTACCCACTCCAGTATTCTGACGTGGAGAATTCCATGAACTGCATAGTCCGTGGGGTCACAAAGAGTTGGACAGAACTGAGCAATTTTCACTTTCATTACCATAGTCACCATGCTGTACATAACATCCCATGATTTATTCATTTTACAGTTGGAATTTTGTGCTTTTTAACTTACTTTATCCATTTTGCAACCCCATCCCCACCCCTATTCCTTGTATTCATGAGCTTGGGAGCTTTTTTGGTTGGTTGGTTTTTGTCTTCATATTCCACATATAAGTGAGATCACATAATATTTGTTTTTCTTTGTCTTGTTTCACTTAACATTATGCCCTAAAAATCCACCCCTATTGTCAAAAATGGCAAAATTTCCTTCTCTTTCTATGATTGAATAATGTTTCATTGTGTGTGTTTAATGGCTATACAGAATATAGGAACATAAGTTTCTTCCATATCTTGGCTATTGTGAATAATGCTGCAATAAACATAGGGGTACATGCATCTTGCAGTTAGTACTTTTTATTTTCCTGTGAATAAACACCCAGAAGTGAACCTGTGGGATCATATGGTCATTCTACTTTTAATTTTTTTTTAAGAACTTCCACACTACTTTCCATAGTGGTTGCACAAATTTATATTCCCAGCAGTGCACAAGGGTTGCTTTTCCTTCAATCCTCACTAAGACTTGCTATTTCTTGTCTTTTTGATGATAGCCATTCTAACAAGTGGAGAAGGCAATGGCACCCCACTCCAGTGTTCTTGCCTGGAGAATCCCAGGGACGGGGGAGCCTGGTGGGCTGCCGTCTATGGGGTTGCACAGAGTCGGACATGACTGAAGCGACTTAGCAGCATTCTAACAAGTATGAGATGATATCTCATTGTGGTTTTGATTTTCATTTCCCTAATGATTAGTGACGTTAAAGCACTTTTTCATGTACTTTTTATTATTTGTATGTCTTCTTCAGAAAAATGTCTATTCAGATTCTGTGCCATTTTAAAATTAGATTGTTTTATTTTGTTGTTATTGAGTTGAATGAATTCTTTATATACTTTGGATGTTAACCCCTTATGAGACACATGATTTGCAAATATATTCTCCTATTTGGTATGTTGTCTTTTAATTTTATTGATGATTTGATTTGTTTTACACAAGGTTTTAAGTTTGATGTGATCTTGTTTATTTATTTTTGCTTTTGTTATCTGTGCCTTTGTTGTCAATTCAAAAAAACAAAATAACCAAGACAGATGCTAAGCAGCTTACCACCTATGTTTTCTTCTAGGAGTTTTATGATTTCAGATCTATCATTAAAGCTTTTAATCCATTTTGAGTTAATTTTGTACGTAAGATATGGATTAATGGAACAGGATAGAAATCCAAGAAATAAACCCAAGCACTTGTCAGTTAATCTATGATAAAGGAGGTAAGAATATACAATGGGGGAAAGATAATTTCTTCAATAAGTGGTGCTGGGAAAACTGGACAGCTCCATTTATTAATAAAAGAATGAAATCAGAACATTCTCTATCACCGTTTACAAAAGAATGTCAAAATGTATTAAAGACTTAAATACAAGACTGGAAACCATAAAACTCCTAGAAGGAAACACAGGCAGAATACTCTTTGACACAAGTTGTAGCAATATATATGTTTTTGGATCTATCTCCTAAAGCAAAGAAAATAAAAGCAAAAGTAAGTAAATGGAACGTAGTGAAACTTAAAAGCTTTTGCATAGTAAAGAAAACCATTGACAAAATGAAAAGACAATCTACTGAATAGGAGAAAATATTTCCAAATTATATGACTGATGTGGGGTTACAATCCAAAATATTAAGATAGCTCATACAACAACATCAAAAAGCAAGCAACATGATTTAAAAATGTGCAGAAGACCTGAATAGACATTTTTCAGAAAAAAAAAAAAACAAAACAGATGGCCAACAGGCACATGGAAAGAGGTTCAAACACTGTTAATCATCAGAGAAACACAATTTAAAACCACAATGAGATATCACCGTATACTGCCAGAGTGGCTACCATTAAAAAGAACACAAATAAAAAATGTTGGCAAGCATGTGAAAAACAGTAAGGAGCTTTCTCAAAAGACTAAAAAGAGAACTCCCACATCACTAAAAAGAGAAGCCACTCCTGGGTATATATCCAAAAAATGAAAAACTAATTTGAAAAGACATATGAATCCCAATGTTCATAGCAGCATTATTTACAACTGCCAAAATACAGAAGCAACCTAAGTGTCCATCAACAATGAATGGATAAAGAAGTTGTGCTATACATACACAATGGAATGCTGCTGCTGCTGCTGCTAAGTCGCTTCAGTCGTGTCCGACTCTGTGCGACCCCATAGATGGCAGCCCACCAGGCTCCGCCGTCCCTGGGATTCTCCAGGCAAGAACACTGGAGTGGGTTGCCATTTCCTTCTCCAATACATGAAAGTGAAAAGTGAAAGTGAAGTCACTCAGTTGTGTCCAACTCTTAGCGACCCCATGGACTGCAGCCCACCAGGCTTCTCCGTCCACGGGATTTTCCAGGCAAGAGTGCTGGAGTAGGGTGCCATTGCCTTCTCCGAGAAATGGAATACTACTCAGCCACAAAAAATGAAACCTGCCTTTTGCAACAACATGGATAAAATAAGTCAGACAGAAAGACAAATACTGTATGATATCACTTATATGTAGAATCTAAAATATAAAGCAAACTAATGAAAATTAGTAACAAAAAAGGAACAGACCCACAGATACAGTGGGGAGAAGGAAGTGGGGGAAGGGAAGAATAGAGTAGGGGATTAAGAGGCACAGACTACTATGTATAAAATAAATAGGTTCCAGGGATTATATTGTACAACACAAGGAATACAGCCAATATTTTACAAAAACTATAAACGAGGTATAACCTTTAAAAATTGTGAATCATATACTTACCAGCAGGGGAGATACCATGAGCATGAAGGTGGTTTTCCCAGGGCAAGGCTCATCCATTGCACTCCAGGTGTGCTGACCCCTGCCATTTCCCCAAACGTGGGGAACTCGGCTGCATAATTTGTAGTAGGGAGGAACTGCGTTCATGCTTCCTCCTGGTAGGTTTTGAAAAACAAACATCTGGGGATTTCCCAGTGGTTCAGCGTTTAAGAATCTGTGCTTCCACTGCAGGGGGCACAGGTTCAATCCTCGGTTCTGGAACTAAGACCCCATATGCCATGTGGTACAGCCGAAAAACAAAACAAAAAACAAAACACTGTGAATCACTGTGTTGTATAGTAAAACTTATATAATACTGTAAATCAACTATTTACATATATACATAAACATTTTAAAAAGGAAGTAATTATTGATAGGTTTGTATTTAGTACCATTTTGCCATTTCCTGCTGTTTTGTGGCTCGTCTGTTTCTTTTTTCTTCTCTCACTCACTTGCTTTGTGATTTGATGACTTTCTGTAGTAGTATGCTTAGATTCTTATCCCTTTATCTTTTGGAGTGGAAATGGCAATCCACTCCAGTATTCTTGCCTGGAGAATTCCATGGACAGGGGAGCCTGGCAGGCTACAGTCCATGGGGTTGCAAAGAGTTAGACATGACTGAGCGGCTATTATTTATACTTTCATATGTTTTCCTATTACAGATCTCCCTCGACTTGTGATGGTTTTATGTCTCAATAAACCCATCATAAGTTGAAAATATTTTAAGTCAAATCTGCATGTAATACAACTAACCTACTGAACATCATAGCTCAGTCTAGCCTACCTTAAATCAGCTCAGAACAGTTACACTGGCTTACAGTTAGGCAAACTCATTTAACACAAAGCTTATTTTTAAATTAAAATGTTGAATATATCATTTAATTTATTGATCACTGTACTGAAAGTGAAAAACAAAATGGTTGTATGGATATTTACCATCAAAGCAGACAGCTGAAAGCACAGCAGGCCTGAAGAATGTTTGAAACATTGAACTAAAATTAATCGCAGGATGATATTGATGCTACAGTGATAATTCTCTCTCGATAAGGCTTGAGGATAGCAGGAGGCACTGGGGCATCTACACCAGCTGATGGTTTAGTAGGCACAATATTCTTTAGGAAGACTTCAAGCTCTGATTGTACAGCTTGTTTTGCCTGCAACATTCTCTTGTGTGTAGAATAAGACAGTTCAAAAACCAGTTTTCAAACAATGCGAATATCATCCAGGCTTCCCTGTTATGACAACAATAAATGGGAAGTATATGCTTTTTTGAGCAGGCTCTGGGAGTTGGTGATGGACAGGGAAGCCTGGTGTGCCACAGTCCATGGGGTGGCAAAGAGTCGGACACGACTGAGCGACTGAACTGAATTGAACTGAACCTATATGCTTTCTCGTATTCCTGTGTGCTCTAGGGTTTTCCAAGTGGTAGATTAAGAAAGGCTTCAACTTGAACCTTACAACATCTCTGTCCCAAAGCAGCATTATATAGTCTTTGGAAGCCTTGAATCCATTGTCTTGGACTTTTGATGAATGTACGTATGCTCTGGCATATGTTTTCAGAATAAGTTGATTTCATCAACATTACATACGTGTTCTGGCAAATACTTCTCATCCACAATTATTCTACGCAGCTCTTCCTTAAACACTTCGGCACTTCCTTAAACACTTTGGTATCAGCAACCTGCTGCCTCACCACCAATGTTCACATTATGAAAATAACAACGCCACTTGAAACACCGGATATTAACTCACTATAAACATTCGCGTATGTGTAAGATCGTCAGCATACTCTTTAAGTGTATGGAAAAAACTTGCCTCAGTAGACTATGTGGTGTGCGCTTCTGTATCTGATCGTCCATTCTCGTGTCGAGAAATTTTCCCATATCATCGATTAGCCCAGGTAATTTCTTCGCGAAGACAGTGGATTTAACCAATGCTGACAATTTCACTGTATCACCGATTCACTTATCCTTTAAGATGGTCGAGATCATCAATTGCAAAAGTCCGAACTCACACGTAATGGCCATTACTGAATTGCCACTTTGATGCAGGGAAATCGAGTTTCATCTCAAGAGTAATTGCTTTCCTCTTCTTCACATCAGAAGCAGGAAGCAACACAATACACTATAGAGCGCTGGTTATTTACCCTCGTGACTACATGGCTGACTGGGAGTTGTGGCTCACTGCCAGTGCCCGGCATCATACAAAAATATTGTATCACATACGGCTAGCTCAGGAAAAAATCAAAATTCAAAATTCGAAGTATAGTTTCTACTGAATGCGAATTGCTCCCGTACCATCGTAAAGTCAAAAAATCCTAAGTCGAACCATTTTAAGACAGAGACATCTGTACTAATTAGCACCCTTTTATTTCAGCTTAAGTCCCTGTCACCAGGAGTCTAGCGGTGATGAACTTCTTTACATTTTGTTTGTCTGGAAGACTCTCCATATCATCTTCAATTCTGCATGTTAAAGCGACTATTCTGCTGAGTTCTTAAGGATGCCAGCTGAGCAATTAGAAAAGTCATAACTTCTCCAAGTGAACAGTATAAAAGTAGTCCAAGAAGATTCAGAGAATTTTGTGGGGAGGGGGAAAAATTTTGGATTCTTCGTTTCCTTATAAAGACTGTAAACATCATCAATTATAATCTTTTCTAAGTTATAAAGGTTTTTTGGGTACGTCTTGGAAATTTCCATTGTTGTTGTTAAAAGTATTGAAAGTTTCCATAACTTAAAAGTGGAAGAAAACTTATCCATGAACTATGCACAGAGTAATTAACAAATTAATTTTCCTAATAACTTTTAAAGGGGCTTCCCAGAGGGCTCAGTGGTAAAGAATCTGCCTGCCAAGCAGGAGATGCAGGTTTCATCCCTGGGTTGGGAAGATCCCCTGGAGAAGGAAATGGCAACCCACTCCAGTATTCTTGCCTGGGAAATCCCACAGACAGAGGAGCCTGGTGGGCTACAGTTCATGGGGTTGCAAAAGTATCAGGCACAATTTAGAGACTAAACAACAACAAAAAGTCTTGAGTAACACCTATGAAAACCATTTAGAAAGAAATAAATTGAAAATTAAATTAGACTTTCCAAGATCCTATCAAGTTGTTTTCCTTGTAAAGCTTTTTAGAGGTATATTTTCACATTATTTGAGAACAACATTGACGACATAATGAAAAACATCTTTGTAGCCTGGTCTACTTTTAATGATTCAGATGAGCCTTGCGCAAGATTTTCTTGGGCTCCAAAATCACTGCAGATGGTGACTGTAGCCATGAGATTAAAAGATGCTTGCTCCTTGGAAGAAAAGCTACGACAAACCAAGACAGCATATTAAAAAGCTTTGCCGACAAAGGTCCATCCAGTCAAAGCTATGGTTTTTCCAGTAGTCATGTATGGATGTGAGAATTGGACCATAAAGAAAGCTGAGCGCTGAAGAATTGATGCTTTTGAACTGTGGTGCTGGAGAAGACTCTTGAGAGTCCCTTGGACTGGAAGGAGATCCAACCAGTCCATCCTAAAGGAGATTAGTCCCGAATATTCATTGGAAGGACTGGTGCTGAAGCTAAATTCTTTGGCCGCCTGATGCAAAGAGCTGACTCATGAGAAAAGAACCTGTTGCTGGGAAAGATTGAAGGCAGGACGAGAAGGGGACGACAGAGGATGAGACGATTGAATGGCATCACCAACTCGATAGACATGAGTTTGAGCAAGCTCTGAGAGATGGTAAAGGACAGGGAAGCCAGCATGCTGCAGTCTGTGGGGTTGCAAAGAGTCGGACACAACTGAGCAACTGAACTGAACTGGACGATATTTAAACAACCTTTTGTCATTCCTCAGAAAGTAATCCATGCTGATTGCTCAAGAGGTGTTGAAAAATCTCAGAATCAAATTTATCACTTAAAGTTCCAAGTCTCTTCAAGACTATGAAAAGGGCCTTCTTTAAATCGTTCATTGTTTGACTGGTTATGAGGGTGTAGGACTTAGGGTAGATGGCAGATAAGCTTGAATCATGAAGAAGTCTCGCACTGCCTTCAGTTAATGTAGAAGATTCTTCACTGCAATAGATCTTTGTCATGACACACACTTTCCCAGTGTAGCCACCAATTTTTACCAGTTTCTTCTTTAAAGTTAAGGCAGTTTGTATAGAATAGCCTTTTAGTTCCTCATTCAGTTCCCTGAGGAAGGTGTATAAGACTGGTGGACGGTCCTGGGAAATTAGAAGTGCATCACAGATGACGCTCTGGTTCTCTTTCAAGTCCAGATCCAAAGACCAACTCTTAGAAAAGATCAATGTACCTTGATGAACAGAGCCCATCTCTTTACATATCAACTGTGCAAGTCCTTCATGTTGTGAGAACAGTCTCTTGTAGAGGATTTCTGGGATATATGTCACCTTTTCTGATGGCACTAGGTATGAAAATAATTATAATAAATTTTTAAATACTGGAAGCTTCCAATTCCAACCATGACAAAGTAGCTTGTACCAGACCAACCCCTCCCACCAAACACAACTATGAAAGTTGTATAAAATATAAAAACAGAAATTTAAAGAACTAGAGAGCAACCAACACAAGCAGGACTTAAAGGGTCACAATATTTGATGGAAACACAGGAAGTAGCACCACATTCATCCCAGCTTTTTGCCTGAGGATATTTTCCATATCATGTCATGGGTAAATACAGCCCAAGAATAAATCTCCAGTTTTATTAGGCTGAGGAAAAAGAGACTGGCATTTGGGGCTACCAGAGGAACTATAATTCGAAAGGGAAAATCTAAGATAAAACTGCAGAAAAGCAGCCAAACTCTACATTCACATTTCCTTCAACTCACTTGGCAGATACAGGGTGAGAAAACCCAGAAGAAATTGTTACTGGGAGGTTAAAAAGAGCTGAACCTGAGTTTTATCAACCTCATGGTGGTGGGGTGACTTAGACCGGAATTCGAGTCCCTGAAAAGCGGAAGGCCCGTGGTAAACACCTCAGACTTTGAGTTGAGACTCAAGAAGAGCCATGACCTAGTAATGGTAAGGGCAAAATTTAAAGATATTCTTTCTAGAAAAGCATAAAACAAATCTTAAAAAATCAAGGTTATCACTGGTACTCTATCTACCTGCAGAAAGAAATATAATCCCCTTTGGAGGAATGTAGCATCTTCCAAAGCCTCTGTAGTTTTTTTCTTTTATTTTAATTGGAGGATAATTGCTTTACAACGTCGTGTTGGTTTCCGCCATACAGCAACATGAGTCAGCCATAGTATACACATGTCCCCTCCCTCTTGAACCTCCCTGCACCTCCACCCCATCCCTCCCCTCTGGGTTGTCACAGAGCACTGGGCTGAGCTCCCGGGGTTATACAACAACTTCCTACTTGCTGTCTGTTGTACATACGGTAATATATATGTTTCAGTGCTGGTCTCTCAATTTGTCCCACCCTCTCTTTCCCCTACTGTGTCTAGGAAGATGCCACATACTACAGGCCAACTAAGCCCATGCGCCACAACTACTGAGCCCACGCACGCTGGAGCCCCTGCTGCAACTGAGCCTGTGCGCCACAACCACGGAAGCCCTTGTGCCCTAGCGCCTGCGCTCCACAGCCAGAGAAGCCACTGCAGTGAGAAGGCCCTGCGCTGCAACTAGAGAGCAGCCCCTGCTCACAGCAACTAGAGAAAGCCCATGTGTAGCAACGGAGACCCAGCACAGCCATAAATAAAAAATAAAAATGAAAGAAAAATAAAAGAGCAATCGGGTGATAAAAGCCATCTATCAGCTTTTCCCTAAGGAGAGGAAGAATCGGGACACACATCTAGTGCCTCAACTTTTCTGGCTACAACTTGAGGCACTGGCTTCCACCCTCCCTTAATCAGGGCACTGGTGGGACTTGGCTTACAAACACTAGGAACAAAGTGTTAGCGGCTTAAATGAGCACAACGCTTTGAGAGGCACCCAGAATGTCTGGCTGAACTACTTAGTGAATTCATCTCCTATTTGATGTCCGTCTGTGAAAACGGCTGCTTTATATAATGTGCAGAAACCAACACAGTCAAGAAAAGAGAAGAAATGGGATTATGCTCAAAATTAAAGAACAAAACTCATCTCCAGAAACCTTTTCCTAATGAAGTGGAGCCAAGTGATTTACCCAACAGGGAATTCAAAATAATGACCTTAATGATATTTTCTTAGGTCAGGAAAGCAATGTTATGAACAAATTATTTAAAATAAATTTTAACAAGGTGGTGTGAAATCAATATATAAAATCAGTTGCATTTCTACACACTAGCGACAAATAAGAAAAAAATGTAACTTTTAAAGTAAAACATTGAGAATTCCCTGGTGGTACAGTGGTTAGGACTCTGTACCTCCATTCATTCCTGAGGGCACAAATTCAGTTCTGGGTCAGAGAACTAAGATTCCGCAAGCCAAGCAGTGAAGCCAAACAAAAAGGTAACATCAATTACAACAACAAAACATTTTAAAAACCTATGTTCAATTGTACAAAGACCAATTGATATAAATAATGCCACTATGCCACTTCTGAAATCTATATATTCAGTGTAACTGCAATCAAAATCTTTAAAGGGCTTTTTGAGGCACTTAAAACAGTTCTAAAATTTGTTTCATAGATTAAATGATTCAAATTGCCAAAACACTCTCAAAGAAAAAGAGTAATAGTAAGGAGCCCTGCCCTGCTAAGTACTTAGAACAATATTACAATATTAAGACAGTATAGTGTGTATAAGGACAGACAAATTGACCAAATGAACATAATATGGATTCTAGAAACAAAGCTATACATATACCTAGTAATATTGCTGGAGATGGCATGGCAAATTGGTGGGTGAAAATGGGAACTGTTCAGTAACTGGAGCTGGGTAATGTGGTTACTGGGCTTCCCTGGGGGCTCAGTGGTAAAGAATCTGCCTACCAAGCCAGGAGAACACAGGTTTGATCCCTAGGTTGGGAAGATCCCCCTAGAGAAGGAAATGGCAACCCACTCCAGTATTCTTGCCTAGGAAATCCCATGGACAGAGCAGCCTGGTGGGCTATAGTCCAGGGAGGTCGCAAAGAGTTAGATACAACTTAGTGAATGAAAACCAACAAAGCGGTTATCCACATGGAATAAAATGAAATACCACCCTTACATCACTACTGAGATAGACTGAGGCTTTAAATGTTAAACATAAAGTGCAAAACCCTAAAACTTTTAGAAGAAAATGAAAGGAAATATGGTTCTAACTTACTGGTTAGAGAGGATCTCATACACAAAGCAGAAAGAGCAGTGAAACAGAAATTTTAAATATTGGTAACTTGGACTATTTTAAATTAAGTCACAATCAGCAAAAGTATCAAGCTGCTGATAACCATCATATGCCTCAAGGAGTCAGGCATGACTGAAGTGACTTAGCAGCAGCAGCAGCCTCAAGAAAAGAGAAAACGAAAGCTACGAACTTGGAGAAGATTTCTGTAACCTGTAATACCTATGATCAGAAGACGATCTGGATTCTAGAATCTCCTACATATCAACAGGAAAAAGACAAAAACCTAATAGCAAAATGGGCAACCGACAGAATAGGCATTTCATAGGCAATAAAATACAGACAGACAGTAGGTACACGAAGAGATGCTCAACCAAATTAACAACCAGGGAAATGCAGATGTAAGCAGATACTATTTTACACCTATTTGAGTGGGAAAAAGGAGGACGAAAAGAAAGATGAAGAGAAGCTGACAACTGGAGAAGACGTGCCATTTCTAACATGCTGGTGGGAGTAAAGTGACTCATCTACTCTGGGGAACAATCTGGTATTATCCTATTGCTTGGATACTCATATACTTCCTGACCTAGCAATTCTACTCCTGGGTGTGCACCCTAGAAAAACTTTCACAAATATGCGACAGAAGACTGAACAAAAATATTCAAGGTAACATTGTGTATACAGCAGAAAACAACAAACATGTTGCCCATAAGTAATAACAACAAAAACAGGTAAATCAGAGATTCTGAGTATTGTTGGTCTTTCTTCAATAATGGAATATAGCTGTGTATGAAGCTGGGTCTCAATATAGACTTCCTCCTGACATGATGGATTTCCTTTTTGTTTAAACTAAGTTGACTTGGGTTTCTCTTACTTCCAATGAAAGGAGCTCCTATTACACCAAGAAAAAGTCTAAAATATTACATTTTGATATAGTCCATGCTAAAAACACCAAAAGCATTCCCTGAATGCCAGAATATGCTTTAATGATAAGTTTCAAGACAGAGCTTATTTGAAGAGGAGATTTGAAAAGACATACAAGTCCAAAGAAACCCTAATTAAATTACCTCTAAAGTGATATCTCTGCTGCTGACTTTCTAAATTCTTACCTTTATCAACAGACCAATCATGGGGAATTGGTGATAACATACTTCGTTGAAAGTTCATCTCTTCAAACAACCTGGGAAAATCTTAAAAAACAAAACCACTTTCTTAATTTGTCACAACTAAATGCTTACTATATCAACTAAATGCTTTGTATATCTAAAGTCTGCTTAGAAATGACCCCATTTTCCCAATAGAAATGTTGTCAAATATTGTGGATAGGAGATCCAACCAGTCCATCCTAAAGGAGATCAGTCCTGGGTGTTCATTGGAGGGACTGATGTTGAAGCTCAAACTCCAATACTTTGGCCACCTGATGTGAAGAGCTGACTCATTGGAAAAGACCATGATGCTGGGAAAGTTTGAAGGCAGGAGGAGAAGGGGACGACAGAGGATGAGATGGTTGGATGGCATCATCGATTCGATGGACATGGGTTTGGGTGGACTCCGGGTGTTGGTGATGGACAGGGAGGCCTGGTATGCTGTGGTTCATGGGGTCTCAAAGAGTCGGACACGACTGAGCAACTGAATTGAACTGAACTGATTGTGGATAGATTCCCAGGTCAGACATAAGTTATAGATTTATTCCTTGAGGCTACTGAAACATACTATGTTGAATATGAATAGGAAAGTGCATGAATAGTAATCGAATACATTACCATATAACTGGGCTCATTTTAAAAGCAATTAAAATTAGAAGACATGAGGGCTAGTGAAGGAGAGTCTAATTTGGGGCAGATTCTAAGAATGAGCCTTGCAATTTCAGAGATTTTTAAGTTGCTAGTGTAGGTCCAATTTCACTGGCGGCTTTTCTTTTCCAAAAATCAGATAAAATACCAACATTAGCCTTTTCTTATCAGTCCAATTTAGGGTTATATGTTAGTCCACAAATGGAGGAAACAGGAGAGGAAGAGGGAAGAGGTTTTAAGGGAAAGTGTAAAGAAAGGCGAAAGAGCAAGTACATTAAAGAGGCAAGCGTTCCTGAGAGAAAGAAATGGTCAGTTACTGAAACTGAGCTCCAAAGGAAAAGGGAGAAGGAATTCACAGGCTTTCCTTGAAAGTGAGTAGATGTGATGGGGAAGAAAAATTACACCAGGTAGTGCTATGGAGAGAAGATAATGTACTTTTGTGTATGGAATAACTACCTTCTAAACAGGTAGAGATAGCTAACTATTGCATGTATCTACCAAAGATTAGTAAATTAGGTGTTGAAATCTGAGGACTATTGATCTTGCCCCCAATCTCAGAGAACAAAAATCCTTCGTGCTGCAGCCAAATGCACCATTATTTCTACCCCCCCTTCCTCACCTGGTTCAGGATCCATCATTAACTGCACCCACTCCTCCACGGACAGCTGCTTCACTTGATTGTCTTTCACATGCCAGGAATCCGGCTTTTTGGCAAACACTGCACAACAGAATGGCTCTATTTTGAGCATAAAGACATATCCACAAAGACTTTCTTCATCGTATACCTCAAGGAATTTGCATAAATAATTGATCTTCTTCTTCTCCATACAGAAGTGATAGACAGGCAACTCGCTGATGCATTTTTCTATTTCTCTTTCTATCTTGTCAAGGTCACTCTTCTCTGCTTTAAAGCCAATTACTTCTTGTTTTTTCTCACTTAAACCAATAAACAAATATCCCCCACGAGTATTTGCAAACGCTGAAACATATTGAGGGAGAATCTCTTTAATGCGTTGCAACAGCTTTTGTGTTGAGAAGTCTTTAATTTCCACATATGTGGATTCAGTGAAGGTGAGTTTTTCTCTATACCTGAGTTGCGTCCTATTAAAAAAATCAGAAGCCAAGGCTTTTGTGCTACTTTCTTCTGTTTCTTCTCGGCACCTCTTTGAAGATGATTTTGACGTTAAAGAAAATCTCTCTCTAGTTTCTACCCTGTCTTTGAGGAATTCCAGTGCCACGGTAGCATTCATGACATTTACAGAGGTTATATCTCTTTTGTACAAATTGGAACTCAAGGTGGCAATCTTCATCCCAGGGATTTTGGAGCTCCACGATTTGACAAAAATCAGAAAATATTTACCTTGTTTCATAAAGTCAAAGTATTTATGAACAATTGGAACCATATCGGCTAAAGAATGTTCCAAATCTAATCCTATTCCATCTTTTTCATAACTATAATCTTCATTCTCAATTTCAATCTTGCTTATTCCCCCTCCAGAATTCAGCAAAGTAATCACACATTTTGAGAGGCTTTCATTCTGCTTTTTTCTCAGTTGAGAATCTTTCATTTTTTTTCTATTCTTCTCCCCCAAAGTGACTTTTCCCACATCTAGAACCAGCTCCGGGTAGTTAGTGTCCAAAACAATACAGATGGTCATTTTCTCAGGAGCCATTCAATTTCCAAGCAGAAATTCTTTTCTGTAAAACAGACAGCCATTTAAAATAGGACCTGAACAGAAGAGATAGCAGATTCTGTATTGTGAGGCAAACCCAGCAAAATTCTTTCTTTTGCTTTATCCTATCTTTGGAGGGAATGATGCTAAAGCTGAAACTCCAGTACTTTGGCCACCTCATGTGAAGAGTTGACTCATTGGAAAAGACTCTAATGCTGGGAGGGATTGGGGGTAGGAGGAGAAGGGGATGACAGAGGATGAGATGGCTGGATGGCATCACTGTCTTGATGGACTTGAGTCTGAGTGAACTCCGGGAGTTGGTGATGGACAGGGAGGCCTGGCGTGCTGCGATTCATGGGGTCGCAAAGAGTCGGACACGACTGAGCGACTGATCTGATCTGATATCCCACTGAATAGCATGGTAAGGATACAAAGTATGTTCTTTTTTTAACATATTTTGAACTAAGGTGATAATTTCTACTCCTCTAAAATTTTTCAATATTATACCATAGTTTTATATGACCCTCTTCTAATTGTTTGAATCTCATTTTT